>NC_048894.1:140043488-140075782 GCF_011077185.1 Oxyura jamaicensis | reverse complement strand
TCTTCTCTTCTCTTCTCTTCTCTTCTCTTCTCTTCTCCAGAAAGTCCGGTCCTGTTCTCCTTACTCAGGTACCATCACCCTCCATTAATTTATTCTGGATTTAATCTAAATAAAGAACTGCAGGATCTGATCCCATGGACTCTGGATTAAATAAATTTAATAGTATAACTCATTAAGGAATTAAGTCATTGGGAACTTTTCTGTTTGTAATGTGAGAGATGTTGACAGCATTTAACCTTACCAGCAAGCTTGTTGCTTCTATGCAAACCTGTTCTCTCTCAGATTTTTGTGACATATTGCCAAAGAACTTTGGCAGAGTCTATATTTGCCACTGCTGATCCATTTTAACAAGCTTTGTGGGTCATTTGAAAGATGCAAAGCAAAGCAAGATTTTGCTTTTCTTGTTTTGCCAATTTCATTAAGCCTTTGCTAGTAGTTAAGGGTCATTTCCAAAAGCCTAATGGACATTTTTATTAGCTTTCTACAGGGGTACTACTTACTTTCTTTTCCTGGCAGATTTCCATACTTGCTGTGACTGATGCAACCTGTATTATTATTTGACAAGAGGAGAAAAAATTTTTTTTTTTTTTCTTTCCCCAAGGAGAGAAGCTGTCAGCTACCAGAAGAATAAAGACTTCAATGTTTACCTTTCCACATGCCCCAGTGCTGCACAGAGGCAACATTAAATGGATTGAATGAAAGAATATGCAAAGCAGCATCAGTAAACTGAATAAACAATTTGCATATTTCTACTTGTCAATCCACCTTCTCTTCAGTGGCATATTGCTATGGAAACAAGTAAAGATCACTTTAAGATAGCTATTAGCATTTCAGCCATAAATGGTCACCATTTGGCCACTATGGAAGGTTGCTATGTCATCTGGATGCACTAAATTGAATGCCATAGTGATTCAGAGTGTTTAGAGTGCCTGGCTATTTATTGCTTTCAGGACTGACCTTATATATTTACCTAAGCAGAATTGCCAGTGGAAGTAAAAAGGGTGTTTTGGCTGAGCAAAGGATGAAGGATTACGCTACAGGGAGCCCACATCTGCTCAGTGCCCAGCCTTAGTAACTGGCTTGGATATTAGATAGATGTATCTGAGTGGGAAACCTCATCTCCCTGACCCCAGGATAGCTCTGCCAGGCTGTCATTTTGTATCTTTCACAGAAGGGGAGGAATTTTCATGATACATGGATCTTTATCTACATCTTGCTGTTTCACCTCAAATTCCCCTTTCTTGGGGGAGTTGCAGAGTACAATTTCTTGTATTTCTTCATAAATCTCACCCCCACCCTCAGACTGCTCCCCATTTTGGCAACTACACTTGCAATAATCCTACTGTGTAGGGTGCTCTTCAGGTGTCTTACTCCTTGTCTGGACTACCTGAGACATGCATTTTACTTTTTTGTTTGTTTGTTTGTTTGTTTAATTAATGATAGTTTTGCTGTATGTGTATGGTCCATAGGGGACCAGACTCATTATTCAGAAGAGCAGTGCAGAGAGTGTGTGATATTCTTTATTTACATTCCAGTGAGAGCAGAATTTTTGTAAGGATTTGACCCTTGCAATTTCTGCATATGCGTGCAGTTTGGGGGTCAGAAGGCTTCCCCTTCCAATCCTTTGCCTATCACAACAGCACGAATGAAGCATTATGGCCCTCCAAGTTCCTGTGGGCACTATATTTACAGTTGAGAGTCAGTAACATGACCCAAACCTTTTCTTCTCACTCAGTGAAAGTCACTGCAGAGAATTGTGTGCTGCACACTAGCACATGGCACTACAGATGCACTTTGAACAGGATGCTGGGGACCTCCTAGAAGTCCATGGCTCGTGTTCCTCCAGTGGGGTTTTACAGCAGTCCCTCCCACCATGCCTCAAAGGACAGTTCAAAGGAAAGCAGGCATCTTCATCTTCAGGCAGGTTTTTCTTAGTTAACATTTCTACATTTCTCAAAGTTTGTGTGCTCCTTCAGACATGGATGCATCAGCACTAGCAGGGAATTTTGTCTGAGCAAATGCTGAGAGGTTCAGCAAACCATGAATGAGCTCTGATGCCAAAACTGCTGACCTGCAACACTGCTTGCCAATGTTGATACAGTCAGACTAATTAGAAGTTAACAATATGTCTTCCTCAGATACTGAAGGAGTAAAGCTGGTACATATTTAAAGTGCCCAGGGTATTTAAAAAATACATGTAGCTGGTTATTTTTATCCATATATGTATTTTATATAAATTTATATTTACATTAATATGCATCAGCATCTGTTGAGCTTCAGAAAATGTTTTAAAAACAACTCTGTGTTATCCCATGTTTAAATGATTTGTTATGTTAATCAGAGTTTTTCTAAGCCTCAGAGGTTAGTATGTGTCTTTTTAAGTGGCCAAAACAACTTTTGTTGTTTTTGTTATAAATCTTACTGTGCTTACCATTTAAGCTCAATCAAATACATAAAATAGGTCTGAAATTTCTTTTCTGTAATTTTCTATACATATTTATCAAACGTGTTTAAATTGTCATGAATCTGATACCAAAAATTATTTAGTGGATCATATTTTTAGTGTTTAACTTGTTACAGCATCTAAAGTGTTACAGAAATGCAGTTAACATTTCTTTAATAGATTGACTTTGTTAAATTTATGAACTATCTGTTAATGTCATGGTGTTTCAACACTCCAGGAGCTGCATTTTGCTGTGCAGACTACGAGCAAAACTCAGTCAAGCATTGTGGATTCATGTAGGGATTAGAAATGTCTTGGGCTGTCTGTCTCAGTTAACCTATCTTTTATTTCTGACTGTCCATCTCTCTGCAATATATTTATAGCATGAAGCTATGAGTCTCCCTCACCCTCAGAAACTCAATTCCTATGTTTCTGTGTTTGTTTCTTCTATTTTAATGCCAGCATTATTTTAACAACATTTATTTTTAGTTGTCGAGATAGTTTGAATCTTATTGCAAAATGTGAGATAAGTCAGTGCCATTTGGGAGTTTGGAGTCCAGTTGTTTGAGCCTATTATAATTATACTTGTAAAACAGTGTAATGCATCCAGATTTTTTTTTTTATTATTTTTTTTAATTGATTTTATAGAACTGACAAGTGGTGAAAGAATATATTTCATCAACCCAGTGCACCATCCAGATTACTCTGTCAGCTGTTGTGCTAATATTACCTGCTTTCTATGTAGGGATCATATTCAGATTGGCACATTAGTAGCGTACCCTCATCAATACTGGACCATTAACTTACTGCTGTCATCTCTACGGTCTGAAAGGATGGACCTGTCTTAGCTGCATATGATAAACCATAGAGGGTCCATTTACCAGATAGCTACATTATAAACAAGTTGAATTATGAAAAGAATGTGGTCATAGTTTGAAGTTGCTAAGCTGGTGGTATAAGTGTAGATCTGATAGATCCACTTGGGCCTAAACAAACATAAGGAGGTTTTGATACGTTTGTATTTAAATAACAGAGTACAGCTTGTCTGAAACTGTTTAATAAATAGAATATGAAAGCAAAAGTTGTTAAATAAATAAATAAATAAATAAATAAATAAATAAATAAATAGAATTGTATGTTTCCACTTCCCAAAAAAAAAAGAACCACATACATTTGGGGATGCATAGATTTATAAAGATCACATAATCACGGAATGGTTGAGGTTGAAAGGGACTGCTGGAGATCCAAACCCTTTCTCAAGCAGTGTCACCTAGAGCACGTTGCTCAGGATGGAATCCAAGCGGGTTTTGAGTATCTCCAGAGAAGGTGCCTCTACGGCCTCTATGGGCATCCTGTTCCAGGGCTCTGTCACTCTCACAGTAAAGAAGCATTTTCTCATATTCAAATGGAACTTCCTGTATTTCAGCTTGTGCCCGTTGTCTCTTGTGCTGTCACTGAGCACAATTGAAAAGAGTTTCACCCCATCCTCTTGACAATCTCCCTTCAAATGTTTATATACTTTGATAAAATCCCCTATCAGTTTTCTCTAGGCTTAGCAGAACCAGCTCTCTCAGCCTCTCCTTGTATAACAGATGATCCATTCCCCTGATCATCTTAGTAGCCCTCCTCCTTAGTAGCACTCCAGTAGCTCCATGACCTTCCTGTACTGGAGAGCCCAGAACTGGACACAATGCTCCAGGCGTGGCCTCATCAGGGCTGAGCAGAGGGGCAATAACAACTCCCTCAGCCTGCTGGCAACACTCCCTAATGCATCTCAGGATACGATTGGCCTTCTTGGCCACAAAGCTCCTGGTTAACTTGTCCACCAGGACTCCCAGGTCCTCAGCAGAGCTGCACTACAGCAAGTCAGCCCCCAGCCTGTACTGGTGCTTGGTGTTATTCATCCCTAGGTGCAGGACCTTGTGCTTGCCTTTGTGGAACTTCATGAGGTTCCTGTCTGCCCAACTCTCCAGCCTGTCCAGGTCTCTCTGGATGGTAGCACAGCTTTCTGGTGTATCAGCCACTCCTCCCAGTTTTGTGACATCAGCAAACTTGCTGAGGGTACACTCTGTTCCATCGTCCAGGTCATTGATGAGTAAGTTGAACAAGACTGGGCCCCAGTACTGACTCCACTAGCTACAGGACTCCAGCCAGACTACACACCACTGAGCACAATGCTCTGAGCTCTGCCATCCATCCAGTTCTCCATCCACCTCACTGTTCACTCATCTAACCCACACTTTCTGAGCTTGACTATGAGGATGTTACGGGAGACAGCACTGAAAGCCTTACTGAATTCAAGGTAAACAACATCCACTACTCTCCCCTCATCTACCCAGCCATTCTTTCTATCATAGAAGGCTGTCAGATATGGTTAAGCATGATTTCCCCTTGGTGAATCTATGACTCCTGATCATCTTTGTTTCCTTCACATGCTAAGAGATGACATCCAGGATCACAGAATCACAGAATTGTAGGCGTTGGAAGGGACCTCAAGAGAGGTCCAACCCCCCCTGCCAAAGAAGGTTCCCTAGAGCAGGATGCCCAGGTAGGCATCCAGACAGGAGGATGAACTGTTCCATCACCTTTCTAGGGACAGAGGAGAGGCTAACTGACCTGTAGTTTCCTGGGTCCTCATTCTTTCCCTTTTTGAAGACTGGAGTGACACTGGCTTGCTTTCAGTCCTCAGGCATCTCTCCTACTTCCTATGACCTTTCAAAGATGATGAACAGCGGCCTAGCAATAACATTGGCCATCTCCCTCAGCTTTCATGGGTATATCTCATCCCATGGATTTGTGGGTGTCAGGTTTGTTTACACGATCTCTAACATGATTCTCCTCAACAAAAGGAAAGTCCTTTCTCCAGACTTCCCCTCTTGTCTCTAAGGTCTGAGACTGCTGGTCTTAGCAGTGAAGACTGAAGCAAAGAAAGCATTCAATAACTGCCTTCTCTGTATCTTTCATCACCAAGTCACTCTCCCTATTGAGCAACGGGCACACATTTTCCCTAGTCTTCTTTTTGCTATTGATGTATTTGAAGAAGCCCTTCTTGATGTCCTTGAAATACCTTGCCAGATTTAATTCTAAATGGGCCTTTGCCTTCCTCATTGCATCCCTGCATACTCTATGTCCCTACATTCTTCACAATGTGGTATAATGGATCATTATTATTTCAATGCATTTTTATCAACTTTGCTGGGAAAGCACACAAATATGTTTCTTTAAAACCTCAGAAAACAAATAGCTAAGTGACAAGTCACTCCTCATAGTAACTGTAGAAAGTATTGTGTATGTGGACATATTATATGTATGTATAAATTATATATGATGGAAAATGGAAAATAGGCTTAGGAAAATACATACTTGTTGCATGATGTTATTAATCTATGCATATGTAAATATCTTTTGAATTTTGTGATATCTTTTGCATGTTAAATTGCCTTCATCCAAATGCTGATGCTGTGTAACATATATAATGCAGAGGGAAGTAAACAGCATTCCTGATGTTGTTAACAAAATATGAATTTGTGTGTGTTTATTTTCAGACTTGAGTTACGACCTGTAGCTTTAGATGCTTTGTACATTGGTACATTTTGCAAGTGAATTTTTAATGGAACCGGCAACCTGTTTTTTGTTGTTGTTGTTATTTGTTTGGTTTTTGTTTGTTTGTTTGTTTTTAGCTAGCTTACACAAGGTTTTGCAATCATCTGTCAAACAAGCATCTATAAAAGAAATTGTAGTGTAGCAGCTGAACGATTTCAAACTTATTTAAAGTTATCCGTGTTTATTAAAATAACAAGTCCTTTCAGGCAGCACTTTCCAAGTACAGATACTTTTCTAGAGAATATTGAACTTACTTCACTTAGCTGAGTTGGATAATGAAATATTTTTATATATAGAAGTCAGATATATTTGGAAATTTATTTGTAATGTGATGATACAGACAAACAAAAACAGCAGTTTGCATATTTCAAGTATTTTATTAGTAAAATACAATACCTTTATTCAAGAGAAATAATGCCCTATCTACTTTATGTTAGCTTTTTATAATGTAGTGCTCTGTAGCAATATGAATATTGCTGCCTGTACAGAAAGTTAGACTGGAATTCTCAAATATTTCAGGCAGACCCATAACGGGATTTAAACACTTTGAGTGCAACCTGGGTGGTGTTTAAGCACTTAAATCTAAGCAGATGCTACAGAATCCTTCAACCCTCCTCTATTCTCAGACTACTTCAGTACTGGGACCAAAGTAGTGTTTGGTGGTTAAAATGTACATAGATTCTCAAGACAGTGCCACTGCCTTTGCTTAGATTACTGTGGTTAAGGCAAACGTTTCAGTTTATATTTACAGGTAAATTTATCTGGATGTTGAACTGAGTATCTCCATAGTTATGTGAACACACTGCAGCAATGTACTTGGAGCATACCAATAGCATGAAGTTTAAGCTAAAGTATACCAGCTGCAGCCTACTGCATTTATTCAGAAACTGGCAAACACACAGAATTTGTATGTCTTCTGACTTAATTATACTAGAGAGTATAGAGAAAACAATAAAAAACAAATCAAAACAACAACAACAAAAACACTTCTTTTGATTAGTTTCAAATACCAATTTGCATTTTCAACAAAAATTAAATTTAAATGTTACAGAAAACACAGGGACCAAGCATCAGACCAAGCTGAATAAGAAATATTCCTAAAAGTTGATTTCATTTTCATTTCATCCTTCACTAGTTACAAAAATATAATTGCCTTAAGTTGAAACATGCTCTATCACGGGTTTTAGAATATCTTTGCAAATGACCTAATACCCTAGGCTGTGGTTTGATTTTTTTTCAAGAAGTGATTAATCTAAAAATATTTTTTATTTTTATTTTTATTTTTTTTGTTTTCTTGATTTATTGAGTTCTGATAGCTTTGGTGCATAGAACTGGTCTTCTGAAACTTTTTTTTTTTTTTTTTAACAGACTGGTTCTACTTGATACTTACTTCATTGTTTCTGGTTTTAACAAAAGTATTCCCAGTCCCAAATAAGTAAGTTGAATAAAAAAGACCTATTGGGAACACTTAGAGACAAGGATTAATTTTCTTCAAATGTAAACATGAGCTAATCCCCATTATCCTAAAGGAAACTGGAGCATGGAAATGCCAAATGGAGACAGTGGCACAGTAAGGTTTAGACCACAGGAGTTTCTAATTTGTTCTGTGTCTATTCAGCTTGGCACTATAAAATGACTGTTTCCATCATGCCTGCTTATTTCAGATAATCAAAAGCTATTTTCTAGTTTCCTTTCAAGGATCAGTGTGCCAAACACTGTCACGCAGTAACTGCTATTGACATAGGCAGCCCATGTCAAACTTAACACCACATGATCGCATTTTCAAACAGCTTGAATTAGAAACTAATTAAAATCACATCTATTTAAAATGATAAAAGGGTTAGCATAGCAAGCCAAAACGATCTGTAATCACCCCAGCTCAGTTATTACTTGACAGGACATCCAGAATGGCCAAGGGAAACAAATACACCACGTGTCCTGTCCAGCTCCAGGCACTTGAGCTGTATGGATGGGAGTTGTATGGATTAGGAGTGTAGAAACATCATACAAACAGTGTGGAGAGAAGGGGTCTGTGAAGTGCAATGTAGATCAGCTATACTATAAGCCTGCCTTTACAGACATCAGCATAGGACAGATGGTCTGAACAGTATCTAGATCTGTGCTCTTTGCAGAGGTCCTGTCAAGTGTTTCTTTCGAACTTTAGAGTTCAAGCATATATCCCAACATCCTGTTGCATGCAAAGATACCTCTCTTAACTCTAATGGGAACTTGCTACTGGCTTATGAAGCTTAGATGTCCTCTATTATTTTTTTGAATACAGCAGAGGAAATACTATAGAGATAGGGCAGTTAGAAGGTGTCCCATTTCCAGAGTTTATAAATTTTCCACTCCTCCTAAAGAGAATTCTGTTATAAAGTTACCCTAATATAATACTTTAAGTCAGATTAAGGTAACAGATAAATAAGGTCACAGAATTCAAACCAGATAATACAGTTATACTAAGTTTTTTGTTGTTGTTGTTGTTGTTGTTTGTTTGTTTTAAATACATAAGTGAATTGAAAAGAAGTTACACTGATCTGTGTGTTTTAAGGATGTATAAGTTAGGGCTTTTTCCATGTGCCTGTGTGACTTGCTCTCAGCTTCCAAAAAGATGGTAGTCATGGCATAAGTCTTTATCCATCTGAAGCGATACCTGCTGGAGGGGGCCTCTGTTAGAAACTCCTGAGAACTGTACATTACAGAGGTCCTTTAGGAGCTTATCCTTTGAATACTTACTGTGCACTGGTTATGCTAGATTTGCAGCACTGTGCTCTTGAAGTCTTTTACGAAGTACAGGCTTTTATCCCTTGCAAAATCATTTCCTCCATTTTTAAATACAAGAATTAGCCTCACAAATTTTCTCAACTGAAATAAGATTTCCTTCACTTTCTTGGGGGCTTCTTTTTCATGTTCAAGACATATTTAAACAACACTCTTAGGTATATGGTTTAACTCTTAGGTTGCCCTGCGTGGAGTTAGGAGTTGGACTCAGTGATCCTCATGGGTCTTTTCCAACTTGATAGTTCATGGTGCTATGATTCTATGATAACTTGTTTTTTCTAAGTAGCAAATACCTCCTTGTCTCTGCAAGGACCAAACTTTCATTTTTTTATTTAGATTTGAGAATCATAGTCATGTTTGGTGTGAGAGTGTTGTCTTTCATAAGACCTTGTCAGTCATATTAGTGAATTACTTTTTTGAATTAGGAGGAGAGATTTTGTTTGTTTTGTTTACTTTCATGCATAATAATTAATTCAGGGGCATTATTCCCAGAGTTATATTTATATATAGAAAGATTGCATGATAACAGTTTGTAGAAAGACTGTATGGAATTTTAAAATAAGGAGTAAGAAGCTTCAGTGCAGAAACTTTTATCATCCCTTACTTCTTGGTGTTCTAGTATACTGAACTATATTTAAGTTCCTTACAAACATCTTATGTGAATTTCTTTCAGCTGTCAAAATTATGGAAATTTTTTCTCTGATTTGACAAGTAGTTTACATAAATTTTTGCTATCATTATTATACCACTGTTTGTCAAATACTACTAATAAACAAACATGGATATGATAACAAGTCCATGTAACAAGTCTATGTCTGTTACCTTCCTCTTCTTTTACTCCCTGCCAGGTATTTAGAAGAGGGCTTTTCTGGTAAAACTTGTTTCTACAGAAGCTAGAACACTGGAATACAGAGCTGGTTTGAACTACATCAAGTAATGCAAAAATAAAAGAATGATAATGTGAAACTGCTTAATGTACATTCCTAAACACCAGAGATTTTCAGCTGCAATTACTTCCTATTATTTTATGCTTTCCAGGCCCTCAGGTTCCTGGAATGAGTCTAAGCAACAGCAATTGTTTGGAAACTTGGAGCAATATTTCTGTCTCCCTCTCTCCTTCAATTACTTGTAGTACTCATATTTTATCTATTACTTAACAGAATATTTACATGCAGGCAAAAGCTGTAAAACCAGAATTTTCTACCTGATACAGTGTACTCTAGTCTTCCCTTCCAAGCCTAGGAAAAGCCTTGAAAATTTGCCCCATAAAGGCACTAGTTTGATGAAGGACAATTATTTTTATAGAAAATCAAGGCTTACAGAATATAGCTTACATTTCAAAGTACCACCACTGCCTTAATTCCTTCGACTTTGGCTATGAAGACCTGTTTTCTGTCTGAAAACACTTAACTAATTAAGCAATGCCAATTTTAAAATTCTGTGGTTAGTATTTTTATAGTGTGAAGATTTAATCATTCAGGCATTGAAAAAGTACAGTACATTTGTTTTGTATTTGGTAAATAGAAATGTTGGAATAAGTTTGAGGAGAAGCATTGTTGTTTGGGTTTTGCTTCTAGAAAGAGAAGGTGTGAGGGTGTCAGACAGTAGCTGTCCATTTAGCAACTCACACTCTTCAAAGAAGAAATTCACTACCAGCAGTTTTACATGCATGTTTACTATCTAAAAATGTGGATATTTTTGGCTCATTACATGACCACTTCAAAAAGGACAAACCACAGTGTATGAAAACATGCTGCTTGCTACACCACAGGCTGTATTCTGGTCTGTGTCTAGGATCCATATAATTTCCTGTTCATGTATTTCAATATCAGACTGGGGCTCTTTAGTGGAATGTACATGAGATACATCTTTTTTTCAATTACTTAAATTTCTCACTGAATACATGTGGATAAACATCTGGCATTGGTTTGTGGTGCACAGATCTCCAGAAATGAAAAGAGGATATTAACAAGAGGAGAAACCATAAGACACATTACAATCACAGACTTCTCTGCTTTCTCCCCACTGCGAAAATTCAGCTCAGTCTTCAGACTGTACTGTAACCCCCTCACCCTCCTTGCTGCAAAGTTGTGGTCAGAACCATTATGTTTATGCAGCTCTGCAAGTGTCTCTTCTAGAGTAATTTACCATTAATGGCTAAATACAGTGCCTTTAATACAGTGCCTTTTCAGTTGATCCTGTTTCCCCTGGGGAAAAACAAGCAAAAGGAAGTTGTTTTTTTTCTCATGATGTATAATAAAATTATGGAACTCATTGCCACAGGATGTTGTGGAAGCCAAACATATACGTTTTTGTTGTTGTTGTTTATTTGTTTTTAATAATAAATGCATGAGGGTTGGTCCAATGGTAGCTCTAAAGTACATTTTTCTACATATAAACTTACTTCAAGTCCCAAGCTGTGGATATCTTGGAGAATAGACTGGAGAACTTTTACAGACTCTGATCTTATAGGGCTTCCACTACTGACCATTGTCAGAAGTGGGATTTAGGACAAGATAAACATTTGGCATAAATGTAACTTTTATGTCTTTATGTTCTTGCTTTTCTTAATTTATTCAGAAAATATTTTAATTATTGACAGTGCTGAAGTTTCACCATATACTTTCTTATTTTTCTCCTTTCAATCACTTTTGTTTGTTTATTTGTTTGTTTGTTTTTGTTTTGTTTTGTTTTTCCTCAAGGCAATGAAGCAATAGAAAATGTTACTGAAATACCAACTTGTTTCACAGAATTATCCCCAGATCTCCACATTGGATCTTTTTAATTGAACAGATGGTGGAAACCATCTTGTTGAGATAGTCTCTAATCCTGTGCAACAAGCATGCATCTTGCAAGGCATGTTTAACCAGAATTTGAATTTAAGTGTTGTTTGGAAGAATAAAATGTTGATTTGCACAAAAACACCATGTGAAGAAATTAATGTTGAACACAGAAATAAGATATTTTAAAAGATTCTTATTTGTCTGGGGCACGCTTTTGAAGGTCATGTTTTTTCCTCTGTATTAAACTACCCATCTAATTCTTCCAATTTAAATTTTAGGGACATAAGCTAGTAAGAAGTCATAAAAATCCAAATGATTTCAAGGAAGCAGAATCAGGCTTGTAGTTTCATTCTTCCATTGTAATTAAATATATATATATATTTCCCTTACCTCAGAATTCAGGGTTCATGTTAGCCTCTTTCGATACAACTACAGTGTTTCTGCTGACATCAGTAGGAATTGTTTATGTGACATGGATACTAACTATATCATTTCAATTGGTTTTAATGTTATTTGCACTGTAGACCTCTATGCACAGATGGGAAAACAGTTATTTTTTTAAGTAATTAATTCCTATAGCAAACACCTAATCCAAATTATCTTCAGGAGGCAGATACAGTAATGACAATATATTCTGTGACTACACATTTCAGTAAAAGCTTCCCAACTTAATTTATTCATCCATTAAATACAGTCTCCTTCTTGTCTTCACAGCTTTAAAGTAAGCCGCTTTGTAAAGAAATAAACTGTGTTTTTGCTAAGACAGGGCCAGGACATCCCCATGCAAATAAGACATGAAACAGTGCTGAAGGATATTACTAAATGTTTTTGCTTAAACACATAGACATAGGATATGTAAGTAGCTACAGAGAAAAGAAAAGCTTTAAATAAAATATTATAAGGAAAGAAAATAAAGGAAATGTGGCAGGAATAGAAATTCTATGCTGTATATAACACAAGTTATGGAGAATTAATTTCTTCAGAGAGATTACAAAATAGTAAAGGAATCAAAGAGTTTGGACACCTCTTTTTATGCGTGCAAATTCTACAACTGTATTTATCTTGAAAATTCAGTCATCGTAAGTTTTTGGCATCCAAGAGAAGAGGAAAAACAACCCCCACATCAGCTTGTCAAAGCCTTTGCCCTCTTTCAAATAAATTGTTGAAGATATCTTGAATGTCATACATTGAATCACACTTCTTAAACTAAAACTCTGCCAAAGCCACATTCATTGAAGTGTCTGAGCTGCTCCAGGATGTGTTGTAGATAAAACCACCAAGTGATGAGTAAGTCCATTTGCATTCACAGCCTGAGGACAGGATTGTAAATGTCCCTAAATCCCTAAAAGGCCAAGTAACAGCGTTGTATAGCATCCCTTATCATTTAAAACTCCTGGGCAACCCGAAATTTTGGTGAGAGAAGACAGAAATTTACTGTATTTCTGATCACATCTTCCTAAGGGAATGAATAAATGAGTAAGATGAATACTCTAAAGTTCACAAGGAAAAACAGGTTAAGAAGCTAGTACATAAAACTTTTACATGAAAGATGCTGACAATAAAGAATAGGGTAATGAATGATACATTTGTAATTTTGTATTTATACATATGATATTTTCAACTTTTTTTTTTTTTTTTTTCTTCCCTGCAGCCTAACAAATATTTTGTCTAAAGCTGTTTTTTTTTTTTGTTTTTGTTTTTGTTTTTGTTGTTTTGTTTGGTTGTTTGTTTTTCAAATTGTGCTTGTACTAAATAGACCAACCAATATGTTTACATCATTCTCTGATAACTGAACAAAGTTGGTAGTCCTGGGAATATCTTCACCTGGAAGGAAAGGAAGGAAAAGAAATGTCCATCCTGTTTTATATTATGAAGGGAAGGGGAAAGAGAGAAGGGAGTGAGAAAAGCAAGGGGAAATGGAAGGGAGAAAATGAAAGGTAGGGGAAATTGAATGGAATTTTCTAGAGTTGATTTAATGACTGGTGATTCTCTCATATATAAATTACACAGAAATAAATTTAAAAATAATTAAAAATATAAATAAAACAAAGAAGAAGAAGAGCAAGAACAAAAAGAAGAAAAAGAACAAGAAGAACATGAAGAACAAGAAGAACAACAAGAAGAAGGACAAGAAGAAGAACAAGAATAAAAGAACAAGAACAAGATGTGAATTATCAAAACTGATTTGATCCTTCATAGATTTTTGTACCCATATTAGTTGCCTTGTAGAAGGTAAAAATCAGCAGTTGCTTATAGGCTAAGCAAAACTAATCTATGAAAATTATTTGTTAGAAGGAGGTGGAGCTTTTTGAAATCTGCACCTCCACAGTTTATCAATTCTGTCCCTAATTCTTGACAGAAAATACAGAGAGCTCAGTGATACTTATGTGTTACTTGATGATTTGTTCCTGTACCACCAAAACATATCAGCCACGATTCAAAAACCTGCTTAGATGAGCATCAGTAATCCTGCTGTCACTGATGAAGGTGAAAACTTTAATTGCATTCTTGAAATCTGAGAGCTTGATATTTTTATTTCCCATGTTCTTTATCTGAATCACAGGAAACAATAGCCCTCTTACACAGTGAATAACAAAATTTGAAAAAAAAAAAAAAAAAAAAAAGTATTCTCTGAAACAAAATGAAATATTTTAGATGTGAGATCCAGACTCTGAGGTCAGTTTTGTTTCCACAGTCATAAGCCATGTAAGAAATGACGAGCTGATAATACCACTTTCAAGTGGACACCACATAAGAAACCACATTATTTGGAAAAAGGATAGCAAGAAGATCTATTTCATTTAAGTGGTGACTGATAAAAAACAGTTCATTTGAAACCTGTTTGTATTGGCTGTGTCTGGCTATTCCCTTCAATGCCTCTTTTGTATAGATAAAGTATTTTCATAAAAGTGGGTGCTGAATCTCTTCTAGTGTTTAATACATCCATGACTTAATTCTAAGTGGTTTTGGTGAGCATTTCTGTCTCAGGTTGTTGTGTCTGAACATCTCTGTAATAGGTAGACAGTTTAATGAAATCCACTTAGGTCCAAATCCTCTTAAACCTTTATTTTTTGTAAAGATAGCTAGGTTTGTCTTTAAAAAGTAAAATAAAATAAAAATAATAATAAAAAAAAAAATCAAGAGCAATGTCCAGCTTGTATGTGTAGCTTTCTATTCCGATTACTTTGGAAGATACACTTGCCAGAGATGAATGGTTTGCAATTATTGCATATGTGGGGTGTGAGAAATCCTTGAATCAGAGCATCCCAAGCCAAAAGTTTATTTATGTTGAAAATTTGTGAAGTATTTTTTTTAATATCTTCACACTTTGAATTGTGCTCACATAAGAAATCCGTCACTTTTAGATACAGAAACAGAGTATGGCCCTAAGCCATGGATACAGAAAAATCTGATGTCTATAATGGAATTTCAATTGAATAAAGATATTTAAATTCAAGCATTTCACAAATCTGTGAGAGACCTGGTACAAGCTCATCCAGACTGAGAACTTTCAGACCAGCATATTTTCAGCAATACATTCCAAAACCGTATCTAGAGATTAGCTAATACTTACTTGTAATCTTGAACTCTGCATGAAATACAGGCATCCTCTCTATAATTTAACTTTTTAACTGATGGGTGAAGAAGCTGAATTGTATATTTATTCAATGATTGTTGCAAAGTTCATGAGCAGTATTGGGGAAAGAAATGAACCCTTAGACACCTGACTTTCATATCACTATGACATGACATCCACAATCCTATGCGGGTATTTTCTTTTTAGTGTCATGAACCTTGAGCTCTCTGTGACATGGTGGTTCTGCTTTAGCATAGGGGTAGAGAACACTTTTGACCCGTTCTAGTCTATAGTTAGTGGGGAAAACTCTCTGCTGCAAGAGAATTTGGAGGCCTAACAAGCCTTAGACTGAGAAGGAAAGAGAAGTCATTTTTTCTACTCTCTCATGTGATAATGTTTTAAAGAAAATAAAAACCAGAAATAATCAGTTTGCTGTACCTAACTGACTGATGGCAAATCCAGGAGGAAATATCTAACAGTGTATTTTGAGTCTAATCCCAGAGAGCCACATGATTTCAACAGTACAGGAGTCTCTGCCAGCTGGCTTGATTGAACTTCTCACTGTGTTTGTGACAACATACCCCATTCTTAAGACCATAATGACCCATTTTCAGTGTACGAAGGACTTAGGTACTTATCTTTGGCCCAAAGCTCTCCTTGTAGATCTGAACTTTAACATTTCTGGATTCTTGTCACAAATCATTTCAAATAATACTCCTATGCTTTCTCATTTATATGAGAGATACAATCTTGTGGCACACTGAATAGCTTTTATGCAGTAGAGGAGTATCTTTTATGTACAAGATGGTGAACCTTCTGGAACTTGACTAATACAAGTGATAGAAAGGCAAGGTCTATGTTTTATAGTCAACATTATGTATACAGTTTAGTTTGGCACAGTTAAATCTGTGCATTTGGCAACACATTTTATGAGGTATCTTGCTGCACAGTAATATATACATATATATATACTTATTTTAGGCTGGCTACTTTAATAGTAGTTTAGGATTTCAACAATTATTTCTAAAACCATTAATCATATAACTCCTGCTGCCATTGCCCATTGGGATGTACTAGTGAAAGGACAGTATTAATGCTGAATTGATACAACTCCCAGGATGAAGGAAATAGTGAAACAAAATAGTTAAACTGTACCCTCATCTCTGAAGCCTAAAGGAATATCCCTGTAAAAGAGGTGAATTGAGTAGGCTAATCCTGGCAAACTTTATCACAGTGACTCATACTCTTTCCTTATTGAGCAAAAGCAAACAAAGAGAACAAAATTCTACCCTTTCTAAATACTTTAAAACAGAGTTTAGAATCCCCCTTCCCACCCCATAGCACTGAGGTATATAATGAACTAGCCATGACACATCGTAATATGACAAATTCCTTAAAGTTAGGAATATTTTTCTGTTTTCCCAGAGTATAAAAGTGAAGAGATGAATTACGCCAAATAACACAGATCATAATTATTTTTAGCTCTGATTCAACAGGAGATTTACAGACAGATTTGTGGTCACCAAAGAAGTATTTGCATCTGTTTATGTTATGACATCTCAGATCAAAGTAAGGCTTTAAACTTTAACTTTCTGTTTTCTGAGTGGATAATGAAACTGGGGAAAAACTGAAGATGTGAAGAGGGAAAAGCTGCAGAGTATTAAACACACTGAAGACAATTATGAAACAAAAGGGGCATGTAGGATGAAGCCCAGAGGTTGGATCCATCGGACTTTGGAACACTCTGCTCTTCATCTACTAGATTATGTACATATGTGTGTGCCCATGAATCAATCCAGCAATTGTGGAAACACTCCATGTTAAAACGAGGCCTGTGGTGGCCTCAGGCTTTGCTGAATATCAAGTCCTGTGCAGCACCATTTCCTGTGTAGTTAATTCTTTGTACCTACGATGACACATTTCTGCGCCTGAAGATAACGTAGTTAGTACTGAGCTACAGTGGCAGAACAAGTCCCGTAAAATTCAGCTGTGAACACTTAGCTAAAATAGGGCTTCTGGTTAAACAGATGCTAAGATTTTTCAAGTATAGATCTTCAAGGAGATGGTTTTAAGTAAGCTGAGGATTTCTTTAACAGATAGTTGACATATATTCCTACACTTAAAAAATAAATAAAAAATAAAAAATAAATCTGTTAATTACCTTGTAAAAGGGAATATCACCAATCACTAACAGAAAAAAAAAAAAAAAAAAAAAAAACAAAAACAAAAAAAAAAACACCTGCCCAACACCTGCTTGATTGATGGAGTTTGCTATTGTTTTTAATGAGATCATGATTAGACCTTTTATGAAGTTAACTGAGAAGGAAAAAGAAGAAAGATGTCCACAAATTAACTTAATGACTCAGAAAATTAGCGGTAAGGAGATCCCATCATAAATAGCTCACTTGAAAAAGCCAGCCTGGGTCAATAATGGCAAAAATAATTTTATTTACTAGATTTCAGGAGAGTTTAATTAAATAATTTATTGCCTTTGGTTAACTTCATATGCCCTGAGCCTGTACTGGGATCTCCATGGGAGGAACTGTATGGTAACAGATACTGACAATTTCAGCCATGTACAGATGCAGCAGTATACACATATCTGCACTCCATACTATTAGTTTATACATGCTTATAAAGGTTGGAAGTGAGAAGTCCCACCTCTTTTTTTCAAAGAACAGCCATCAGAAATTATATATTTGTGTATTTGTGTATAAGTTAACTGGATATGGCAAGTGTTGGGTTTGCAGGTAGTCTGCTGTTGTCTTCCTGGCTTAATATATAACCCTTCTTTGGCATGGTTAAGTGAGTGGACATTGAACAGACACAAAATGACACCATGAAAAAGGAAGAAAGGACTTTCTACCATCACTCATTTACATATTGCTGTTGATTTGGAAAGAGTGTAAGTAAGAAAGGACCAAATATAAGGTTGACTTTAAATTGGGATTTTATTCTAAAAATATACCAAGCCTATCTGTGGATTTAAATTCTTACAGAACATTCTGTTTCCCTAACCGAAAATCACATTTGATTTGTCTGGATTGAAATATTTGGATTATTTATTTTTGTTGGAAAAAAATGTATGAATTGAAATTTAATGAGCTAACTAACTTGTCCTTTAGTGGTATCAAAGTTGCACTAAATTTGAAAAGTTAATTTAGCATTAAAAAAAAAAAAAATAGGGAAACAGATGAAATAAGTAATTTAATCTGATTTGATAAGTTAACACAAATATACTGAAGTATATTTGTCATTTTTTTTTTTCAGCAATTCTGATGTTCTTTTCCTTTTAATTGTGATGCATTGCTTCTATCAGAAACACTGACCTTCACTTTGAATTTCAATATATCTCCCTCACACAATTTTCTGTGCAGTAGCAATGATGCTTTATTTTTAAATCATCCAAGTAAGAGACAGTAAATAAGTATTAGTCTATGTTTATATCTTATTTTACATAAAATTATTCTGGAATGATATTCTGGAAGGATTATATCAATTAAAAGTCACCTTTAAATCAATTCCCTCATCTATTGCTAAGCAATCTTTTTGCTGATGTAGCAAAGGGCAGTTATTCACAGTATCCTTGAAATTACAGATTGAATAAAACTGTTTGATAATCTAATTCCTCCCTTGACAATTCAGGATGATATCCTATAGCATGCCACTCCGATTTTTAACTCCACTAAAGCTAATTATATACTATATATTTCTTTTTTCATTCATTTCATTCATTTTTCAATAAAAGCTTTACAGTTCACACAAGAGCTTTACAGTTCACACAATAAGCTTTAAGTATAAAAGAAATAAAATGAAATACCAATCTGATTAACATTTCAGGATTTGGAAAGCCAGTTTATATTAAAAATCCTTTTTACTACTCTGGCTGTGTGAACCATGTGTTAAAAGATGGGGATTATGAAGACCCATGACAGTGAGAGGTTTGAGCTGCTTCTTTGTGCCTCTTCTACAGTACAGTCTATACCAAGCACTCTACCTTTCTTGAGCACAGAGATGAACCAAGTCCATACAAACACTGAACTGTTTTAAACATTTATCTCTGGTCACTTCAATCTTTTAAATGTCACTAACTGTTTGTCTGAAGCATCTCAGTAATGAAAGGGCAAACAGGGCTGATCTTATGTTTGAATCATACAGAATATCCTGAGTTAGAAGGAACTCACAAAGATCAATACCTAGCATTTTGAAAGTTTATGAGGACATTTGTTTACAGAGCAGCATAGGCAGGATTAAGAAACAAATGGTAGGAAACTTTTTCTATCAGCACTTCCATGACTTGTAATTGCAACTTTGCAATTTTGGTAGTTCAGACAGCTTACCTTCAGAAAGCTAGCACTTCCCTTATATTTACAAAAGAAAATTAGAGCTGCTACCTGAAGGAAAGCTACTGGGACAGCCCATGTTTCAGCTTCTTATTTCACAGGTGTATCAGAAACTTTTTGTCAGACAATCTAACAGCAACCGAGGAAGGTTCACATAAACTAGAAAGTCACAAGTTCAAATGTCACTTAGTCTTTAGCTGTTCCTTATATTTCAATGTGTTTTATAGCTGCCACTATTAAGCAGGGACTCACACTCTTAATTTTAGCAGCAGATGAGTTATCAGTGTCAGCTTCCTTTTTACCTGATAAATTCATTGACTCAGCTGTTCAACACGATCTTTTCTGGCAGGATGGGAACAGAAGCTACTCCTTACATATTACAGAATCAGCTGTCACATAGGCTAGTACACTGTCACCACCAGGAAAGTGGGCAATAGACTAAATTTTTGTATAGAGCTGTCTCGAGAATAATCAGCTCCAACCACCAGTGATCCAGAGCCCACATCCCTTCCACCTCACAAAAATAGAAGCACGATTATGAATATATTGCATTCAAGTAGGGCTGAGTACATCCCTCATCGGCATTGAGTTTCTGGAAGCTGGGACAAGGAAAAAAGCTTGACTACTTTTCTTTTACTGTCTTGTGATATCCAAAAGGAAAACTAAAGGAAAAGTTGCTAGAGGAATTTCTACTTGCAAAAATCTGCTTTTACTGGTGAAAGCAAGCTGGCTCCTCTTCTGTCAGTGCAAAGCTGTGCAACCATGGCAGATTAAAAGGTAGCCTCACAGCAACCTTTATTAATACAGATGTTGGTAAGAGCACAAATGCAAGGAGGAAGAATCACATTTTCTAAACACTCCTCTGTCAGTTTGGAGAAGGAACCTTCAACTAGAGTAGAGTTTTGTAGTTATCTTGTTTTTTTTTTGGCAAGTAGAAGTCCTACCTGGAAGAAGCTGTTCAGTTCAGTGAAGCTACTGATGTTTTCTAGATAAGCCTCTAGTTCCAACAGGTTTGTGGATTATGAGGAAGAGGATGCTTTCTTGCCATGACCTGCTGTTGTGGTGGTATGCTTTGAATGGTCCCTTCTTTGGGGCACTGTGAGAGCAGAGTTACTTCTGCTGCCCAGCTGGGAAAGAGCCCTTACTGGAACTGCAGAGAGACAAAGATAAGCTTCAAACAAACCCCAAACACCCCGACCTTTCAGGAAGTTCAGGTCTCAACTGGAACTCTACAGCTTTTGCTCATTTTACATTGATACAATAATACAGGATTCTTCCTGTATTCTGCCTTTTAAAGAAAACACATTTCTGATAGGCCTTGCAGCCCATTGGCAAAGAAAGGAGAAAAGTCCTGCTTTCCTGCTTCTTTGTCACCACACTGACAAAATGAACTGCCCCACTGCTATCACACACACACACACACACACACACACACACACAAAAAAAAAAAAAAAAAAAAAAAAAACCTCTACACCTTGTGCAGAAATTTATGTCTTTCCTTCCCTTTCCCTGCTGGGAATTTGTGGTAGCATGGTAATTTATTTCAAGTAGAACAGAAGCACTTATGTTTTAGCTTTCTTTTCATGTCTAGATGCTAGTACTTTAGTCCAAATGTAGCAATGGTTAAAAATCCCTATGTGCACATTAACACTAATGTTAACAGCATTCTTTTCACAAGAAAATAATCATGGATAGCATGTTAATAGATTTATGGTAAAATGACAAATCCTGTTGTTTAGTTTCAGAGCAGATTAGAATTGCAGACAGCTAATTAATATTAAAATAATAGCATTCTTATTGGCTTTGGAAAGATATATTGACCTGCTATGGAACTGAAAGTCAAAAAGAAAAGTGAAGTCTCAGGGGTGAAATCCTGGCCAAATTGAGGGTAACTGCAAAATGTCCATTGACTTTAATATGTCAGGATTTCAGACTTTATCAAACCTCCCTGTCTCATCCCAGTAGAGGATCATATGTTTTTTGTTTGTTTGTTTTTTCCAGAGATAAATCCACATGTGTCCTAACCCACATTACTTGACCTCATGGAAATTTAACCACAGTGCTACCTGAGCTGAAAGAATTAGATCCAGATGATACATGGATGCAAGGAGGAATCAGGGATTTCCTGGCCTCTAACCCCACAGGTCTCCTGTACAGCTCTGTTGGCTCCAGTACTCTGGTCCCCTACACAATCAGGTCCTCAGACATGGCATAGAGTTAGATTGATGTTTCAATCAGTACCAATACCAGGGATTAAATAAAATGTGTTTTGCAAAAGAGAACCTCTATCCTGGAATATTTATGCCTGACTTTTATGTGGCTTGTACCTATGTTTTCTGTGGCCTGAGCACAGGGACTTGCAGTTTGGGGGGGTGGTCTGATGTTCTTTGCAGTAACTGGTACATTTTTCTTGGGTCCTCTGGGAGCAACAGATACGAGTATGATTAGAGCTACAATCACGGCATTCTTTTAAGGCTTGACATGATTTTTCATCTGTTTTCAGTACTGAAGAAATTGCCATGCTATAATGTTCTGACTACAGGGCATGAATGTTATTGCCAGCTAATGGGCAGAATGTGTAGCTATTAGCGTGATTGCGACCTACAGCTCAGTGAAACAACTGCCAAACTTTCCTCAGGATTCATGAGCACTTTGTTCTATACTATTACAGTACAAAGTGTGATAGATATGTGCATTATTGATGTCAATTCTTCTTTAGATTGAATAGCTGTAGTCATGAGAAATGTTATCCTAATTCCTGAATGTTCTGCACATGTGGTTAAGCTAATGATTTGAATGTTTGCATTTATGTACTGCAACTACAAAATCAGTGCAACAGATATTTTTCCTTACCCATGAGAGAGAAGAACGGTACCACATGGTTATCATTATGAAAATGAGATTGAACTAAAATCCTGAATCTGAATACTTGAAAGTTTAGGAATATCTGTATTTGATTTTGAGCTCTGGTCATCTCTGATTCTGAAGAGTTACAGCATTTTTTAAGGGCTTGAGATATTTTCCTTTTATTTAATAGTCCTGTTATTGTGATATGTTGGTTTACTCGATGTATTTTTGATTATATTGTAAATGTTTCTGAGTTATTACAAAACCATCCTTTTGAATGAGGTTTTACTTGGCAAGAAAACATAAGTTTTATTGTTACACATGGTCTACTTGGGATTTATTGTAAAATTAAAAGCATTGTAGAAGGTAGATTGAGAAAAGAAAACCAATGATAAATGCTAAGAATTCATACCAGATCTAAGTGAAGAACGGACTTGAAATAACTGGCTTGTCTCATCTTTGACTCACTGGTCTGTTTTCACTACATTAATCACGTCAAAAGGACTGCCACTTTGCATTTGTGAACTGTGAAGCTCCATCAGGGCAAGGGCCAGTACATGTTCCTGGATTACAAATAGGAAATGACTGTGATCATTATCACTTCAGGCACATGGACATTGTGTTGAAATTTACTAGCATAAGTAGCATCTTAATCAGCAAGAGCGCGAGTCTGACAGCCAGCCTTGCCACCTTGTTGGGAATGTAGGAGCAGTGACGGGTGCCAGTACACCTGGGAGCTTAGTTCTGATTACTGGAACAATATTCATATTTGGGTTTCTCTAAAGGATACATCACAGGCATCCAAACAGTTTCTTACTAGGAGAAAATAGCCAGGATCTCATTTTTAAAACAACATTCCACTTCTCTTTTAGTATAGTTTTCTTTGAACCTGTATTGAGCATGCATGAATCCTAAGCCATTTGGGTCTAATTATTTCTATTTTTTTCTAATTTGTTTATATTTGGGATAACTTTGGGGGTTAACGTCTGATGGCTTCTGTCTTTCCTTGTAAAACTAGATATATTGCTGCATACTAATTGTCCTTCCCTTTGTCTAGCTATCTATTTTTAAAACATGCCCCTCTTCCTCTGTAGTCTACTACCTCTATTGTTCTGCACGTGTGCTTATGTACATACAATTAGCAGATAGGAAACCGAAAGCTAAAAGTTTCCCCACTTCAGTTCATGATTTCATGGCTTACAGAGGAATACTTTTCAATAACATTGACTTCCAGGAAGAGCTGCAATTATGATAAACTGAAGTAGAAGGGCATATTCTTGCAAATGCTGCTCTTCAAGCCAAGCTTTAAGAAGAAATATTTCTCCATCATTCCCTTTCAGTTATTTAAGTGCAGGAATATCTCAGAAACATTTAAATTTGTATATTTTCCTTAAATTCAAGTATGTTTAGACAATGTTTTTTATGCTACAGAATTACAGTAAGATAAGAGATTGTCAACCTAGTTTTCATGTAGCTAATACTGAGTTTGTGGTTGGTGCTAAGTACTGAACAAACCGATTCTCCTCCTTATCATTGCATATCCAGTATGAACATTCCTTTAGCAGCTAATGGGAATCCTTTTTCGTGCTATTTGAACTCTCTAGAGAAACCTGCAGTTTTGCATTTCCCACTCTAGCATTGTAGCATTCATGAATTAAATGCAGGTCAAGGAATTGATCCCCATAATCATATCCTGAATCTTATTCCAACAACTGGTGGGGAAGGAGATTATATTAACACTCATTCACTTAGGGGAAACCTGTGATTGTTCCCTTTCAAAATCCCAAGAGGAATTTAATGAAGAAAATGGTTATATATGTTTTAGCTGCTCACTTATTTCCTATAAGAAAGGTCTTATCTTTCTATACAATTATTAAACCATACAATAATTCCTCTCTTGAACTATGCCATTTCAGATAAACCAAGGCAATTTTATCTTATTAAGTTTCATAGTCTTTTCTGCAAGCTAATTTGACTACCTGATATTTCATTATATGTTTTTCAGATCTTTGCATTGATGCTTCTAAAACAGGCATTTTATAATCTATTTAATGGAATGCACTCTATTTTATATATGTATACATGTATGTGTATATATATGCACATATAAACTAAATATGTCACAGTTTTGATCTAAGATTTTTATACATGTTTCTCATTCTAATAATTGGGAGTATTTGGCAATAAGTTTAGTTATGTTTTTATTTATTATTTTTATTATTTATTTATTTATTTATTATTTAGTTATGTTAACTCACTGTTTGCCACATATTCCAGCAATCAGTTCCATCAGCACAGGAAGGAATCCAGTTTTCTGGGACTGAGCATATTTTGGCAGGGCCACCTCCCCACTAAGCCTAGTTATGCATTCATTATAACACTGAGAATTATAGGTATGTCTGGAGGCACTTAGAGATTACTGGGTATATATAGAATTTCATGAAAGGAAATAAAAGGTGTTAGAATTTGTACTAGTGGTTAACTTTTTTATAGTGCTGTGGGAAACTGAAGTTCTTAGTTTATTGCTATAGATATTTCTGGAGATTTCATTTATTTGTGCCTTAAAATTATAAAGTGATTTCAGTAGAGATGTATCATTATCATTTTTAATGTCTGTAGTAAAACTAAGGTAAACATTGTCATGTATCCAGAACATCTATCATTAAACCACTTGAGTCCAGATTATTGTAATAAAAGTTAAAAACCATAAATATAGCCAAACTTTATAGGACACAAATGAATATTGCTGTCTACCTATGTTTATAACCCATAATTTAAGGCAGTTATGTATACACTCATGTGTACAATATGCACATAAATACTGCATGTGAGAATACATAAACCCTTGTCTAGATATTAATTGCTGATAGGCTAAAGTAGTTCAGCAGAATTAAGGCTTCTACCTCCCTGGTTTCTACGGGGGAAAGGATTTTACAGCAAGTATAGGCTTAGCTCTTTTCTATATTAGGTACCAATAGGCAAAAATATCAGTCTTCAATATGGAATCACAGTATTGCAGTCAAATGCTGAACACAAAACGTAAAGCAATATAAACTAACACTTCCCATCATTAGGCAAGCGAAAGAAAAAGAAAACAGGGTTCTTGATTAAATGGTTCTCATTCTGTGAAGTGTGGATAGGACTAAAAAAAAAAAAAAAAAAAAAAAAAAGCTAAATAATGCGTGCTGAGGAGAGGAATCTCATCTGTTTACAAACGACATGGCTGCTCAGCTGCTCTTAGCTTATTAAAGGTGTCACTGAGAGTCACAAGTTGGTGGCAGCACACTCTGCACTCAAGCAGACCATGAACCACACTGTGACTGCAGATGTGTTCTCTGCTTCCAGTTTACCCTGCGTTTTGAGCTAAAGTTAGCAGCATAAAAATAATCATGGCTACAAGGAACAGTGGGCCTGCTCTTCCTCACTTTTTGGATAAAGCAAAACCTTACCAGAGTAAGCTTTACATTTCCAGTAACACTGAAACTTTGGGAAACCTGAATTATTCTCTGTCATTAGCAACTGATTTGAGATTGCTTTCATTCTTCCACACTACTAGATAATTTATGATAGAAGCATACACAGAAATGTGAATACATAGTACACAAATCATGACTTTTGCCAAGAGCTTTAAGACTGGTGAGACACAGGGAGTGCATATTTTATGTATTTCTGGCTTAGTAGTTGCCTAGAACAGTAGGGAAGGTGTCTGATGGCCCTTGCATTCCCGTAGCCCCATAGAAATCACACTACTTTCAAGGTGGTTTTAGTGAATCTAACCTTCCCATTTACAATTTCAAAATTAAAAAGACCCAAAATTATGACTGCAGATTTTTGAAATCACCATAATACAGTGTCATGGGGCTTCGGGTGACTTTGAGACCATATATCATGCACTGATGAAAGACAGAAGAAGGGTAATCTCCAAGGAAGCTATATATATGCAGGAAAGATAGAAAAATTGAATAAAATGGGTTTGTGATTTCTTCATCAGAGAGGACGTATGAGCTGAAGGCCTTCTCGTGAATAAAGAGATTCCCATTCTATGATATTTATATCCGCCACTACAGAAAGAAAAAGCTTGTGCAGACAAGAACATTATGTAATTGAGTCTTAATCTCGCAACCACTCTTGGAAAAGTGTTTCATACGCAGAATACCAACAATATGCTCAGATGTCATAGTGATGAGTGTAAGAAACCAAGCAGAATTAGAAATAAATTAGTAATACTGTATTAAAACAATATACTACCTCCTATAAATAATCCTCCTACAAATAAAAGTTATATATAAACTCCAAAGGATACTACAGCTTTGCAAGTTCACTGAAAGTTTAGCTATAAGCTGGCAGTGCATTATAGCAACCAGAACCATTTATGCAGTTGAAGACTACGTTTTTTAAGAACCTTATGTCATGTAGTAAGGAGATACTTTGGTGAAGCTAATTTTGACTGTAAGCCGTATGTCCTTCTAAAGGAATGAGCCAGAAGTTGTCTAAACATTCTGCTACACAGAAGTTGTTACAAAATTAGTCATTCTGAAAATTACTCCTAACAAAATGTATCTTTACCAAAGAAAATTAATTAATTTCACAGTTTGATAGAAAAATATTTTTTAAGAAATTCCCCCAGAGGTTCATTTATTTGTTTAGGGCAAGATGACAGACACTGTCTTTTCTACAATTATACCTTCCCCTTCAGTGTGTATTGGGCACGGGTCATATTTACAGCCAACTGTATAATCATAAATGAATTTAGTTTATAGAATTAAGTGGCTTGGAAAGTTAGATAAGGAAAGAAAAATGTGGTTGACCTTGTATAAGATTTGTAAATGTTAACATCAAACTGGATAATTCTTTGAACCAGAAATATTATTAATCAATAGGAAAAAAAGAAGATATTGTTCTAATTTGCTTGCTATAAGTAGCTTCCTTATGGGAATATTTAATAATATTTGATATGATTCTCAGTTATGCTGCTTATTGGCTTTATTAAGCTTTCAGATTAAAAAAATGAGATATCTAATATTCATATAAAAGTTACTGAAATTGAAAAAGTGTTTTCTTTGCTTTTGTAATCACTGAAATTAATCACATTTGAAATGACAAATAAATTAAATTTATATTGATTTTAGGGTTTTTATTTGAAAGAAGGAAAGCTTTTAGAATGCTTTTTATAAAACTTTGAAAATCTTAGTACAAAAACTCAGATAGGTACTCCATGACTTTTTTGCCTCAGTCTTCACCAGCAAGTGCTTTAGCCATATAGCCTGGGCTCCAGAAGGCAAAAGCAGAGACTAGAAGAATGAAGAACCTCCCACTGTAGGTCAAGTCTGAGACCAGCTAAGGAACCCAAAGGTGCACAAGTCCATGGGACTTGATGAGATACATCTGTGGGTTCTGAGGGAACTTGCAGATGAAGTTCCAAAGCCCTTGTCCATCATATCATCATATTTGAGAAGTGGTGGCAGTCTGGTGAAGTTTACACTGACAGGAAGAGGGGAAACATCACACCCATATTTAAAAAGGAAAAAGAGGAAGAGCTGGGGAACTACAGGCTAGTCAGTCTCACCTCTGTGCCTGGTGAGGTCATGGAGCAGATCCTTCTGGAAACTAGGCCATGGCAATGAAAGCCAACATGGCTTCACTAAGGGGTAATCATGCCTGACAAACCTGGTGGCCTTCTACAAAAGGTTACAGCTTTGGTGAATAGGGAAAGAGCAACTGACATTATCTACCTATACTTGTGTAAAGCATTTGACACTATCCAGCATGATATACTTGTCTCCAATTGGAGAGATATGGATTTGATGTATAGACCAAATTGGTGGTTAAAGAATTGGCTCAATGATTGCATTTCAAAGAGTAGTGGTTAACAGCTCAATGTCTGAATGGAGATCAGTAATGAGTAGTGTTCCTTAGTATTGGAACAGGAATTGGTATTGGAACGGGTGCTGTTTAACACCTTTGTCAGCAACGTGGACAGTGGGATCAAGTGCACCCTCAGCAAGCTTGTGGATGGCAACAAGCCGAACAGCATGGCTGACATGCTGGAAGGAAGGAATGCCATCCAGAAGAACCTTGATATGTTTGAAAGATGGGCCCATGAGAATAACATGTGGTTCAACAAGGCCAAGTGCAAAGTCCTGCACCTCGATCCGGACAGTCCCAAATATGAATACAGGCTGAGTGATCTGCAGATTGAAAGCAGCCCTGATGAGAAGGACCTGGGAGTGTCAGTTCAGGAGAAACAACATGACTTGGCAATATGCACTTGCAGTCCATAAAGCCAACCATATCCTGGGCTGCATCAAAAGTAGTGTGGCCAGCAGGCTGAGGGAGGTAATTCTTCCCCTCTATTCTGCTCTCATGAGACTCTACCTGGAGTTCTGCATTGAGGTCTGGGGCCTCCAGCACAAGAAGGACGAGGACGTGTTGGAGTGAGTCCAGGGGAGAACCACAAGGATGATCAGAGGGCTGGAGCACCTCTCCTACAAAGACAGGCTGAGGGAACTGGGGTTGTTCATCCTGGAGATTGGAATGGAGATGTTCACCCTGGCTCTGGGAAGATTTTACAGCAGCCTTCCATTTCCTAAAGGAGGTCTACAGAAAAGGTGGGGAGGAACTCTATGTCGGGGAGTGTAGTGAAACGACAAGGGGGGGTAGATTTAAACTAAAAGACAGTATATATAGTTTAGATATAAGGAAGAAATTCTTTCTTCTGAGGGTGGCGAGGCACTGGCACAGGTTGCCAGTGAAGAGCTGCATATGCTCCATCTCTGGAAGTGCTCAAGGCCAGGTTGGATGGTGCTTTGAGCAACTTGGCCTAGTGGGAGTTGTCCCTGTCCATGAATAGGGTGTTGGAACTAAATGATCTTTAAGGTCCTTTCCAACCCAAACCATTTTATGATTCCTATTCTTTAACTTTTGCCTGACCTTGAAGAGGTGAGGCAGTGGGACCAAATGGTCATTGTAGGTCCCTTCCAACTGAACTATCCTATGGTAAATAGGTGTCCTGTGGTCAAACCACAACAATAGGATTGTTTTTCTCAGTGATAAACTCCTTCCTAACCCCTTTGGCTGCTTCAAAATTCAAAGGAATTCTATGGTATTCCATATATTTGAAATTATTCCAGATTATTCCCAGTAAGGTTGTTTGCATATTTATAAAATACAATTATCTATATTATTGCAAATGCTGTTTTTAAACCTGACTCCCTGAGGCACTTTGTTGGTATGAGGAGGTATGATCCCCCCTCAGACGGACAAACTGAGAAAGAAGAAATGAGCTTTCATTGTTTGCTAGTACAGTATTACTATACATCTTCTGGTATGGAAAACAAGACGACAAAACATCTTATAAAAAGTCACTGGTCTCTTGTTTTTCTACTGTTACAAATGCTGTATTATATGTGATTAATAGTAAGAGAGGGAAAGCAGTCTATTGTTACTTTAACTTGCATTCTCGTGCAAATGCATTTTATGAAAGCCTAATGTCATCTGGATATCATAGCAGACCTTATGATATAATTACATGCGACCAACAGTATTTGATCAAAGTAAAAGAAAAACCTCTTATTTTATTTATAAGTCATCTGCCACAAACCATTATCATTTACTTAGGCACTAAGTTGCAGTTTCCATTTTAATGGTTCTGTTAGTGTTTGGGTGGTTTCTATGAAGATTATTCAATAAATATTGTCCAGAAAAAGCTAGATACTTTTAATGCATAATCCTCTGGAATGTTTATTAAACAATAACACTGAACCTTCTGACAGTTTTATTTCTGAGAATGTTATAACGTTATTATGCATCCCACCAGTAATTCTTCATTACTGAAAACTCCTGTACAATGTTATGAGTCTTACTGAAAGCAGATGCAGCTGAATTAATAACGGGGACATCAATGCACAATAGAAAGCTCTGCAGCGGGCAGGGTGAGATGGGGGGTAAAGAATGCAGAAAAGCTTTCTGTTTCACTTTTGCAAAAAGTAACTGAAATAAGTATGAGTAGTATAAGGTTTTGAAAATCCAAATACAAAGATTCCTCTGAAAACATATATTTACCGTTTAATGCAGAATATCTGGACAATCTGATTTAATTTATAGGATGAATAGTTTTTCAAGAAGACTTAAGACCCTAAGCATTCTTAGATTTACTCCTGTGAATGGGTTTCTGTGTGACTTATTTTCTGTGAAGCCAGCATTCAAGGATCTTTTTATCACCTGTTAAATGGATGCTATCCTTGTTAACTAATCACAAAGAAAGCTCAGTTTAAGGTTCAGTAAATTCAATACAAAGCCTCTGAATGAGGCAAGGCTCAGATAGAATTGTTTGCTTTGCCATAATGAACCTAGTAAATGCTGGTTTCCTGCAACAAAATAATAGGTGGAATCTTTGCATATTGAAGTCAATAGGAATTTTGCCATTGATTTTAGCAGGGCCAGTATTGCAACCAATAAATCTACCAAGCAAACTAAAAGAATTGGGCAAAGGAAGGAAAGGGAATTAACGTACCAGAACCTCTACATTACTTTAGTCTTCCTTCCACTCTCCCCTGACTGACTGAACAACTCCTGGTACTCCTAAGATGTGCTTACAGAAACTATTGTGCAGTTTACTGAACACCAAATATTTACAAAAGCATTTAATGAGTAATTCTGTAACAGGAAAATCAGTTTTGTTGTTATAATGAGACAGACTCAGATTAAACCACATGGTGTTTTAGGGGTGAGTAACCTAGGGCAATTGCCCAAGACTGGATACCATGGGGAATGTGCTAGACTACAATATGCCTCAATCTATGTCTGTGTTCCTGCTAGGCAAAACTTGCTGCAGCTCCACACAGATGCAATGATACACTTCAAATGTAAATCTTTCTGTAGTTTTAGCAAAGTAACAAACAAAGCATTTAGTTAGAATTATAAATATGTTTTGTCTTTTTACATTTAAATCCTTTTACCCATTTCTTTTTATTGATGTGTGAAATTTTCTGATTTCTGATGTTTAATAGGTATAGCCACTATATTCTTGCACAGGTTTTTCCAGACATCCATTTCACACATGCCCACATACAGTAAGTGAGGCAGTTTCAGAAAGCTGCAGACTAACAAATATGCACTGCACAGCCACAACACTTAAGTGCTATGGTCCTATGTGAAAAAAAAAAAAAAAAAAAAAAAAAAAAAGACAACAGATACAAGGAAATTTATGATGTGTTGGTATTACATCATGGGCAGAACTTGAAGGCCATGTGTTTTATCAGGAGCTGAATGCTGTGAGAGAAATTTGAACTTCTTGTTCAGGTGTTCCAGTATCTGAATCAGAGTGTGGAGAAGAGCAACCATCCAGTTTTCTGGGGTTCTTCCACAGGGATTATTTGCAACCAAGGAATAATGTAGAAACAAAGTTACTGGTTATAAAACCATCAAGAAACAAAGAGTGGTTAAAAATACAATATCTGATATAAAAGAGAGATACATGCAGAATATTTCTGAACATGAAAGCATGGCATAGAAATATGATAGATTTGTAGTATCTCCCTTGAACTAGCTTACTATCTGTAACATCTCAGTAATAAATTACAACAAAGCAGTGAACTTACACTGGCAGTGGAAAATTGAGACATCCACTGCAGACTTTGTTTTGCAGAACCTAGATTTTCTTTGGCTGTTAACTCTCATCTAAATACTTATCAAGATATTCAACAAAAACTTGTCCCCACCAATTAAAACACTCTGCAGGTTTCTAGCCCAGAGTGGTCACCTGAGAATTCAAGCAAACATTTTTGTGGTCTGAAACTGTAGAACTTCTACTTTGTTTTTCACCATCATGACTATTAAGTGCTTCATTAAGTGCTTCTCCAAAAATGGGCTAGGAAAGGAAAGGAAAGGAAAGGAAAGGAAAGGAAAGGAAAGGAAAG
>NC_048894.1:139954676-140043478 GCF_011077185.1 Oxyura jamaicensis | reverse complement strand
AGGAAAGGAAAGGAAAGGAAAGGAAAGGAAAGGAAAGGAAAGGAAAGGAAAGAGAAAGAATACACACAAGCAAACAAAAAAAAAAAAAAAGTACTCATTCAGAAAATACCTTAGAGTGTGGCAGTGCTCTATTTCTGTAAAAATGATTTTAAAACTAATAAGAGGTGCACATAAATGTTCAAATTTGTAAGAAATCTCTTGTAAGCTTAGCTGTGGCTCATCAGAACATCTACAGTAGTTACCCATCAGCACAGGAATGCTTATAGATAAGATGAAAGTAGTCCTTCCTATTAATCACATATCCGACTCCTGCTTTCTTCAGTATTTAAATCAACTCCATCTGGTTCTTACTATTTAGCTGTGCATCTTACCTTTCATAACGAAACATGCTTACTGCTGAAGAAGCAAGTCCAATATGATTTGAAGTATTAGATGAAGAGCGGTTGCTTAAGTCTGGAAACAGCTAAAAAAAAAAAAAAAAGATCAGCCACGAAATGAAACATATGACCAAATCACCAAATCTTCACTGGGTGACTGGGTGTAAATTGGTTGAACTCTTGCTGATTTCAGTGGAATGTACTGCAGCTAATGTCCCAAGCCACTATTCTTTGTGGAGCACATCAAACAAGATGCTAGAACAATGCTTATATGTGTAAGAAACAATCTCATCATAATGTAGACTAGTCATGGATTTATAATCTTTTATGGAAGAGACAAGGCCTAAGTATCTAGAAGGAAATTACTCTGCCTATGTTAACTAAAGCAAACATAAGCAAAAATTGTCCTTTCCTTGGGGGTGCTCACTTTATTTAGAGTCCTAATTCAGATTCTTTTCAACTGAATGTAAATGTAAGCCAAATAATATTGAGACAATACAAGCAAAGGAACAAAGTAGCTTTCTATGTTTTTTGTTCAACAACTTCCTTCTCATATTCCCATGACACTGTCTCAATTCTTTTACAATTTTGAGAACATAGCTACACTAAGCTGCTTTCACTGATGAGTTTGTGGAACAGTATGTAAGAATCTAACCCATGAACAAGTCATGTTGCTGAATGACTGTGAGGAAAGGTAGGTAAGATCTCTTCTAGTAAGGACTCACAAGAATGTTACAATGCACCAGTAGGATCTGGACAAGTATGTATAAATCTGTGGTGAACTTTGTTCTTTTGGGGGGCCATTATGGAACTGCCATGACATCTTTACCAGAAATACTTGTTATGATCTTGACATACATGGAGGCAGGCAGGATCTGGTACAGGCCATGCCAGCAGGCTCTGATACTTGGGAAAACATGGGGACTCAGAGACTAGAAGCAGCTACCCAAATAGTCAGGTCCATATCCTGGTCACAGGGTCAGCAGAACTCCCCCTGAAAATGTTGAAATTTCTGCCTTTGGCAAGAATGCCAGCTATGCATCTTTATGTCACCAGAAGGCCTGGTGACATAAATACCACAGCTACAACCCTTTCTCTTTTACAGCTTGAGAACTACATCGTGGAAAACATGAAATCGGATATGGTGCAGCTGCAGCAGAATGCTGTGCAGAATCACACCGCCACCATGCTCGAGATAGGGACCAGCCTCCTCAGCCAGACAGCAGAGCAGACGAGAAAACTCACAGATGTTGAAACCCAGGTATGTTTAGGAAGCAGTTTCCTAAAAGCTGTTAATTGCAGAGAATTTTCGCCATCCTCCTTCTTTTCTAATAAATCACCAAACAAAACTTTTCAACACAGGGATCCAAGAAACAAAAACACTCTGTTTATTGGTACAAACAGCAGTGATGACTGACACTTTTTATGTGTCTGTCTCTGATTTCATTTGGTTGGCATATTTAGCTCTGTGTGTGTAAGGCAGCCTGTAAGGACAGATCAGGAAATTAAATCATTTGACTTAAATATCTGTCTCAGTTACCAACTGTGAATGATATACGTGTCAAGTTAAATAATGAGCTTCAGGCTAAAATAGAGCCTCTCTTCTACATTATTATTTGCCTTTATTATTATTATGAGGTTTGTTTACTTTCTACAAGATGTTTCCAGATGAAATGTAATGCAAATCAGTAGCTTTTATACTGTGGAGAGAGAGGGACAAGCTTCTTTATAAAGCACCCTATATCTCTTATTACTGCAAAATTTTATAATATTGCATGAATGTAAAGAGCTATTTTCACATGATTCCTAGAACCAAAATCACTTATTTGGTTCAAATGACAGCGTATCACTGTTATTACACAGAGTACAATTTCGTATTGGGCTTATTGCAATGACATGTACAGCTTTTTGCCTTTTGACTACTTCTATCAGTTTAAGATGAATACCTGTTTTCCCAGTTTGTGCTGAGTTCCTCTTGATCTTCCTAGCATGTGGTATGTTACCAGCTGAAATGTATTCGCTGTTCATTTAAAGTGCAGGAATTAATGCATTGTATATATTTGGTTTGTTTCAGTAGCATGTGTACTTCTTGAGAGATAATAATGTTTTTACTCACGTTTACAACACATAATGTTATTATGTAACTGCACTACAGCACACTGAAAAACTGCAGCAATTATGAAAGACAGATGCTTTAATTATCTCTAGCTAGGAATGATAAGTACAAGCTGTTGCTACACTGCCTTATGCAGGTTCCTTTTTTCCTTCATCCTGGTTAGCAGACCAACTAAAGTGACATGTTAAGCTCTAATTACCACAAATTTGAAAAGATGGCATATTGACTTATGAGAATGTTGGGGAAAGTATTTAAACAGAATATCTAAATCAATACAATAAATACATCTAAATTCAACAGAATATTTAAATGGAAATATAAGCTGCTAAGACCTTCTATGGAACGTAATAGCATACACTCAGGAAAAAAAAAAAAAAAAAAAAAAAAGTGAGGTGAGTGAGGTGTAGGAACCTACATAGTTATATGTGTTGAGTACTCATTTGTTATTCCCTCAACCAAGTAGGTAACTTGCATTGTTGATGTCTCACTTTCCCATTGAGGAATCAGTTCATGGTAGAGGCACCGCTAGCAACTTCCTCCTTCTTATGTGTATATCTATATATATAATATATACTTATAGCTGAAGAATTTAAAGGATTCTTAAGTTACCAGTGGATATCCACCTTGCTTCAATCCTGGCTCTGACTTCCAACTCAGTGACAGCGTCTCCTAACTTGCCTCTCTCAGCAGCATGAGAAAGTTCTTGTAGTCCCTGGCTCTACCAGCAATCAGAAGAGTGGTGCAGGTGGCTCCAGAAAGTGAACCACTCCTGTTGGCAATGATGGAGGTAGACAGTTGTGTGGCTGTGGTGGGTCATGACCTTGGCTAGTTGCCAAGGGACCACTAAGCCACTCCACCAATTCTCTCCATCAGCAGGACAGGGGGAGAAAGTAAGATAAAAAAATGTTGGTGGAGGTAAGGACAGGAGTTTATGCACTAATTACTATCATGGGCAAAATAGAATCAACTTGGGGAAGATAAATGCAATTTATGGCCAACTAATAACAGACTAGGTTAGTGAGAACTACCAGTGTGGGGTCTGTCCCACAGGATACAGTCCTTTATGAACGGCTCCAACATGGGTCCCTCCCACAGACTGCAGTTCTTCAAGAACTGCTCCACAATGGGTCCATATCATGCAGTGCATTCCTTCAGGAGTGGACTGCTCTAGCACAGGTTCCCCACAGGCTTCACCTCTTGCTACACCTCCTGCCCCAACATGGGCTCCTCTCCATGGGCTGCAGTTCTCACCAGGAGTCTGCTCCTACATTGGCTGTCCATGGGCTGCAGCTTTCTTGAAGGCACATCAACCTGTTGTGGCATGGGCTCCTTCACAGGCTGCAGCATGGATAACTGCTCCAGCATAGTCCTACGTGGGCTGCAGAGGGACAACCTGTTATCACTGTACTCTCCGTGGTCTGCAAGAGAATCTCTGTTCCAGTTCTTGTAGCACCTACTCCCATTCCTTCTTTACTGACCTTGGTGTCTTCAGGGTTAGTTCTTTCACTCCTCTTTCCCAGCTACTCTTGTATAACATTTTTAACCTTTCTTAAATATGTTATTACAGAGTCACAACCATCATTACTCATTGGCTCAGCAGTGTGCCCCTTTTGGAATAACATGGAACTAGCTATGTCCAACATGGGACAGCTAGCTCCTGGACTCTTTTCACAGAAGCCACCCCTGCAGTCCTTGTGCTGTCAAAACCTTGCCACATAAACACAGTATGTTGGCAAAGATGTGAAGGTCTGCAGGATATAAGGTTGAGAAAGACAGGCCATGATCTCTTGCCTGTAATATGTAGTACTTGCAGCACTTGTAGTACTTGTAATACTTGTAGTATTACTGCCTGTAATACGTAATACTCATACCAGAACAAGAAAATTGATGGGTTCAAGATACAGAGCCTACTGCTCCTTAAATCTCACTGAACCCTCCCAAATTCTTATTTATCCAAAATGCCACCGTGTCCGTTTAGACTTTCTTTCACACCTGAAACTGCACTGAAATCTCGTAGGCTGCTCCACAGATGTGTACTCTTAGAAAATCTATAGGTGCCTTCCTGTCACCTTTAACCCTTACCAACCTTTGTAGTAAACCATCAGTTCCTGCCAGGTCCCTCTGAAACTGTGGTCCCTCTGAAACTGCCTCCTGGCACTTCCAAATGTATCCATCTCAAACAACAAAAGAGCTGCATACTGATCAATTCCAATTTTTTCAATCACTGTATCCTATAAAAAAGACAATTCTAGTTGCTCTGTGAGCATCAAGAGTTTCATTAAGTTTAATTCAATTAAGACACTATGTAGATTGAGAGCTTTTTTCTTTTTTCTTTTTTTTTTTTTTTCCATGTTCTGTAACATACGTTCCTATTAGGCGTGTATGAGAAAACCTTACTACATACTATGTAATCCTATGATGAGACTGATACTTGGCCTTTCCAGAAAGGTCTGATAGGTTCCATTAAAGAGGAATTATGTTCAATTCCATACGTGATTACATATCAGCTGGTGTTAGTACACATACCTATGAAAACTATTTATACATACTTGTCTAGACTTTATATAATGAAAGATGATATACCAACAAAATCAACCATCATTAATTAACGGTATTTTTCTTTTTTCTTTTTTTTCTTTTTTTTTTTTTTAAGTCTTCTTTTAGTTTGATGTACCTACTAAAACTTGTGCTATTAATACAGACCAACCCCAAGGTGAAAGACAATTGCACAAAGCAGTGTTTAAGATCACAGCCTTTATCTTCTTAAAAATCTGTTTAAGAGAGCAAGTAGTGATAACATAAGCAGACACCAGACTTCTGCCATCACTACACAAGAGAGATCTCAGGGGAAAGCTAAAGTAGGAACTCCATCTATAAAACAGCAGATTCAACACTTTGGCTTGAATCCAACTGCTCTTGCACTCTTCTAGTTTAAGCATGCTATGTAAGAATGCATGTTTGAAGCATGCCTCTTGTTCTTCCCAGTGAAATGAAGCTTATTTGGTAGTCACCTTTCCTTCTTCTGCTAGCCTAGTATTTTTCTACAGCAAACAGGGTGACAGACTATCAGCTGTTGCATATCAGTGTAGCTTGATTGAGTAAATTTGCACCAGTTGAGCTGCTGAGGTTAAAAAAGGATTTAGAAATCAAAGTCATTTCTGACAAATCATCAAATCAGAGTGAAATGACTGCATTAATGTTTATGTTGCTATAGCAACACAACCAGAACAATATAAACATTAATGTTTCTAATTTATCCCTAAGGTGCTAAATCAAACATCCAGACTTGAAATTCAGCTACTAGAAAATTCACTGTCAACATACAAGCTAGAAAAACAGCTGCTACAACAGATGCATGAAATTCTGAAAATTCATGAGAAGAACAGGTAAGAATGAATAGCTGATCTCTTAAACTCTTTCTCTATTTATCATGAAGAGGTCTGTGCATACTTTGTTCCAAGCAACCCATGGAATAGAAGAAGAAAATATGGTGAGTACAGGTAATATTTATGCAATGGTTAAAAGAGCTAGGGTGTGAACTTACACTGTGCTAGCTAGCTCCTTATGACAAATGTAAGTTGACTTTATTGCTTTTTGTTTGCACTGTAAGTTCATATCTCAATTTGTTTCATGACAACTCAATCATACAACTATAGCTTCTGCTACTGAAAAACATAAGGATAACTTGTATGCATGTTTTTAAGCAGACAAATAAATTTTGAGATCATCACCTAATTTCAAAATCCATATGAAACAGAAAATCTTCAGAAGTACATCTAAATGTAATGAACACAAGGATCCAAGAGGAATCTCTCTTTAGACTAAGTATAACACTTCATTCTGCATCACATTCTTGGAGCCATGCTTTATTTAAAAAATAACAGAACAATAAACACGTTGGATTTATGCTGAAATTGAAGAGAGAGGAAAAATAAAAATACACCAACTCTTCAGCAGCACATAACTTACCAAGCTGTGAAGTTACCCTTTCTGTGTTACAGTATTTTTGTGAATCCTGTAAAGCCTCTGGACTCAGCATTTGTGAGGCTAATTTCATACATCGACAGTGGCTTAGTTTGGCTCCTGAACTGGGGTGCATAACAGCTGATGAACTGACAGCACACCCAAATCATCCAAACAAGTAGTGCCACAAGGAACTGAGTGGCTGAACCAGTCTAAAGCCCAAATTTGGGCACCTCTCTGGGAATACCTGAAATCCCTGCACATGCAGCCTCTGTCTCAGAAGAGGGGTGTGCACAGGGGGATAGTTTGTCAGAGTTTGTCTCTGATGTTCCTTCCTCCTCATGCTTTTCCCTGGCTCCCACAGGGTCCCTTCCCTTGGACTGCAGTCCTTCAGGATAAGATTGCTCAAGTGTGGTGTCCTCTATGGACTGCAGGGGGACAGCCTATGCTACCACTCTCTGCGGGCTGCAAGGGAAATTCTGCTCAGGCACCTGGAGCACCTCTTCCCTTCCTTCTTTGCTGACCGTATTTTTTGCAAGGTTATTTGTTTCACATTTTTTCCTCACTGTGATGTGGTGGTTTTGCCCTTTCTAAATATGCTGTCACAGAGGCACCACTAGCATCACTGCGGGGCTCAGCTGTGCCCTGCTGTGGAACTGGCTAGAGCTGGCTGTATTTAACATAGGGTAGCCCCAGCCTCAAGGGCAGCCCTGGCCTTTTCCCACAGAGGCTCCATCAGTCTCCTCCCCTCAAGCTCCACATCCAAAACTTAGACACAGACACCCAATACAGTGGCATAAAGCCATCTTCTTTTGTGGTTGCCTGTCTATAGACCTGCTGTCATTATTGCTGTCTCTTTAACAGCCATGTTTAAGTAGGGAGGTATCTTCTAGAAAGAATAACTGTGGTGTAAGTCTGGTTAGAACTGAGGTTCCCATTTCCTGTGTATGCTATAACTGACAGTGAAATAGAGCAAATGGCTTTATATGTGAGGTAGATACTGAAGCAGACTGTACGTGCACAGGGTGTAATGTATTTGTTAAACTGAGATCATATGGTTTGCCAAAAATGCTGCTGCTGGACATGAATCAGCAACGACTGAGGTGGAACGACTTTGCCCTGAGTTATACGTGAAGCAGACTAACAGTACCATGAAGCTGCTGGGAAACGAAGGCAAATAACCACATAGTGATGACAAATAAAATATGTAATTATAAAGAAATGTGTTTAGCTGAAAAGCTGGCAAAATAATATACAGTGAGTGCTACTGGTTAAGAAAACTGGCAGTTTACAGCTTATAAAACTGCGGTAAGATTAAATAATTCCCCTAAATGTTTGTGGGTGTTTTATTGTTATTATTATTTTTATTTCAATTTTGAATTGACCCAAAGATTTATTTTTTTTTTTAAAGTAAATTCTTGTATTTTTATCTGTTGTAATCTATTTAGCAACAAAATTTTATTGACTGATCAAGAGACTGAGTCATTTATGTGATGCTTTGTGTACTTAATCTGAACTTATTTATTTTAGCAACACGTCAGGGTGTAAAGCCATGTCAGTAAACAAATAAGTTTGACTTAAATTGACCTTTGACTTGACTGACACTATGAAGAAATGATCTGTGTCATTATAGTATGGTCTAGCTTGGTATTTAGGAGGGAAAGGAGAGGGGGTATGTTAAAGAGCAACATTTAATATCCAGTTGTTTGTCTTATAAGTATAGGTATATGTGTTTCATTATACTGAAGCAAGAACCTAGCAAAGACTTTCCAGGTTTCATTGCTATCTGTGCTCTTGGGACTGATAAAATTAGGGAGAGGCCAGTGGCATGATTACAGCAGCTGATTATTCATATTTTAACGTATCATCATCTAGTCCTACCAAAAACTGTGTAATCTTGGTCTTTGTAAGGTCCTGATCCTGTGCATATGATCAAATGCATATGTCAATTTCACTGTGAGGCAAAGATCACAGGAGATAATAGGTTAATGAATGTGCCAATGATTTTTATCTTGCTTAAATTTAAACATTACTTAAAGATTATCTGATGGTGGTGTTCGGTATTTGTTAGCAGTTAAAATGTATAACATCAATATATATATATGTATAACAATCCCTCTGTATAACATCATTTTCAAATTAATAAATTAGAGAAGTCCTTTTATCCATGTTGTCTGTATGGACCTTTCTTTACAGTAGGTGGGAATGAGTACAGGAACTGTTATAATCCAAAATGTAATCAAAATAGATTGTGTACTTTGGGCAGATCACTTCTATCTCTGTGCTAAAATTCCCTCCATATAAAATAAAGATCCTAATCACTTTCAAAGAACTGGAGTTTGGATGAAAGAAATGTAAAATATTATAATAACTGATTCTTGATTATACTACAGTAATTTGTATATTATCCTGAGATAAAATGAGCACTGCTTATCAACAGGGGACCAATGCATGTTCCATGGACTAGAAATATATCTATTCTTGGCCTTAAATGCTTTACTTCCTGCCTCTGCTGGGAAGAGTGGCCAATTTTTTTCTTTTTATCCCACTGAAGTGAAAGATATTTCATAGCATAAGTAGACTAACATTTGCCCCAGTATCTTGTTTCTATTGAATGCTGTCATGCCATAAATAATTTATTCTTGTGGGTTCCCACCCACTGTAATGTAAATGGTGCTGTTTTACACTGCCATTTTTTTCCCTCACAAGAGATTTTTAAAAGCTATTTTAATTTATTCTTGAAAGATTTCTCTGCTTAAGTGCTTGATTTTTTTTTTTTATTATTTTTTTTTTAATGTACCCAACTGCATTTAACTTACTGTGTGCCATTTGTTTTCAATATGCAAGTGTGAAAACTTTTCTGTTTCATTTGAGTGAATAAAAAGAAGTATAATGTATTCTGGATCTTCCAGTATTAAGCAGTGGAAGTGAAATTTAAACATAAGTTTTAACTTGAATTTGCAGAAAATCAAACTAGATTAATGGTCAGTACAAGAACTACTGTATCCTAAGGTGCATACTTAAGAATGATGAATTACAATTTGACTGTGTAAAAGATAAGGAAACACTATATGAGTTTTATTTGCAAATGTTGCACATACTGAAAAAGATAAAAACATTTTTTTCCATTTCACTTTTGTGATTTCAATAGTGAGTCTCAGTAATGAAAAATTTCACTAACCTTTAGAAATATAGGGATACTTTTTTTTTTTTTTTTTTTTTTTTTTTCCAAATGTCCTTAAACCAATAAGACAACCTACTTACGTACCAACAATCAATACATACCAGTGCACAGAAAAATTCACTCATACAAGCAACTACAAAGCAGCTATCCTAATGATAAATATAATTCTTGTAGTCAAATGTGTTTAAGTTCTCTACCTGTTTATCTTCCGATACATACTTAATTCAAGAAAAACATATATGTACAGCCAAAGAAATTTTTCTAATGTGACATTCATTTTCTTTATTTATTGAAGAGCTCAACAAAGTAAATGGCTTTATCTGTATTTCTAATAAGTCCAGATTTCTTAAAAGATTAATTTAATGCAAAAGATGTCCATCTCTAAGATCTGGTCTATATCCTGTTCCCACATGTCTAAACTGAAGTCTCGGAAAACAAAGATTAAAAAATAAATAAATAAAATCTTAAACAGCCAAGGTCTGGAATGGATTAGTGAATAAACTACGTACCTTATAAGGCAGACTGTCTAAACCAGACTTCCTTCCTCCCCTGAGAGCTACAAGAGTGCTTTCTACATGCTCTGCTTCATCACCTTTCAAAATGATAGTAGTTTTCACTGGAAGTTATTCTTTGACTTCTGTACTGGCTTTCTACTTCCTTCAGTGTTATCAGAGGGCTTAATCTGTATCAGATGGACCATGTTTAGTTGCACCAAAGCATCCCACTGGCTTATATCCTAATAAAGGTAACGTAGGTGTAACAACCCCTTGTAATGCTACAGGCTTGGGGCAGAGTGGCTTGAGAGCTGTGCAGAGGAAAAGGATTGGGGAGTGCTGACTGATGTTCACCCAAACATGAGCTGGCAGTGTGCCCAGGTGGGCAAGATGGCCAGCGGCATCCTGGCTTGTATCAGCAGTACTGTAGCCAGCAGGACCAAGGAGGTGATTGTCCCACTGAATTCTGCTCTGGTGAGGCCGCACCTTCGGTACTGTGTTCAGTTTTGGGCCCCTCACTACAGGAAGGACATTGAGGCCCTGGAGCATGCCCAGAGAAGGGCTACAAAACTGGTGAGGGGCCTGGACCACAAGTCCTATGAGGAGCAGCTGAAGGAACTGAGGTTGTTTAGTCTGGAGAAGAGAAGACTCAGGGGAGACCTTATTGCTCTCTACAACTGCCTGAAATGAAGGTGTGGGGAGCTGGGAGTCGGCCTCTTCTCACAGATAACTAGTGATAGGACTAGAGGAAATGGCCTCAAGTTGCGCTGGGGGAGGTTTAGGTTGGAAATGAGGAGACATTTCTTCTCAGAAAGAGTAGTCTGGAATTGGAATGGGTTACCCAGGGAGGTGGTGGAGTTACCATCCCTGAGGGTGTTTAAGAAAAGGTTGGACCTGTTGCATAGGGACATGGTTTAGTGGGCGACATTGGTGGTAGGGGTATGGTTGGACCAGATGATCTTGGAGGTCTTTTCCAAGCTTAATGATTCAATGATATCATTTGTTGAAAATGCATTCCCAGCCTGAACACGCTAGTGGCACATGGTTACTTTTGAGGAAAATTGAAAGTTTTTTTTTGTTTGGTTTTGTTTTGTTTTCATTATATTTAAATGTCTTCTAGCTAACAACTCCAAGGAAGGAGTCATTGTCCAACTGATAACATAATATTTAGCCATGTTAACAACATTTGTTTTTCATAACTTCATTCTATTCCTTACATGCCTGATTTTGCCCCCCACAAATTGAAGGTTGCATTATAATACTGTACATGTATCTCTGTGTGTGTATATGTGTGTGTGTGTATGATTCTTCTAGTGAATGGTGATTTATTTGTATTGTATTGTAGTTCCCAAGACTGCTTCATCTGTCTATGTCTGTAATGCTTTCAAACCTATAGGAAAATTATGCAGTAAATTTGCAGTAAAAGAGAGACAGTCACTTCATCTTGTCCATGCCATTTTACTGGAAAGTGTTATCAAAAAATGTTGTACAACAATTTCAGTCAACGTTTACAGATTGATTAATTGGTATAGAGACAGACTTCTTTTGGCTTTCTCTAAGTTTGTATGTCAGCAACAATCGTTAATGAAAACAAGTAGAAATATTTTCACTTTAAATCTGTCTTCATAATGTCTCTTTAAAATTTTGATAAAATCAATCAGCAAAGTTAATTCTTTGTGGTATTTGGCTGTTAGAAATTATTCAATGTGGAAAGAAGAAAGATAAAATAGAGTAGTCTGACAACAATTTAAAAATCTAAACATCTCTGTAGTTGATTTCAACATGTTAAAAATGTATCAATTAGTTTTCTAGAACTTTTTATTATTTAAATGAGCTACAATGTGTATTTATGTAACAATAATATGTGTGAAGAATTCTGGCCACATTATAGCCAAAGGCCACAAGAACAGCTTTTCTCATGCTGTTTAAGGATTTCTTCCTTTTGGAACAGGCCAGTACAAACGTCTCCAATCTATGTGAAGTTTTTACTTTTGTTCATTAGAGCTTTGAGCAAAGGTTTCTCACTGATTCTTAGTAAAACAAAATGAAATGCAGTTGTTACAGATTTCTCCCAGGAATATAGGGAGTGGTCCTATCTTCAGGACTTGCTCTTATCTTCTGTAGATTTGTGGATATGAAAAGATCATTGCACAAATGCATATGCATTCTGTAAAATAGCTTAGTTTTGCAGTTTATAATAACAAGACTTTTAATCTACATAGAAAACTGTAAAGGAACCAAGTGCTGTGACACTCCCATCTTTCCACCACATGTTGTTGACACACCACTCATAAATATTAGGATGTATTATTGCTAAAGCTGTAAAACATCTGTTTGCTGTCTGTCTGTAGACGCCAAACAGGGAAGCTCTAAACATTGTCAGTTTCTTCCTTCTTACTTGACATGGACAGTGTTGCTACAAATAAGACTGTCATCACCATGGGTTCACTTACTGTGGTCTTAAGAAGGCTATGGTGAGAAACAAATAACACAATGTGCATATTGTGGCTGCCAAAGACAGTCTTATATATTAAATTATTCAGATATGGAAATAATTTAGATTTGGACATGCAAATTGATCATGTCTTCTAGACCTTTCACTGTCTGTGGTGCCCTCCTTTGGACACATTCTAATAGTTTTATATTCTTCTTATATTGTGTAGCCCCACACTACACACAGTACTTTAGGTGAGGCTAAACCAGCATTGAGTGTAGTGGGGCAGTCACTTCTTTTGACTCGTTAGCTATATTGTGCTTGATGCACTTAATACTGTTGTCCCTTTTGGACACCAGAGCACATTGTTGACTCTTATTGAGCCTACCATCAGCCAAAACTCTCAAACCCCACCACAGCCACTTGTTCTCCAGTCTGTACAGACATCCAAGATTACAGCATCCCAGGTGTAGAATCCAGCACTTGTTCTTAATAAATTTAATATGGTTGGTGATTGTCTAGTGCTCTAATCTATCAAGATCTCTCTGTAAGGCTTCTCTGTCCTCAAGAGACTCAATGGCTCCACCTAATTTAGTGTAATTTACAAACTTAGTTTACACTCAACTCCTGTGTCCAGGTCATTGATAAAAACTTTGAAGAGAACTGGTGCTAAAATTGAGCCCTGGGGAACACCATTAGTGCATGGCCGCCAGCCTGATTTACTATTACCCCATTACGCCATTTACTGTAACTCTTTGAGCCTTGCCATTCAGTTGGTCACCCATCATACTGTGTACATGTCTAGCTGTATGCTGGAGATTTTGTCCAGAATGATACTGTCAGAGACAGTATCAAAAGCTTTACTGAAGTCCAAAAAACTCACATCCACAGCTTTCCTTTTGTCCGCTAGATGGGTAACATTGTCATAAAAGGATATTAAGTAAGTAGGTTGTCACACTGTGCTGTGGCCACATCTAGCACACATTCTATCACAGACTGTGCCCAGGGACCACCTTGTTCCTATTCAAAGTCCATTAGTATAACTTACAGTGTATCAGAAAAAAATACTTTCCACTTAAATAAAATATTAATAATAAAATATAAATAAAATATTTCAGCATAAAAATGCTGAACTGATAAAATTCACATATAACTTTTTATTTTATTGAACATTTTTTATGACTAAAAACAATTCCTTCAGAACATTTTCATCCATTCCTGCTAACTGCACCAATTAGTCTAACAAAGCTCAAAGACTTACACGCACATGCACACACACACACACCCAAAAAAAAAAAAAAAAAAAAAAAAAAAGATCCCTAGCATAAAGGCAGTGTGTTTAATGTTAGAGTTCAAGTGATGAAAAAAATAGCCACAGGTCTGATAAAGTGTTAAAGTAATTTATTATCTTTGGTTTTAATATCTAGACTTTGTTTTATATTAAAACCTTCTATCATCAAATTCTAGCCCACTGAATCTTGTTATGCTTTTGTTACTAATCAATGAGCCTTTTAGAATGAAATATCACATTTCCTCTTGCATTTGGGAATGAAAATGACCCCAAGAAAAAGTGTTTTCCATTCCCATCCTTTCATTTTTTCTTCCCTCTTTCTCAGATACTTGTGATTTTCACAGAATTCGATATCTTGATTTTGCAAAGTATATTTTCTTCAGTATCTATATAAGTAATGTAAGTCCCACATTTATAACATTTCAGAGAGAGATTTGCTGTTTAGTTTCCTTAATTCAAAAAAAAAAAAAAAAAAAAAAGAGAGAGAGAGAGAGAAAGAAAGAAAGAAAAGTTTTATATTACTCTAGCTTGTACAGCAAATCCAAGGCCTGAATTTAATCTTTACATTGTTATCTTTTGTAACAGCTCATATTAAGGCTTTGTGATATCTAGTAGAAACAACTCCATATGGATTTTATTACATTCTTCAGTTAGGTTAAATGACCTGAAATTATGCAGGCATTTTGCCACTGATCTATTATCCAGAAGAAAAAACAAAGGTGGGGGAGAGTGCAAATAAATAAAATCTAAGACTGACTTGGACAGGAAGCGGTTTGTTGGGAAGTTTGTAATCACCAGTTGGTTTATGGGCTTGAGAAACACCTCTTTTGGCACACACAGCTGGATTACTGAATGAAGAAAGTAGCAGAGGGAATGAATTTATTTCTTTATCTAATATTAATAAAATCTTTCTGCTAAGCTCCCACCTGTGATTGTTTAATATTGATGGGCAGCTAAGCACCACCATGCCATTCTTTCACTCCCCCTCCTCAGAAGAAGAAAATCAGATGAAAAAAGCTTGTGGGTTGAGATAAGGACAGAGAGATCACTCAGGAGTTAACATCATGGGCAAAACTAACTCAGTGTAAGGGAGATTAATGTAACTTAATACCTCTTGAGAACTGAGTAGAGCAGTGAGAAACTAAAATCAAATTAAAAACACCTCCTCATCCACACTCTTCTATCTCCTGCCCCCTAAGCTAGGGAATGGGGGGGTGCAGTCAGTCTACAGCACTTTGTCTCTGCCACTGCTCCTTCTCAGTCACTCTCTGCCCCTGCTCCCCATGGGGTCCCTCCCACGGGATGCCGTTCTCTCCAAACTGAGCCTGCGGGGGCTGCCCACAAGCAGCAGCTCTTCAAGAACTGCTCCCACATGTCTCTGTACCATGGGGTCCATCCCCCAGGAGCACACTGCTCCAGCATGGAGCCCCCACAGGTAGCAGCTCCCCTCAGAGCCCCTGCTCCTTCATGGGCTCCTCTCCACGGGCTGTAGTGTGGAGGTCTGCTCCATGTGGGACCCATGGGCTGCAGGGGGACAGCCTGTTCCACCAGGGGCCTCTCCACAAGCCGCAGGGGAACTGCTGGTGCACCTGGAGCACCTCCTGTCCTCCTTCTGAACTGACCTTGGGGTCTGGAGGGCTGCTTCTTGCTCCTCACTTTCCCAGCTGATTTTCCACAGTAGGTTTTTTTGTTTGTTTGTTTGTTTTCCCCATTTCTTAAATCTGCTCTAGGAGAAGCCCAACCAGCTCACTGGCTCGGCTCAGGCCAGCAGCAGAACCCTTAGAGAGGCCACCCCTACAGTCCCTTGGCTATCCAAACCTTGTTTGGATATGTAAACCCAATTCACCACAACAGTGTCAAAGCACCGGCCTGAAAAAGCGTCTTGTTCATGATTGAAAGATCTTATCTATGAAATGTGAAAACAGATACCATTCACAAGGTATACCATCATTTCCCAGTTTCACACAGCACATCAAATGGTAATTCTATTGTGGGTTCCATATGCTTTGATGGTACTCCATAGTTCTTAATGCTTAGCTTCTTCCATTCAGTTGTAAGGCCATTCACAAACTCTTCCCTATTTTATCCATTTTTATTTATCTCTTACGTTATTGACCCATCCATAATACCATTGATGTCCTCTTCAATGCCCTGCTCTTCTCCTTCCTTTGCCCACTTTTGGCTTTTCTGCATGAACTTCTTATATACAAATACGTTACTGGTCATATTCTCCTGCACTTGGATGAGTATAACAACTCCATGCACATTGTTCTAAGTACTAGTGTATGCAAACATCTTAAGTTGAACCCTTAGAGATCAGTAATATTTGGCTGCTTGATGGAGAAAGTCAATGGACTGAATTAGAAGTGACATTTTTAGAATAAATAATTTATGTACTGAATTCCAAGGTGAAAATAAAGTATCATTGTTTTCTGTATTAATAAATATGCAGGCATGAAATAATATCGGCTAATTGTTTTATTTCATTTTAGTTTACTTGAGCACAAAATTTTAGAAATGGAGGAAAGGCATAAAGAGGAACTGGATACTTTGAAGGAGGAAAAAGAGAATCTACAGAATTTGGTCACTCGACAAAGCTACATAATCCAGGAGCTAGAGAAACAGTTGAACAAGGCAACAACCAATAACAGTGTCCTGCAGAAGCAGCAGCTTGAATTGATGGATACAGTTCATACGCTAATCACCCTCTGCTCCAAAGAAGGAGGTAAGAAAGCTGAATTATAAAGCATTAAAACTACTAGGAAATTTCTTCTGAAGTGCCATATTTTTGGAACAGTAGAATTAAATGAGCTTATTCCAAAAAGGAAAGGACATGGAGATACTTAAGAGACATGTGGATGTGGTGCTTAGGCACATTTTTTATTGGTGGGCTTGGTAGTGTTATATGATGGCTAGCCTTGATCATCGTATGGGTCTTCTGCAACCAAAATACTTCTATGATTCCATGATTATAATCGAGAATCCACAAATCTGATGAGAATCCACAAATCAAATAAGATTCAGACAGGGCTGAGGCCAACCTTTTTGCTAACATTCATATTTGTTTTTCTAAATTTAATAGCACTGAGTTACTATACTATGGCCTTAGCTGATGTTAGCCACAATTGCATTGGCATCACATTAGCAATACTGATTTGTTCTTCTGAGCATCTGTCTCCTTCTGGGAGTAATCTGACCAGCTGTGGGTGTTAACTTTATAGGTTTCTATATCTAATTTACTCTAAACTTCCTTAAAAGTCATTGGAGAGAAAAGGGTGCTAAATGAAGGAAAGTAACCTAAAATTCTATACATGTATATGTTTTGAAGTTGGTGAACTCGGATGCAGGCATATATGATGCTGTAGCCATTCAAAAAACAAATGTCTTCTATTGAATTAGTTTTTATTTAAAATAAGGAATCATATTTCTTCCTTCTGCTTTGCTTGATATTTTTTTTTTTGTTTCTGAGTATGTAAGGCACACTAAAAACACATAAGTTAGAAATAACATCTTTTGAAAGAGTGGGTTGAGGAATCATCTAGGACAATTCTCCTCAAGTCTCCCTTTGTTATTAAGCACATTTCTTAGACACTGAGAAATAAATTAATGTGGGATTTTAGTTTTCAAATGAAAAATACGTTTCTCATTTGTCTCAAGAAAGACATTCCATCAGGACTGTCTAAAGGAAACGGAAGAAAGGGATAAATGATGAATGGAGATCACTGTGAGGGATGGAAACAGGACAATGAAAAATAACAACAACAACAACAAAAACACAATTCAATAACTACAAAAAAAAAAAAAAAAAAAAAAAAAAAAACAGGGCAAAGTTAAATAGAATAGAGATAAGAAGTATAAGGGAGGATATAAGAGAAAATGCTAAGATTAACAGCTAAAAGGGGATCAAATTCTGTGCCTGAGGGTTAAATTCTGTGTAGAGGGTTAAAAACAGAAAAGAAAGTCAAGGAAAAAAACTGAGTTACATCTAGGAAGTGGTCGTCAAAACCCTTCTAACAGAGGGTACAGAATAAACACGGAGAGAAACCATAGACATATAAGTTCTGCCAGTCATTCAGTGAGTATGGATGGAAGAGGTCTATGTAAAACCTTACAGAGCACTCCATGAAGCACATTTTCTCATTTTAATTCTGGAGCTCTAAGTTCTATTAATGATTTAAAAAAAAAAAATAAAATAAATAGTAATATTACTTTTCACCTGCATTGTCATTCATTATTTGGTTTGAAAATCAGAAGGACATATTTTATCATTCACACTATTCAGCTAAAGGCAGTGTGGGTTTCCTCTCTACTGTATATTCCCATGCAACTTGTGTGGCTTAAATCTGAAGAGTTCCAGTGACAAGGATTACATCTCCTTCCTTTGGAAGTGTTTCATGTTTGGACCCATGTTGATAAACTATGTTTTTGTTTGTTTGTTTTTATTTTTTTCCTTTTTTTTTTTTCTTTTTCTTTTTTTCTCCTGATGTCCATTTTAAATGTTCTCTTCTGCTTATTCTATTATACAGTTCCCCAGCATTCTGAAGTAAATAACATCCTTCATACTAGGCTGTTCTCATATCAGTAGAGAAACATAGTGATGCAATGCAAATCCTTTATTATGTTTTGCGGTCTTTTGGCAAAGAAACCTGGCAACATTCTGTTCAGGGTGTTCTAATAGAGCTCAAGAGTATTTTAAAATTAATATCAATATGAAAGATATATTATTTTCATACAGAGATATACTGCAAGTTCTTTTTAAGGCTAGAAAAGGATTTTCCAATCATTTTGAATTTGATTCAATGGAAAAATAAAATAAAATAAAAATAAAAATAAAAATAAACATTTTTCCTAAACTTAATTTCCTCAGCTGCTTCTTATAAAGATTTTGAATGAGGATTTCAGAAGTGGATGTTTAAAACTTGGTTTCTGGCTCCAAATTCAGGTGTTTGAAAACCTGAGTTTCCATTAGTGTTTTTATTTCTGAGGAACAGTGGAAGTCAAAATACTCAGCACAGGTAAATGCCTAAATATAATTTTATTTGCCTAATTCTAACCCTTGATTTTGGACTCCATTACTTTTTGTGAATTACCATGGTCAGAATTTTCCTTGGATACTTTTATGATAAAATTTAAAGAGAAATAATTGCAGAAAAGTTTCCACTTCCTACCTAAGTCAAGTTAATCAATATTTTTGGCAAGCCCATTCACAGCTGAAGAAGAAGTCAGGCAGCCTAAGTTCAAATAATATTATCTTGGAGTACAAGACTACAACAATGAAGGCAAAATAATAAAACATTGTAATAAAAATTACTACCAACTTCAGTGTATGCAAGTATATGTTAAGAATGGAAGGATCTGCATGGGAAATACAACTGAAGCTACTCTGAATTCAGAAAAAAAATATATATATATGAAGTTTAATCTTGCACAAGTCTTTATGTGTGCACTAATGTTCAATACATAAAATATTCCGTAAGAATTGGTATTTATTGGGAGATAGAGAATAGCAAAATATTATGCATAAGTCAGTGACACCACTTCTGTCTTACATTGTGTTAAATATTGGTCATCTAATTTCATAAGGGATATAGCAGAAATGGAAATGGTCCAGAAAAGAATTGAATAATGGAAATAATTAGAGACCTGGAACAATTTCCTTATGAGGAGAGAGAGCTATAAAAAACAGAACTATTGGATGAGAAAGAAGGTATGTAGGGTGCTGTTATGTAAACATACAAAATAACTAATGCTAGAGAAAATAGGAACAGCCAGTAACACTGAGAGAGATTTTCCATTGATAAAAAATAATACTTAATTATGTAAAGTATTGGTTGCTAGATATCATTGTGACTGACAAACATTTTTGAATTATTAAAAAGCAGAAGAACTCGTGAAGGATGGGCTTTTGTTAAAGTTTTAACAACTTCAGGTTTTTAACTGGTGACACTCATCTTTGAAAGGAATTGTGACCTAAGTAAGACATCAAGTCTAAAAGGCCAGATTGTCAAAGATGATTAACTTACCAACAATGAAAACAGGAGCTGAGAAGAATTGTAAAATATGGCTAAACCCAGCAGTATTTTGAGAATACCTTTAAGTACCTTTGTTGGATTTTCAGCTATAAAAGTGGAGGTCTGTATATTTTACTTGTATGTGTATATACTTTAAAAACTATTATCAGTATCAAGGAACTTAAAAATCTCACCCAAGATAAAAGTCACAGACAACAAAGTTATGTTCTCCTTTGCATAAGTCATAGTATTCAGACTTTCCCAATACATGAAACTGATTTTCTTTTTAATTATTATTATTAAATAATGATAGAGCTGAATGACTTCTGAAATCAAGCTGGTGATAATCATTGTTTTTCAATTACAAAATGTGAGATAAATCTATTCCAGTAATGATGTCATTGTATCAGAAGATCTATTTTTAGATTAATTTAAATAAGTTGAGACACTTTTAGAATTCTACCTCCTAGAAGTCTATGATGAATTTACCTGACCAGTGTGGAGATACAGGGCTGACCAGAAACTGCTTTAGCTTAGTTTTAAACTCTGAGAAGCTGAGATAACATAGTCCTGACTACTAGATGACAACCCTACAGTATAATCTACTTTGGTACTTCAACCATGGCTAGATAAATGTTAGGAGGATTTCTGAAGTACATAAAGGCAAATGAGGAAGAGAGAAAAATAATAATAATAATTAAGAAACTAAGTAAAAGACACAGATGATAAAATTTTAAAATATAGATTGACCAAAAGACAAAATCCAGATGCTACTTTCACTGTCAGTTTTGGTACAGACTGATTTTGAGATGGGGGCCACCTGTCAAATGTGAATTTTTTGTGAGTTCAGTTTCCAAAATACCACCCACCTCTCTTCTATTGTGAGTGATTCTAGGATTTCATTTGCATGTAATCCATAAAAATAGAAACTCTTAAAAGTCACAAAGCCTACAGAGTGTCAAACATATGCAGTATACCATGGGGACTCACTTGTCTACATTTTGCCATGTGTCTATGGCTAAACAGATATGTCACATTGTTTATGTACTTTTTAGGCAGGGACAACAGTTTTGTCAGGCTGTTAATAAATTTCTAAAACAGAATTTCTTAAAAAAGATATGCTTTGAGACACTAGCCTTCCCATTGAAACAATTGTTTGGTATGTTAGAAAATTAAAGTAACTTTTTAGAAATTAAGCAATCTGCAAATTCAAGTATAGACAAATGCCTGAAACATTTACTTCTCCATAACAGAAGAATAAAGAAATAGAAATGTTGAGTTGAAGGCTTAATTAATCACCACAGAGATAATGTAGACGTCCAAGGTCGTAGAAGTTCTTTACCTATAGAAGATAACAAGAGTAGTATAGAGGCCCTTGCATTCTATTCAAAAGTCATCTAAATTTTTGTGATTATTTTATTAAAACTGTTCATTCCTCATACTGCTTTGAGGATTATTTGTCTGAAGATGCATAAACCATTTTGGTCTTGTGAACATGAATGGCAAACCAGATAATATTTGTTCATCAATAGCCTTTTTGTTTCTATTCATTCTGAGATTGTGCAGTTCTCTGGATGAAAATACTATGTTTGGGATTGCGTGTAAAGTGCTAGAATTTTAAGAACTACAATAAAAGTGACTCACTCCTTCACTATTAACTAATATTATAAGTGCTTCAAAATACGAAAAATAAATTTTCTATTGACTTCAGCACATTGCTGTCATCATAAAATAATAAACTTCTAACACAGTAAATAGTACATGACAGACTTTCCAAACTTCCACATCACAAAAATTACTTGTGAAAAGTGTATGTAGTGCTACTTAGACAGTCATAAAAATATGACTCAAAAAATTGCAAGGAATGCACTACAAATTGTTTTAAGCAGTAGATAACATCATCATCAAAGAAGCATACACAAGTTCAAACTAAGTAATTCAGAAATTGCATTGGTCCAGTGGGAAATTATGTTTAAAACTAAGGGTCACAAAATGTGCTCAGGCTTTTCTTTTTCTTCTTTTTTTTTTTTTTTCTTTTTTTTTCTTTTGTCCAGTAGAAGAAACTTGATATAGCATGTCTACTATATTAATATTCATTTGCATAACTTAAGTGAGCTGCCCCAGTGCTCCTAGCCATAGCATAAGGGAATTTAAAATTTCAATGGGGAAATATATTTAACCATACACTTACTGTCCTTTTCACAGTTTGTTTTATATTGTCTGTCAGAGTGCATAATAACATACCTTGTTAAAAAGTTTGGTGTAAACTTGTATACTTCAGCAGACTAATGGAACAATACAGAAAGTTTTGTCATGAATGTCTGGTTTTGTGACCTCCGACTAGGAGAGAAATGAAGCATTAGCTTCCTCCTGAATGCAGACAAGAAGCTAAGCTTAATTCTCAAAATAATACACATATATGCTAGGAATTTACCTCCCCAGAAGTGCCTGTTGAGTTCATGAAGTAAATAACTTTGTTAGTGAGCCTGACATTTCTAAAAAGGTTCAAATCTCCTGGGTTATGGGTCGCTTTGATATTTTAGAAAATTCTACATATGAACAGAAGTATGTGCAAAAATGCATTCATAGAATACATACTTTAAAAAGACATAGCAATTAATTTACTCAAAACATTATACTGTAAGTAGTCTATTCCATTTCTTAGAACATGGTTGTTATAATGTTAAAATTTCTACTGAAATGAACAGAGTGAGAATAGAATGAGAACATCAAAGAAATGACCTGAAGGTTACAGACACAGGGGAAACTCCATTGACATTAAGAAAATTACCCCAGCAGAGATTCTGGTCTACCTCATTAGCAAGACTTCAAAGACATTTTATATAATACAAGCCAGTATTTTAAAAACAGAGAGAGAGAGAGAACAACAACAACAACAACAACAACAACAACAACAAATCCTACTCAGAATCCCAAGAGAGAATTACAGATTCACGTGTTCTGAAATAATATTTTAAGTCTTAATATTTGAATTGTGTTCAGCAAAGCAAATTTTCTGTATTATATTGATTCAGTTATATATTGGAGTACAATAACTAAACTATTTAACACATTAAATGGTAGTGTAGAAAAGTAAAGTTGTATGATACTGTTCTTTGTTTTATATGCACAGAGAAAATAATACTGGTATTCATTTGAGATATATTCTGAGGTAACCATTTCTCTAGCAATCTCTTTTCATCCCTTAAGCACTTGACTCCTTTTTGTACCTCATCCTTAACATTGTTAGTTTTGTTTGTTTGTTTGTTTTTCAGTATGATGTAGCATAACTCACAAGGCAGGAACCTGGCATATGGCATATCAGTCACTTCATTATTTTTCTTTTGAAGCGTGGAAACAAACAAAATAAATTTTATACTAAATTAATAAAGTTTCTGACAAATTTTGTCTGCAAGCTATAAATCTGAGGTGGATCAGGAGTGTGCTGACACATAGCTATAAGAAAAAAAACAATAAAAAAAAATGCATTAATAGAGTGCCAGACTTTTTTTCTTTATAGTTTAAATTTTGTATTACCAGTGTATTATAAGATACTGCAATGCTATAAGAAAAAAAAAAAAAATATATGACACTGTGAATTTTGAATCTTTTTATTTTTTCTTAATACTGATTAAGAATGTATTTACAGCCCAGAAAGCCAATTGTATCTTGGGCTGCATCAATAGAAATAGGGTGACAGAGGCAATTCTCCCCATCTAATCTGTTCTCATGAGACCCCACCCAGCGTGCTGCATTCAACTCTGGGGCCCCCAGCACAAGAAGGACATAGAAGTATTAGAGGAGGAGGGCGAGAGGAGGGCCACAAGGATGATGAGAGGGCTGGAGCACCTCTCCTATGGGCTGAGCACATTGGGGTTATTCAGCCTGGAGAAGAGAAGGCTCTGGGGGGACCTTATAACGGCCTTCCAGTACCTTTCCTGCAGGGGTCTACAGGAAAGGTGGGGAGGGACTCTTTGTCAGGGAGTGGAATGGCAGGATGAGGGGGAACGGCTTTAAACTAAAAGAGGGTAGATTTAGATTAGATATAGGAAAGAAATAGGCACAGGCACACGTTGTCCAGTGAAGAGCTGTGAATGCCTCATCCCTGGAAGAGTTGAAGGCCAGGTTGGATGGGGCTATGTCTGGTGGGACGTGTACCTGCCCATGGCAGGGGGGTTGGAACTAGATGGTCTTAAAGGTCTCTTCCAACCCAAACCATTGTATGATTCTATGACTTTATGTATTAAAAACACAGTTAAACAGGCTTGTCAAAGTTGGAGCAGCCCCACCTGAATCTGAACACAGTTACATAATTTTGTTGTTAAGCCCTGAATTGTTGCTCAAAGGTGACAAATCAGATAGCACAGCTAAGCATAACCTTAGCACAGCTACGGTTGACAATATATTTGTCTAAGAATACAGAAATATCCATCTGCTCAGTTTCCCTCTACTTCCTTCTGCTTTAGAGATTCTATGGGCAAGTGATAGTATGTTTTAAAGACATCTTAAAGCAATAGCAGAAATACCTTTAGCCTCTACAACTTACTGAGGAGGGGAAGTGGAGAGGAAGGTGCCAGACTCTTTTACCTGGTAACAGATGACAGGATGTATGGGAACAGCACAAAGCTGCACAGGTTCAGACTGGAAGTAAGGAAAAAATTATTTACTGTGAGGGTGGTCAAACACTGGGACAGGCTGTATTCCACTTTTTGAATTGCCTCTATCTGTATTGTGAAATCTGGGGAAAAATACTGAATCTTAATTTTGTACTTAGGGGCATGAAAGAGGCATCCCCCTTAACCTTGAACATTGCTGTAGCTGGATCTAGCTGAGCACATGATTGTAAGCACTGCAGTGCTGCAGTTGGAGGTTGAATTGCCTTTGTACAGTTGTGCAGGTGTTCAGTTAAACATACACATCAGCATCACTTCCCCTTGGAGACTTTCTATGTTCATACACATTTTTTCAGATGCCCAGGAAGCTTATAGTTTTGGGGAATCAGTTTTGCATTACCTAACATTAAAAGTGTAGATGTAGAGACCTTCTCTAGACTTCCTCTAGAGTCAGCAAAGAACCTTTTGTCAAATGAGTTGTTTTAGGATGAAGTGAATTGCATCTCAAAGTGCCTTTTTCTCTCTATTGTCTTTAAAGAGTGAAAAAAGTAGTGCTATGTATATGATCAATGTCTACATTGGGACAAATTTTTATAATTGCTGTTTTCTAAAACTAAAGAAAAAATTATATTAATTCAAAATCATAATGTTTTATTTTATTTTATTTTTTATATCTTGTTCAAGCAAGCATAACTTTATATTCTAGTTATGCTGTATAATAAAATACGGCAAAGTGTATTAATTACAATCCAGTCAGACTGTGGTTTAACAGAAATACAATATTTAAATAAGTTAATTTAAATGTACATCATTTAAAATTTCTGCCAGCAGGAAAATATTTGAACTCTTCAAAACAGATTTGGGGATTCCTATATTTTATCCCTTCTAGCTTGCTGATGGTGACAGCAAGAAGTCAGTATTTATTACTGCTGAAAAAAAAAAATAATAATAACACTTTGTATATATACTTTTGCATTTCAGTTTTTGATTGCTAATGTTGAAATCACTTACCTACTCTCACTACTACTGTATATCTCAGTCCCCAAATCCCCCTTCGCTCTGCTTCATGAAAATTGTAATACTCACTCATACCAAAGATATTAGAGGGGATATCAGCATATGTGAAGCAGCCAACAACACTGCTGGTGTCAACCAAATGGCTTGTTAATGAAAAATTTCTTTGTATGAATACCATGATTCAGCTGGAAACACTAACTGCACATTAGGGTGCCTGTGTGGAAAAATATAAATCAATTAAAGAAATATGGACACTAGAGATATTAAACAAAGCCAGTGGCTTAATCTCTCTTGTAGCAGTTTGTGAAAGACTTCTTTAGTTCTCATCTCTCAGTGAATGGCTGGATACTCACAAAATTGCTGTCTCAAGCAGAAACTATTAAGGAACTATATTGCAGCTGGATAATTAAGTGTCTTTATCTCCTTGTAAATGGGCCATAAGGCATTCTGTTTCAGCTCACTAATGAGGACCACTTTATGGTATTCCTAAGTGATGCCTTTCAAATGCACAGTGAATCGAAGTATTATTGTTGTTACCAGTCACTAAGGCTGGATTTATTGGGAAACAAACTTGATAACTGCTGATAATTTATTAGGTAGTAAATAATTATGCCCTGGAGAAGGTGAAGGCTCACTATGTTAACATCATTTTCCAAGACCTAGTCAATTTCTGCAGCGCTACAGAAGGGAAATTCTGCTTTAAGTGATTTATTTAATAAGTACTTGGATAGCTTGAGTGCTCTTGCTATGCTATTGTTTGTCTTTCTTACTTCAGACTCTTAGAGGGGGAAAAAAGAGAAATGTAATATTCCATTAGCTGCTAAAACTTTTCTGTAAATGTTAATGTGATGCAACTAATTTGCTACACCTTTTCTCTTTGCCCCCCACCCCAAAGAAGTGGATCTGAAATTCTTGTATATAATGAACTTTACCATTCCTAATGAATCTGAGACTGCACTAGTTCCTACGCTGGCAGAATTGACTTAGCCCTGCTTGATGCATTTTAACATGGCCTGGTAGTTTTGCTCTGTTGTATTAAGAGAGGTTCATGCATTCATTTGGGCCTCCCACATGCAATAAGTGGTACATATGAAGAGCTAGGGACTGGTGGCAAGAAGGCTATTTTACTTTTGTCATTGTTCCTTGGAAACAAAATTCTTCCACTTATTCTTTCAATCTAGTGATTGTAGGATCACAGGGTAAGTCAAATTAAGTGAGCTTTTCAAATGGAATTATGTGCCTCTTTTTTAAAAAACAAACAAACAAACAAACAAACAAACAAAAGCAATCAAACAAACAACCCCCCCAAATTGTCTGGACTCCCCCACACCACCACAACAAATAAACAAAAAACCAAAAAACAAACATTCTGCCAGATCTCGTCTAAGTTGATTTACTCCATGGCTATGGAGACAGTCTACAACCAACAGCAACAGGAAGAGCAATACCACATCTTTAAATGACATCCTGATTTTTGTTTTTGGGTAATAACTAAACACTCTCTTAGACATAAAATAAGATGTTTACTTATACTGCAATAAACTCTGAAAACTTACACTAAGGCCAGCATTTCCCATCCTAATTATTCAGCAGATGTGTGAGCCTGAGGAAAGAGTTCTAGAGTTCTGCTTTCTCCCTACTTAAGTAGCCGTGTAAGTTCAGGGTAAACTCCCAAGTAAATCTTGAACAAAAAACACAGGATGTGCTTCTTGCCTGTTAATGGTTGAAATGAAAATAGTATTTTGTAAGTTACTATAAAGAAACAGAAAGGAAATCAAAAACAATGTATACTGTATATTCTGTAATGTGATCAAATACTATGTAAACTCTTGGATCCTATGTCTCAAAAAAAAAAAAAAGAAAGAAAAAAAAAAAAAAACACTGAAAAATAAAAAAAAGATTATGGAGGATGTGGAGTCCAATAAGTATATTAGATCTGCTTCAGACAGTGAAGCAAATGAAGGAAGATGTGATAGAAATGATAGGTGGCAAAATTCATGCAAGAAAAATCATATTAAATGTACTAAATATAAGGATACTATATCTGGCAGAGGAAGTTCCTATGCTGTAATTCCTGGAAATGCTTTCCTGCTTTTATCCTCTTCCCCAGTTATCTATTCCTACTCAAGTCTCCTTTTGGGAACAGGTGTTCCCTTGCAAAACCTTAAGGTCTAAAACCTAGCCCTTGCAAAACCTTAAGGCCTTCCTGGAGAGGGAAAGGCCTAAAGGAAAAAGAAGATAAGGAGAAAATAGGTAATTATAAGGGTAGGTAATTTGGTATTACAGGTAATTAATAGGTAATTACAATAAGAAAACAGAAGATCAGAGGTTTAAAAGATCAAAAATGTCCAGGGAAGGAACTGGAAAGGGGCACCATGAATGTCACCCCAACAAAATTCACAGATCCCTGGAGGTATCCAAGAGATAGTGGAGCTCAGTGATGTCCTCTGTGGAGATGGGTGCAATGGGCAAGGACCGCCCTGTTGAGATCCCTTTTGCTGAAAGAAGCAGAGCTGGTTGGGCTGGCCAGACTTGGGGGCATAGTGGTGAGACAGCTTCATGACTTTTAGGGACTCTTGCTGGAGACAGGATAATGGGTAGGTTAGATCTATAATACTAGCACAGCCACTCTCATAACTCATCTGCTATTTTTAGGAGCCTAGACAGAATAGTTTTATAAACTATATACAAAATCCACAAATTTATAAACTTGATTTTGTAGCAATAGCTTTAGGGTAGAAGCAAATTAAAAAGAAAGAGCTTCAAGCAGTGGAATGTGATTTTTTCTTCCTTTAGTCATGAAAATCTGTATAGTCTAGTTCCCAGAACAGAGATACTTTATTCCAGTATGTCAACATGAACTTTTTTATTTTTTATTATTTTCTATTATTTTTAGTATTCCTTTGGCCAACTCTTTTTGCCAGATTCAGAGCAATCTCAGAAAGAAATATTACTTTGAGATGCATTTTGGTGAATGAATGAATACTTCATTGGAAGGAAAGTATATATCCAAACTCCAGTCCTAAACTTTCTCCCAACTCCTCAATAAACAGATGTGTGCACATAAGCATGCACACAAAATGACTTGTCAGAAAAGACTGCTGGACTCCCAGACAACCAGAAGAAACTTATTAATATATATATATATTTTAAAATGATGATGATACTCAGACTTGTATTAATATGGTACAATATAAACCTTTGAGTAAGTTTTGTAGCAGATGGTCGTAATATGTCTTTCTCTATAATAATTTAGAATTTGGTACTTTGTGCATGTAAGTTTTTAAATTTTTCCTTAGCTAGCTAGATGCATAAAAAGAAACACACATATATATATATATACATATATATATATAACCTCCTGATATTCTATCTATATAAATAACTGTAGTATTTTTAATTTCAGAGAAGAGGAACTTACCATTCAATGGATTGTAAGTTTTATAATATAGATTTTTTTTTCATATTGTCTAGATAGTGTAACATTAGCATCTTTAATAATACAGAAATAGTTTTAGGAGAAGAAAACATAGTATATGTTATGTATCTGAATAGACTAGAATCCTGAAAATGCACTTTTCAAATCCTTTTTGACCGGGGCACAAGCATGCTCCATCATTTGGCTATCAAACATGGCTATCATTTTAGTTTGTAGGCAACACCCAAAGAGCAAATCTGAGTTTAACCACTCCCAGTTCTGTTCCTTTCCCTGTAGTGCATGGAACATTTGCAATAGACTGGAGAACGGTATTTTCAGAGGTTTGTCTGTTGCAGAGGATATTTGGACATCACTACCAGCGATTAGGTTGCAGTTTAATGTTTGTTCTCAAGCAGAGGTTGGTGTATTATAGACTAGGCCACTGAAACAACAGACTACACTATACCTCTGGCTGTAAGTCAGCAAAAACTGAGTGGTTTTAACTCTGCATATTTTTCCTCCTCAAAACAAAAATAATCTTCACCCTTCCTCTGTCAGCTCTGCTTGTGGTTCCTGCTGCTAGCTCTGGGAACATATATACATGTGTGGGCCACGTTCCAGGCTTCCACACTGGGGATATTTGACTGACATCCCTCTGATAACATTAGCAAACTGCTCCTGATTTGATGCTTTGCAAGCCAGGCACTATTTGCCATTGTAACTGGAACTGTGGTGGAGCATAGCAGCTGCACCCAAATGGCTAGAAAAGAGGTCAGAGATATGGGATATCTTACAGAAGTGTAGCATTCCCCACCACATGTCTGGAACCATTACAAGATTAAGGCAAACTCGGTTTGCAGTCTGGGTGCAGACAGAAACTGCCATTTTGTAGTCCTTGAATGACCCTGACCTGGAATGCTGCAGCTGTAGGTAAAAAGACATCAGTTTACAAACACACCTTTTTTTCATTTTTAGAAGCTCTCCATCTGGGGACAGAAATTTTCACCTCAGATACTTCTGATACACCAGCTAGAATTTGGATTAGTTATATTTGCCAATAAGATGTTGGAGAGAGATTTCTCCTTCTAAGCTTCAAAAGCACAAGGATTTTATTTTTTTTTAAGCGTCTTTTGGTATGTATAGTGACTATTGAGTCCTATAAGAAAATTAGATTTATGTAAATAAAACATTAAAATTATTAACATATAATAATTAACTAAGTCACTGCAGAAATCTCTGCATATCTGTCTAAGTCACCATAATGAAAAAAAAAAAAAAAAAAACAACAGCTGTCTTTCATTTACTGTCAGTATCACTGGAGGACATAAGACTCAACTGATTTCACAAATATGGCAGTTCAGTCTTTAAACAATTTAGTAAATATGAGCATGTTTTTATTGATTCAGTTAACATAATGAACTGTAGTGTGATATTCTTTATTGCTTACAGACAACCCGCACTATTCTTTCATTAAATATCTGACAGACTTGAACAGTGATGAGATAACAACTTCATTTTCTTAACAACAATAGGATTTTTTTTTTTATTTTATTTTTTTAAATCTGGTAGATATCAGATTAGATAATTCTCATATAGCTAGAAAATATATATATAAATATATATTTTGTGTTCCTAGTGGATGACTTTAGATTACTAAATAATTCAGGAGCTATTTGCTCTTACTAGTTGGTGACTTATTATCAGGCATAAAATCAGAGGTACACCCAGCTAACAGCCAGTGATGGGACTTCCCTGGCTATCATTTTGGGAAAAGGGGGTTTTGTATTGCAGCTCTCTCTCTCACTTGCAAGCTCCAGTAAGCCTTTCCAAGAAAAATGAAGAGGCTCCAGCCTCAGTTGCCAACCCCAGCTTCTATTGAAGTTTAATGCTCATTTAGTAAGGGCAGAAAAAAAATCTGCTCAACCCTGGCAGTTCAAAGCTCCTGGGTTAGCAGAAACCCTGTCAGTTTGGGTTCCTGTCCTTCTGTGAGGCCGCAGAGCAGCATCACTGCCAGGGCTGTTGCACCTACATGGGAGCAGCCATCTGTCAGAGCACTAGGCACTTACAGATGGTACCTGCTGTATTGCCTGGGCTTGATTCATCATCCAGGGCTTTAGAGAAAAACAAATACAACAAAAAGACTGATAACTGAAATAAATAACTCAGCAGGTAGGGAAATATAAGTAGTGTAGCCTGGAAGAAAGTTATTGGACTAAAAATTAGGCAGAAGTCTTTTAAATGTGCAGTGAAATAAATTTATTTCTCCTGTTAATTCTTCTTATGTTCAGGAAAGCGGGTTTCTACACATAAGCATCATTGCTTCAAAGGAGCATGACTTACTTCATCTCCAGTTTATTCATCCAGAAAAGGCAAACAAAAAAAATCCTCCAGGGCTCCAGATTTTAGCTAAGCATTCATGTTTAAAAAACTGTGATATTATTTTGCTTGACACAGACTTATCTTTTTTTTTTCCTTTTTTTTTTTTTTATTCAGATACATAAAACTTTGGTGTAAGCATTGTATCTGAAAATAGCTAAATTAACATTAGAAAACTGGAAAGTCAATTAAGATGTTTAGGCAGAACAAATACATTTAATGGCTACATGTTTTGTTTTAAAACAGCTTCCTTGAGTCTTACTACTCTTTTAATGTTTATTTGCACATTACCATATGTCAGCTAGTGTATCTTTCAGGAACTTCACTTGATGTATAATGGATTCAAGGATTCTGCGTAACATCATAGGGAAAAAAAAAAAAAAAAAAAAAAAAAAAGTCTTGAATGATAGGTAGAAGTGGTTTGGAAACTGTATGGAATATTAAGTTAGAAAAACAATATTAAACCTTAGAAAAAACATATTCTACCATAGAAGAACATTACCAGTAACATTCCTGAGTATTAATTTTCTGATAACTTTGGGTTGTTCTTGCAAATTACAGTCTGATGTATTAAGGAAAACTGAACTTTGTGCTTGTCATGCTAAATATACTGTGCTACAATCTGTAACAGCTCAGCAGCAGCTTCACAAGGGACTGAGCTTTCCTTCCAGTAGGGTCACCAACTTTTGAGGGGAGGGATGACAGGTACCCAGAGAAAGTCATCTTTGCCTGTCTACAGTGGTTCACTGGATGAAACCCACTGCTGCCAAGGAAAGTTATTGGGAAATTACCACAACTGCTGTGTGAAATACGTCAGGTATTTCAGCAGGCTGATACTGAGAGGACAAAAGGAACTGGGCATATACAAGGCATTTATCTGTCCTTGTCACTTTCCTCTCTGATTACAACAGCAGTTTTTTTGTTTTGTTTGTTTGTTTGTTTGTTTGTTCCTTGTCTCTAAGCAAAAGAAAAAGTTATATTTCTAAGTATGTTTGCTAGATATCCATATCTCCTTAGACAATTATTTTTCAAATCTAATTCTAATTCATCTGAAATTAAAATCTTACCTGATTTAAAAGTCAGATGATACTAGCTTTGGGAGATAATCATGATTTTTTTGCCTAACTTTCAATTAAAAAGGAACCAAATTCAAATTTCAGTGTCCCCGAATGACTCTTAAGTAGTTATTTCCAAGTGTTTTGCAATGTGTATGTAATGGTAAAATAGAGGTAACACTGTCTATCTACATATATTACAGATATTAAAATATAAATACTTTAAGACTGAAGGAAATGAAGACTCTGCCCCTGCACAAATAAAACAACGGTATTACAGAAATTCAGGCTAGAAAGAATGGATTTCATATAAACCCCCCTGAAATCAGTGAGAGGCTTTACTTTAACTCCTTGAGGCTTTGGCTTCAGCCCCAAGTAATTATTCAAGCTGGACTTTGGCCACTGATGTTAATGCTATCTGCTTACAGAAAAATACTGTGAAATCTTTAATTAACACCAATTGTAAAGGCCTCAGTTTTATGTCTTATCTAAAAAATGGCACCTTCAAGAGTTCACTGTTATGTGCCTTGTTGAGGACTTCATTCAATGCCATGTCACAGGGAAGAGTGTCACGTTCTGCGTAGCCAGCACTACCTTTCTTTTACAAAGACAGCCAAGTCTCAAAGAAGTTGATTTTCCAATTAAAGTTCACATATTAGTATGTGAGCCAGGCTTTATTTTTATTGATGGTGTTGGATAAAAACAATAAACACATCATATGCATGGAAAGGGAGAAATAAGAGGCTTTTGTTTGTCTCTATACCTGGAAAGCAGGATAATCTTACAGTTCAAGAATGGATTCCTCACTGTTTTTCCATTTTTACATTTTCACAAAACCACTGAGGCAAAACATATAATCTTTTTCTTCCTCAATTTCCCCATCTGTGTAATGATATTAATGTCAATTCATCTTGCAGTAATTTTCCATGCTAATATTTTGTTTTGAAGTGTTCAAAGGTGAGATAGTATATCAAGCTTCAAAGCCCTGGCATTGCTGCATACCAGCTTATGGCCCAGATGGTCCCACATGCTGTGCAAGTTTGTTGCTCTTTTTCACACCATTATCATTGAGCGCCAAATTTGCAGTATGGGCCGCTTCATTGAGAGTGAATAAGGTGTAGTCCCTTAGTCCCTTTTGTATCTAACTCACATTTTCAAGCCAAAAAAAAAAAAAAAAAAAAAAGACAATGAGTGTGTATGTAGGACTTAAATGTTGTTTCCTTATTGTAGGATTAATGAAGTGCTTGTCTGAGCCCTGCACAACACTTAAGGACATGTTTAACTTTAAGAATCTGAGTAGACTGATGGATTTCCATGGGAATACTGATGTGCTTAAAGTATGTGTTGTTGGAATGAAGTCATATCCTTTCGGTATCGTGTGGGGTCAGGCTACTTTTGTTTGTGAAAGTGAAGGGAACACTCTCAGATGTTACTCTTTTTACAGGGAATCCCCTGGCTGCTCAAGACTGGGATCCTCAAACAACTTGCCCTCCCGATTTCTCAGCCTAGACTATATATGTGGTCTGCAACATGCAGGATCAAGATCTGCACTGGTGTTCTAATATTAATTGCTTTCCTGCTCTGAGCCATAAAAAAACTAATTATGATGGACTTCAATAGCACTGATTTTTCTTTTTTTTTTTTTTTTTTTTCAATAAGTTGTACCTAGCAACTTGTATATTGCAGACATCAACATAATGAAATAATTCTCTGAAAAAAAAAAAAAAAAAAAAAAAAGTAATCAAACAAGTCAGCCCCTGGGCTGCACAAAAGACAATACTTCATGAAGAAAGAGCATAGGTTCTCTCCTTCTGGGGATCTGTGTTGCTGTCTCAGGTGAAGTCTGTCTTGGATCACAGCACTGAACATGCTTGTCCACCTCCACATGCTGTTGCTAGGGCATTCTTTGGCAACTTCTCAGATAAAGCTTTAGTCAGGCACAACACCTGCAGCTGCACAGACCTTTGCACTCAGAAGGAATCTGCTGTGTTCATCTCTCTGCAGACAGGATTCTCTGTTTAGCTATTTGCATTGTAACAGACTTCTGCTGGTGCCTCCTCTGCCATCTGTCTGAAAGTTTCACAATAGTTCTTTAACAGAATTTAACAAATGCATTGACTGTGGAAGGACCACGGTATAGTTACTACTGTGTAAGTGTAAAAAAGAATGCAATGTGCAAAAGTGAGTCTCTTTGATACAGAAATGCTTAAGATTGCTGTTGTAACATATGTTATATTTTTCTCTTTTGCAGTTTTACTTAAGAATGCAAAAAAGGAGGAAGAAAAGCCTTTCAGAGACTGTGCAGATGTATACCAATCTGGTTTTAACAAAAGCGGGGTCTACACTATTTATATTAACAATGTGTCAGATCCTAAAAAGGTAAGGAAAATACTTGTTTTATTTTCTTATTTGTTAATATCATGTTGCACTGGCCATTTGTTAGCTTTACAGAAGTTCTTATTCTTTGTTGCATTTATATAAATAACCTGGGTTGTGTTCTAGCTTGAAAAAATACAATAGAATGAAGCAAAGGATAAACTGTAGTATTCCAGATATTCTTCTTTCTCCCTGACAGATAATCCTTCCTAAATTCTGACATACGCTCAACAGTTGACTCAATTCCTCTGACTCAGCAAGTTTAGTTGAATCAGACTATGGACAAAAATAAGTCTGCAATAACATATAGAAGATTATTATCTTCTATCATAAAATTGTTATTTTCTTCTTTTGTATTAACTTCTATTATAAAATGCTGTAATGAGGAAGCTGATAGGGAGATGATCTAGAAGCAGAGAAAGAAATAGCAGAATGAGTAGATTTAAATATAAAGATAAAAATCCTACTGTTCTTGTAGGGAACAGATATTTGGCTGCAGAGAACACAAAAAGCTAAATATTATCCCTGTTTGAAATGATGAAACATGTTTTCTTGTCCTTCTCTAAAAAGATCCTTGGGAGTTGTTGTTTTTTGTTTTTTTTTTTTTGATGAAAACAAAACATTTGAAAAAATATATATACATTGAAAAATGAAAAGGAGACTTTTTTCTTTTTTTTTTTTTTTTTTTTTTTTTTTAGAATGATTTGGAGCCAGTTGTTGTACATGAGCCAGTTGAGGCTAGGAAGCTGGAAGAGTAGACTAAACCTAATTTACACATGGAGAAATGCCAGCTTGTCCTTCTGGCAGAGCACTAGTTGGAGTAACCTCCAACAAGGCCATGAGCTCTTTACCTCCAAGAGAAAAATACAGTGGTGTCCTGCAAGTGGGCCAGACAGGAGGGAGGGAACCCTGCAAACAGAACAAGGCAGTAACGAATATTACCAATGTCACTCTCAATAGGCATTTTACAATTATACTAAGATATTTAAAATGTATTTCCATTTGCAGACACTGTTATCAATCGATACAGGCAGCACAAGCCAACTGGTATCATTGATTTTTTTTTTTTTTTTTTTCCTGGAGGCTCCCTGTTTTTAGCAAGAAAATGTGGGAATGTGTGTGAGTGTTGAGGGGTTTCTGCTAGCACCTGTTTCTGTCTTGCCCTGGTGATAACACAGCAAGAGCTGATCCTGAGCATGTTCCTGTTAGTCAAGTGAGGAGTCTGATTGCTTTAACAGATGTTTGTTTGTTTGTTTGTTTGTTTGTTTGTTTTCAGACACTAATGTTGTATTAACAGTCTGCAAGGCAGTGCTTTGCAGAGATAGCTGAACTAATTCCAGCTGAGATAGCTTAAAAATCACATCAATGCAGCACTGTGCCAGGACTAATTAGCACAGAGGTAGCACCATACTGACACAGTTAGATTTCTCCGGGACCCTAATATCCTGATAGGTATTCTGTGGAGACATACATATTTAAAAAAGGCTTAGTTACCTGGAGTACTACAGTGAAATGCACAGCTCTGACATGTCTTAAGAGGCCTAATATATTGTTGCCTTCTGTAATACTCACAACCACTGGCAACTATCTCATTTATAGTAATCTTATATTTCAGGTTACAAAAACAGACCTTTATTTTATATTTTCTAAGGGATACTTACTAGCATCCTGACGTTCGATAGAAAATATCCCTTCATCATCTATAAAAATGTTACTGTCAGTTCTAATTTTTTGCTCTTTATTACCTTCCATAACATTTATATCCCTCATTTTTATATGCATAAAAATGTAACTTGCATTTTTTCTTTCACATCTCTAGCTTCAACAGTTTATTAGCTTAAAGTTTCTTCAAACCCTGCATCAAAAATAAGTGATTCATTTCTTTTTAAAAGCACCTTAATAATATTCCATTATTATTATTATTGTTATTATTATTATTATTATTGAGAAGAGAAAAAGGAAAAAAGAAAATATTGCTTTAAAGTATTAAGCTAATTGAATGGCTTACTTTGGAGTCTGTGCGTGTGTGGCATTTGACAGATGATTGTCCTTGGGTCACAATGACAGCAAAAGAAAGAATAGTCCTCTCAGTGTCCCATAAAGGTGAGGTCAGCTACTGGGGAAACAGTGTCTGATGAGGAGGGGAGGGGCAGTAAAGGTGAAATTGTCACTGTTTAGGGAGCTAAAGGAAGCCAAGGGGACAGCTCTGAGTGCTGATAATATTTTCGCATGGTATTGGACTTTCTTGCTACTTGCTCTAACATCCTCCAAAGTTATCACAAGGATGACTTCTACTAACTTCTGTGTGCACTGCACTGAAAATGTCATGTTAGTAGTGGGGAGTTTATAGGTATGTCCCTACAACTCAGCAAAAATTCTGCGTAGGCATGAACTCAGCCTTCAACCCCTTCTGCCCTGCTTTCTGCCTGTGGACTGCCTACCAGCTTCACATTGATGACTTCTCTGAGTGTATCTGCCAGAATTTTAGCCCATTAACTACATGCAGACCACATACACTGTGGAGACAGTGGTTCTGGCATGCTTACCAACATCCTTGGTATCTGCAGAGTAATGACATTCCCTGAATCACAAATAGCTGGTCTTGAGCTTGTTGCTATAGGCCAACAATGTAGACTAGCGTGCAAGCACTTAACGTACAATATGAGGTAATCCCTCTCATTTTGTCTACTTTAGAATTGTTCTGATCTTTAAATGATTATTGTAATGTTTATAATAATTTAGTCCATAAATTTTAAATATGTACTAATAATCCCACATATACCTTTCAATAGTTTTGTTATTTTTACCCATGCATTTAAGGAAGGCAGTAGTGCACTGCTTTGGATACCCTTTTAATCTGAATTGGGTTCTTTCATCGATGATAAACTCAGAATCTACAGATGAATAAAAGTTCAAAATCACTTTTCTTCCTCCTTTTCTTTTTTTGGTAGAGGATTAAACATCAGAACATGTTAGAAGTTGTTTAATGGCTGAATGCTCTGACCTTGTCTGGGACAGAAGCCAGTCCAGGACACTTGTTGGCTAGAACTATAAGCAGTAAACATCTATAAGAAGCTTGGCACTCCTGCTAATATGGCAGGTGTTTGTGTCTACCACCATGTAAAGTGCTAGACCACACAATGAAAGCTAGTGAATTAAGTGCTGTTGTAAACCTTTCTTTCACTATGCACTTTTCTCTTAATCTGCTATAGTATTTAAAAAACACCAGAGTATTTTAATAGGTATTTTTTTATATTTTAGAATAATTAAAAAAAAAAAAAAACACTTTTTTTTTTTTTTTATATCTTTAAAATAAGTAGTCTTAATACAGGTGAGGATTTAATGCTTTAAATTTAGCAGAAGATTCATAGCAGCTTGAAATGACTTATAAGGAAAGTGAATCTATCATTTAGAAATTCTAACTATAAATCAGTCTAAAAAAAAATAAATAAATCCTGTAGATAAATGTTTTGACTCACAGTGTCTTCCCTGAATGAGGAATAGGGCCAAAATATTTGTCAAGGAATCATTTGTGGGTTTTCTTGTGGTTTCCCTAAATCAAGTTCACATACTTGCACTGTTCAATATTCTGTTTCCTTCCTGTACCTACACTGGGCCTTCATTTGGCATGCCTAGAGCAAATTAAAACAAAAGCACTTGCACAAGATTACTATGGCAATGCTTATGAGTAGGAGATATTTCAAACTGTTTTGCCTGAGGGTGGAATATGGTTCTCTAGTCAAATGAAGGAAGAATTGTTATTTAACTGTATTGGATACTAACCTTCAATTTGGCAAAGCAACTTGAAGCTTTAAGTTACTGTCCAGTGTTGCCTTGTTGATGGGAATGCCAGAAGCTAAGCAGGTAGATGACACCTCTTCAACCTTCTTACATATTAACATCTTTCTTAAAAAGGTTAATATAACTATACAAGTGCACAGTCAAGTGAAATTTAGGATAGCTGCAGTGCCATTATGTGATGGATGAATACTTGGGAATGCAAATTTGCTTCAATAAGTAGCACTGAGAGACTTAGTTGGGTCTTATAATCAGGTGTTCTACAACTAGGAATACTATCATTTGCCATACACCAAGAAAAGTGAATGACTAAGCAGTGTTCATAATTTTTCATAATTTATCTTGTATAATTTTTAAGAAGATAATGTAATGAGTGGAAAAATAAAAAATATTATTCATTTTTAATATTTAAGATTGTTAATATATTTCAATCGACACAATATTCTAACATTGAGCTTAAGCAAATTTGTTAAATTGTTGAATTACCTGTAATACACAGACTTTCAATATCAAATTTAGAATTTTATCAGTGCAATGATGGCAGGATATGATCTCAGAGGTTCAGTACGGGTGTTAGTGTGATAAGACCTCTGTACTTGAGTCTGCTCCTATGTTCTCTGTCATCTGCAAAACAGGTTAGACTGAGATCAGTTATCTGTGTTTTCAGACACTGCCTGACACACTGACACATTACAACGCAAATCAAACCAGAATAATCTCATCTTTGCTACATTTTGGACTCCTTGAATTGGTATTTCCTGTAAGAATTCCTAAATCATCTTTCTTAGAATGACACTGTGATAAAAGCTATAGGAAGCATTATTATCACTGAAGAACACACCTCTTTGTTTAGAAGAAGGCAGTAGTTTCAGGGGAACTGCAGAGAAAGTACAGAAGGAACATGAAGGGAATGTGAAGAGGAAAGCTGAGAATGCTGAGGGAGATGATGGGGAAATATTCTTGTGTAATATGCTGAATGAACAGGAAACTTTACAGGGAGAATTACACTGAACATAAGAGCTCAGATTATTCTAATGAGGGGTGTGAGAATGAGGCATGAATCCATGGGAAAACAGACTTCCTTAGTGCCATTATTCACATTTTTTCCCCCTCTAAAATGACAGAATTCCAAAGCAAGTATCTCTTATTACTGCACAGGTCTTTTGCAATATGGAAATAGCTGGAGGAGGATGGACAGTTATACAGCACCGAGAAGATGGGAGTTTGGATTTCCAAAAAGGCTGGAAAGAATACAAAATGGTAAGGTGAAAAATATGGAATAGCTGTGCACTTCACATGAGAGTTATATTTCAAATAGTACTGTCAAATAGTACTATCTTATGCTGATAGGTCTGTCTATAATGGTCTGATGTAGTCTTTTATGAGCTACCTTTTTCAAGTCTGTTACTTTTTAAGGGCATAATATTCTTTTTACTCAATTACTTGACAATTATTTCCCATGACGTAGGCTTTCTGTCACATCAGTTACTAAGATTAAAATGAGGTCATGCTCAGGCATATGCAGTAAATAATATCATTGCCCTTCTGAAGTTTTGACTTGCTGTGATGTTAAGGTGTAATGAAGATGTGATGATGTTCCTAATGCATGGATGTTTTCAACTAAGGGGAACTCCTTCAGAACTTGGAGCATCTTAGATAGGAATGAAGAGTTTTACTGGGGTCTATCCCAAGACATACAACACCTCTGCCAATCAAGCCAATGTACTGGAAATGTTGATACTTCACATAGGATTAAAAGAAAATAAATAACTTACTAAATTACAGATGACATGACTTTAGCTGGCTATTTTCCCATTGCAAACTCAAAATAAAAATAAAAAATAAAAATAAAAAAAAATACTCCAGTCTAAATAACTTCTGAGCTTTTCATTTGCTCCCTGATCACATTTCCTGATGGAGCTGCTCTTTTTCTCTGAGTCCCTGAGGACTGGTTTATATTACAGTGACATTCCCAATGAAATTTTCAGAACTATGTTGTCAGCTTGGAATAGGAAAATCTTTTTTCCAACATTTTTCAAAAAGCACCATATGAAAACAGAATTTAAAATGTTTTAAAAAGAAAGCAATCTCACATCAGTATTACTTTATATTGGAAAATGTTATATTATGGAACTTATTATTTCAGAAAAAAAAAAAAAAAAAAAAAAAAAAGATGATTTAACCAAAATTTCCTTTTGAATTCTATGGATCCTTTTTTTCAATATTTGTATATCACTGGAAAATATAAGTTACAGGGATAGAATTAGCCATTTGGATTGTTGATATCAGATCTCTCCTACTATGGAAAACTAGATGATGTAATCTATTTTATAATATATTTGAAGTAAAAATAATGTTGAAATGACAAATATTTTTGAATTTATTTTCAATATTGAGCACAATTTTTTAGAATTCATAAAAAATAAAAAGTCGGATTCTGTTTGGAGTTTTAAGTTAACAGAGAATTTGAAAACTATTCTACTTTATTTAGGTTTGGAGTAAAATAAGATTTAAAACAATTTATTTGGGGAACCAGATATAATATAATAAATAAAATAATAAAATCAAAATAAAAAATAAAATATAATTTTAAGATTATACTGAGATTTTTCTTAGACCACTTAAAAATAACAGCTCTTCTTTTTAAAGATTTCCCTTGCAATGGTATGAACCTGTTAACAATTGGATTATGAAGTTTTTGTCTGGTTCATGCAGTCTGAATTCATTTTGCTTTTCCTAACAGATACCATAGTCTTTCTTATAAGAGATACTTTGTTTCTACCAAGCAAAAAAAGGATCTGTTTTGGACTTTTACTGATAATTATCCTAGGAGTAAAGTGAAAACTTGGGATATAGGTTTGTCTATGCTTTTCTGAGCCATTTTACTAAAGTAACAAATTAAGATGTGAATATTTTATACAAACAAATGTTGGACGATGGAGAACAGTGGAAACTCTGCAGATTAATGAAATGTGATGGACTATGAGCTTCAAGAGCACCACTGATGTAATAATTCCCTCATTGTTCAGAAACTGTGTCCAGAGTCTATTAGATCACATCTTAAATCCTTCTTGACATATCTAACTGCTCTTTCTTCCAATGGAAGTGAAGTAGTATGGTAGGAGATGCAATGTTTCTTAAAATAAGTTCAGACATTGATTCCAGATTTGCTAAGACATTCTTGTTGTGCTAGTAGTTCACTAGGGCCTCTAATCTAACAGAAATAAACAATATCATAACAATAACAACAATAAGTCTCTGGGGATTCTTTTACTTTCAGTTCATTTGGTTCTTATTGGAAAATAATCTTGAAAACTGTGGGAATTGTTCAGTTGCAAACAGGTACTTACTGACAGCTTTTGAGCTGGGACTCAGACCACCAGACCGCAGTACTGCAAGTACCCTTTCAAGTTACTGGCTTGTCTGGTTTTAGGAGGCCATTGCACATTTCCTCTGAATATTAACTGAAATCCTTATAGCACGTAACTCAGAAAGGGTGTATCATAGAATGAATCATAGAATGGCTTGAGTTGGAAGGGACCTTAGGACCTTAAAGATCATCTAGTTTCAACCCCCCTGACATGGTCAGGGATGCCACCCACTAGATCAGGTTATCCAGAGCGTCATTCAACCTGTTCTTGAACACCTCCAGGGATGGAGCATACACAGTTTCTCTCAGCAACATGGGATAATCTCTGCAAAGGTGAGTGTTAGCACTGCTGGGTTACAGGAATTACCCAGTACCAATTCACCCTGCAGACAGTCTTTGAGACAATAATTGTCTTTTATTTAGTTTCATGCTGGTGCCTTCAGCGTACATAGAATTACTTGAGTCTCTGTTCAATGTATTTTCCAGACACCAACACAGGAAACACATTGATAGAGAGATAAAGTATCTATAAATATTTCAAAATTAGGAAATACACAGCTCAATCCATATTTTAATCAGCAGAAAGTCAGCGATACTGCAATACTAGTGACATTAACTTTTTGTTCTTTTTCTTTTGGCTCCATTGCTACTGGTGTCCAATCTTCACTCTGGAAAAAAAAAAAATAAAAAAAAATATCAAACATTCTTTGGTATCTAAAACAGTAGCTGATGAATAAAAATCATCTTCTTCACTTTTATTCTGCTATTCAAGACTGGTGATGCCATCTTCTTTCTCAGTGGCGTAAGTGCTTACCAGTACCGTTCATTTTTGGCCTCAGTCATATGCCATGCAGTATGATTTTTGTGTTCACTCCTAAGGACTCATTTCTGACTACAAGTTCTCTTGGACCATTTCACTTTTAAATATTCAGATATACAAATTTGAAGAAATTCAGAGGAAATCCTTTGAGTTCCTCCTCTTGTCCTTTTCTTACCAGTATTTGCAGTGGATTTTCCATGTTACTATTTGTTTCTTATGAGAAACATTTAAAGTTGAGCATCAAGTAATTCCTTTAACAACAGCAGCTAATATGATCCTAAAGCAGGTTTCTACCATTTTTCGTATTTCCTTATTTGAAGTGGGAATTAGAGATATAACTTCTGGAAAGAGAATATCTTAACAAATAAAATAAAATAAAAAATTCTTACCTGAGCCACTTTTAGAAAGGGGGTTTCTGCAGGCTGAACTTCTAAGGCAGTTTCTGGCATTTATTAGGCAGTCATTAACAATAATCACATCCAAACAAATGATTAAGTCATGTGCTAACTTGGCTATTGAGACTTCTTGCTCAAATTCCAGATTTTCAGTTCTTGGATAAATATACCTTTCCCAGTCATTGTCTCCATTTTTGCCAAATTGGGTGATGGATATTGGATTCTCAATTCTCGAGCCTTTCAGCATGCCTAGTTAAAAAATTTCTATGAATCTCACAGAAATTGTTCCATGCTCAATATCTAAACATTCACTATCAGTTTCCTAGGGGGAGTTCTAGGCAGCCAAGCCTGTTGGGGACTTCCTCAGACCTTTAAAATATTTTCTTTCTTTCTATTATTGAGTAAAGACTCTCAGTAGGTATTTGAAATTGCATGCCTTGGGCAGCTCACAGCAATCATTTTACTTGCCATTTCCCCCCCCCCCCCCCCTTTTTTTTTTTTTTTCCTGCATGTCAGTATTTAATTGTACTGCATGCCTTTATTGCTTCAGTATTGCCATTTCCTTTCTCTAATGAAAGAAAGCTATCACTTTCTTAATCATTCCTAATGTCATGATCTAGATTGGGATTGCAACTGTATATTAGACTCACAGCTGCATTTCTAAGCTTTATGGCAACTAACCTCTATCTTCATGACCAGCAGCTGGTTCTTCTTTTGGTTCTTTGAGGCAAGAATGAACTGCAGCAGTAAATTTCACACCCCCTTAACCTCATGTTCCTGATTAGTATCTGAGTCCAACACCAGTTCAGTGCTTAAAACAAATGTGCTGCCAATTTATCTTAGAAGTCATCATTAGCATCTGTGTGTGCCTGAAAAGCACATTTACAAAATCACTTCCATTTCTGTTGGGATTTCTCCTTCTCCTTTTTTTTTTTTTTTTTTTTTTTTTTTTTTAAAGATGCTGGATCAGATTAATCTTTAGCTCCATAGTGCCTATGTGGTATGATGCCAGAGCAGGATAATTTTGACTTTTTCATGGCCTAATGAGAGCTGGACCACAGAGGTGATTATCAGAACTTTCTCAGGAAATATTTCTCAGTGCAACTCTAGTGGGCATTTGGATTATGTTATCTAGAACAATCTAACTTTCCTCAGAGCTTCAGTGAACTATAACTGGTGTAGCAAGTCTTGTGAATCGTGCCTTATGCTTACCTAAAAGACATCTGAACTCCTCTGCACACTGTAAGTCTTTAATTTTCTTCTTGGCATGATGTTTTTACCCTTTTTGATATGGTTACTACACATCTTTTCTGTGAGTAAGCTCTAACTCAAGCATAAGTCTCTCCCAATTTCTTGGAGACCTTCTGGCTTGTGGCAGTCAGGTTGATGGTTAACTCACTTATTCACCAGTCCTTGAAAGTCTGACATACTGTAAGCTGTCTATTTAGGCTTCTGAGTCTGCCTGAACTATTCATAGCAAGAGCTACTGCTCCAAAAAAAAGATTTTATTTCTGACTGCCATGTTCGTTTTGAAAACTTCCAGACATTGCTTACATTTAAGTTTTATTTTCAGTGTCTAGCTTCTGTTTTAGAAGGTGGTCTCCTAACTAACTCCTTTTGTGGTCTCCATCTGTTCCTATGTTCACTTTAGGTACAATTGTTTCTGCCCAACTTTCAAACTATCTCTGAATTCTGACTCTTGTTTTGTTACATATTACCTTGGTAGCAATATTAACTTGAACATTTTTTTTCTAAAAATAAGTCCTCACCATAATTAACATTGTGTTTGACCTGAGCCAAGAGGCAAAACCTTAAGCTGTTGTACTGTTCCCTTTTGTAATATTAGTTGATGATTAATATTTCTCTGTTGCAATTTTGTCCATTTACGAAGAGTATGAAGATTCCTTTTTTCCCCAAATACAAGAAACAGTAAATAATAATAATAAAAATAAAAAAATACAGACAGAGCTCTGGACCCTTCTACTCACATTAGATTATGTTCATTACTTTCTCTTTCAAGTGAGACAGACTGTGTAAGAAGCAATGTACAAGGCACATTTTTAAATTGTTTGTGTATGCTTTATGATTCTTGTTCCATTATTTTAGTGGAGAAAAACTTCAGATGCAGATGTGTTTATTTTTAAAACAAAAATACATAATCCATATGGCTTGGCTGAGTAGAATGTTCCTGACCCAAAAAAAAAAAAAAAAAAAAAAAAGGAAAAATAAAAAAGGCACTTAGATTTGAACGCCCCTATTATGGAAAAAATATATTTTGTAGTTCTCAGTTTTATTAAATCTAGTTATTCTAAATTAATTATATATCCTTTTGTGTGTTATCAATAATTAAGCTGTTATGCATTGGCCACAAAATCTTTACACCACTTTGTGTTCACAGTATTCTAATATTACTGACACGTTGCCACATTCCCATGTTCTTTGAAAGAGAGCTTACATACTATCAGATAGTTACACTGCTCTGTCTGTGACTATTCCATATTAGATGAATTTGTCAAAAGCACTTTTTTTTGGATCTTCATTGATGCTAACATTTTCCCTTTAGGGTAAAGAAAAGCAATTACTGTGAGCTAAAGAGTATGTTCCATTGCAAGCATATAAGCTTGCATGCAAGCTCACTGGCTTCACAGGATGTCAGGTACAGCAAGGCTATTGAGACTAACTTCACCTAACTGTATTCATATAAGTTTCAGATAAAGATTTTCAGTTTTGACAGGAATTTAAAATGAAGAAATTTTTCTTTTCATGTTGAAAACGTAGATACATGTAATAGCTAGAGATCCCTAGTTACCAACGTGCCTGTGGTTTTACAACAGCAAGATGTTTCTGCCATTGATTTTGGCTTAAGCTACATTCAAGTATTCAAGTCAATCTTTTTTTTTTCTTTCTTTTTTTTTTCTTTTTTTTTTTTTTTGGTCACAAACATTAACTTAAGGAACCAAACAACAAAACCATAACATAGCATATGTACATTAGATATGTCAGATCCTGCAAAGTCTGTTTAAAAAAAAAAAAAAAAGAAAAGAAAAGGTCAGATATGTAAACTTTAAAATTGCGATCGTTGACTGCTCAACATTAGAAGAAATTTTCATCTCCACTGTTATTACCCCAAAATCATCTCACTATGAAGGATCACATCAAGGGAAAAGATATGCAGTTCCTCTTTGTAACTAGCTAACCGGATGTTATAATAAGAACTTATGTCTTTCTGCCAAGAAGTCCTGTGTTCCCTGTTTTGCACAGAAGAGATCAAGAGGATGGTGGTCCTACTTGCATTTGATTCAGTTTCTCCTTCCTCAACTCCTTTACCATATCTGTGCTAGCACACTGAATTGGGCTATAGCCTGAGTGTGAGCACAGACTTTTGAAACAAAATCCACATTGTTAATTTTTTAATGGAGTTCTGGTCTGACTTAATTCCATAAATAATGCCCAAGCAGATTTGATAATGGGCCATTCTCAAATGGCAGTTTGCACAAATTTGCCTTGTTTTCAGAGGTGAGAAATTTTTGCTGTAAATACAAGTTATTCTATTCTGGTTTCTTCATCTCAGCAACATGGCAGGGGCTGTTCAGAGCACTCTTCATAACAGTTACTCCTTCCTTCTGTGGCTGTGAGAAACAGGTCTGAAGAGAAGAACTGCTGGATCATAGAACATGTGGAAGCATTTTGAAGATATTATGGGAATAGGAAAACAGTATAGGTTTCCTGAAAGCAGGAGAGCCTTCAGCGCACTACCTGTGCTCCATCCATCCGTCTATCTATATACATATCTGTAGAGTTAGAGGCACATCTCATAATTTTATTTTATTTTCTGCAGAAACCGATTCAACTTTTTCCATGGTAGTAGTGCAAAGAATTATATAAAATACATTACAATATCAGCATGGTCCTTTCTGAATGGAGAAAAGGACGGGCCTGTGAGAAAGGAAAGAGCTAGGGAATACATGACCTTAGAAAAGACAGAAGGCATGCTGCTTCTGTACTGGAAACAAACAAGATGGGGGGCAAGAGGGAGAGGGATAGAATTATTATGTTAAATGGATAAGCTCATGAGAGTTAGGAGTGCAAGGGGATTAAAAAGACACTTCAGATATGAATAACTGACATATAGGCACAAGTACATTCCTTATGATAGTACATTTTGAAGTCATTAGTTACAAATTGTCTGCATCTGAAAAAGTCATTTACTTCAAGAGACTGGGATATATAACATGGAAGTCATTTGTTTCTTTAAAATATTTACAAAGTAATTGGAATATAAGGAAATAATTTTTAGTGACTGGAATGTGCATTAAGATATTCTGTGAGTAATGGCTTTCATGGAGACCCACACTTCTTTGATAAAGAATTACATGTCACCCTACATTATTAAAAAGTCACTTCTGACTCAAACGGTTACTCAGATGATTATTACTTTCATCAGTGTTATAAAAAGAGCCAGAATGTTCTCTGCTTCTGCTGAGATCTAAAGAGTGTCCAGTGGAGACAGACATGATATCAAAATAATATCAAAATGATGAGAGACAGTATTCACTTTTATGAAAACGTGTTCATGTAAGTTATCGGGTTCTGACCAAGGCTTATGCTACAGTGTTAATTTCTACTACATGATATAAGGGAAAAAGGATGAAATCAAGTTTGTTTCAGAGAGTTTTTGTTCACTAGATTAGGGCAATGGAACTGTTACTATACAAGGACTCCTCTTTATTTTTTTGAATATTTTTGGATGCAAAATTAAAGTGTTATTTTAACAGTAGCATATTTGTGCTTTAACTATGTTACACTGAGCAGTCTTTACTATGCAAATATTACTGGATAACATCAGTTTCAAGAGTGGTGTTGGCACTTTTGCTTACTCTGCCTTCAGTGCTTTAATTTTACACCATCAGTGTATGTTGATAAGGCCCATGTAGTCTTCCAGTCTGTTAATAGAACCATGTGGGGAATTCCTCACATGTAAGACTTTTAATAAATTGTATGTAATGTTTCAGCTTAATTAAACAATTATTTCTCTTAATTCTTAAGCGTAATCATGGTAACAGCCTTTCCTAAAATATAATTATTAAGATTAATGTTTATTAAAGAAAATTTCTTAACAAAAATGGACATGCTATTGTACAACATCTGGGTGAGATTTTGAGAGGTTTTTGTTTGCATGTTTGCTTTTAATTAGTGATTTGAAGACTCAGAGTTTTAGCAGAGATCATTATGGATCTGCTCTGCTGTCCTCCAAATGACAGTTGTGTGCTTTCATCATGGCACAGCTTTCTCTTTAGGGTGGTACATCTCCTGCCTTATCAGTTCCATTTGGGACTCACTGGAGTAGCCCTTCACCTTGGCATTCATGTCATATTAGTGCTATAATTATTTAACTCTGGTGTCAGTCACTCTCTAGTGTCATTCAGTTATTAGTGCCCCAGTGATGGGCAATCTGTCTGGGCCAGATTGGATGTTCGATATGGATCAGTGGAGGAAAATTATTTGTCTGGGGGACATTGCTGAGCCAGAAGTACCATTTGTATAGGTTTGCACTTCAAACATGAGCTCTGATGCTGGGATTCTTTTTCATGGTGAAGGCTGCTACTGCTGATTCTGTCTGTGTTTGTGAAGGAGAAAGGAAAAAATGAATTTAACTTCTGTAAAAGTGAATTTAACTTCTGTATGTCTACTGATACATTTGGTTTAGAATGAAGTGCTGCAACCTGAACTGCTGCAGGATATGAACAAGATTGTTAGAGGCATTTTTCAAACTTGGAATGCTGGTGGAGACATTCAGTTCTGTATTTAAATTGAAAGTAACTTAAGTTTTGTTTTAGTCTTCTCAGAAGGTACCTCTGGCTTCCAAAAGTATTTTTAAAACTTTCCACCAAATATTTATGGGTATTTCATAGAAATAATTATGAATATTTTACTATTTTTTTTAAGTTAACGTTCTTTGACACATTCTTTGATGAAAATGAAAGTTATTTCTATATTTAAATATATATATATACAGTGAATAATTTGACATGATGGAAATGGAGAAATAAACTGAATGATTTAGAAATTATCTTCTTAAACAAAATCCATTCCACGTTCTTAGCTGAGGCAAAAGGAGCTGAATACACTTTATGTCCTCTGGAAGACACAGCTGCTTTAAAACACTGAATTATTATCTGCTTTATTCAGTGAATTGTCTGACAGGAGATGAACCCATAGGATATATTGACTGTGTCTGGTTTCAATTTTGTTTTGTCTATAAAAAGTCAAAGCTTCCTATGAACATTATCAGACAAAATAAATAAAGTAAGAGAGATAATTTTTTAATGAACTTGGAGTAACATGATTCAAGCAGAATACCCCCACAGCTTTTGCCAAACCTAATAAAACTCTTTTGCACCCTACTTATTATTTTTGAATAAGTATCAACTCTGTAAATTCTTCAGGTCATTTTTTAAACCAGTACTGAATTCAGTTTCTTTGTACTCATGACTGCTTTTAGTACTTTTGTCTCTGTTAATGATTGTGCAATTGGAAATGAGCTGATGTAGAACCTGGATGTCATCTAGAGTAAATATTATAAAATATGGTACTATTCTCTGTGATTCTGGGTGTTAAGTGCATTAATGTATATAATGGGAATTTTTTTTTTCTTTTTACTTTTTTAACAGTTGGACATTATGTCTGAATATACACAATTTAACAATTTATTATATAGCTGTAGGCATAAAGAACCAGAAAATTCCTTTGCTCCATTCTAGTACATATATGGAATTAAAATTATCAGTAAAATTCTGTATTTTTGTTTTCTTTGGTCTGAAAATAAGTTGTGTTATCATGTCTACAAGAACAAACTATTCTAAATGTAGTACAAAACACTACCAGATTATTCCTTTTTAAAAAAACTACTGACTTATTGTAATTTTTACATCTTTTTAACTAACTTATTTCGATCAAACTTGGCCAAAACACAATCATAACACAGTTTTTCAGCAGCAGCAAAAATATAAATGTTTCCAGTTTGTGAACAATAAAATGAAACAAAATAATTTATGCTTGGTCAGTGCAAATATTTGTGTATCCTGCCTGTGGCTAGTGGTGGGCAGTTAAGAAAGCATATTAATGAATGCAAGCAGTTTCCCATCTTCCATAGAGTGCTAATGAGGAAAATGTATAAGAGCTTTGAAAACTTCTGAAAATTTCTGGCTTTTCTCTATCATGATAACCACTCTTTTGGGAACTTAAAGTGCCTGGTTTGCCAGTCATCCCAAAACCTTATGCAGATTTTAAAGGAAAAGCAAAATGAGTTTTTTTGGAATAAAATATAAAGTTTAAGGAGTAAATCCTTGTACTTGGAAACATATAATGGACAAAATATAGAAAGCTAATGACAAAACAGTGTCTCTTAGTCACTTAACATGTAATTTTGGAACAGTACTTAAACCCCTCTGGGTTTTAAAGGGACTTAAAATGTAGTTAACTACTAACACATTTACAGAAACAGATGTTACTTCTCCTACTAGCTTGATAGATGAGGATAACTTGGATCACCTCATGTGCTTCCTTGAGTTTAAGTGCAAAGCTTTTTACATGAAGTATCTGTTATAGCCATATGAATAAATAATAATAATAATAAAGTATGTTGACAGAGTTGATATGTAATAGAAAACAAACATATTTAATGACAGGTGACAGGTCTGGGTCAGAAATAGGTGACTCCTAATTTTAACTTTTAAGATACAACACTATGCCCAAAGCTACTCTCAAAATGAAACTTCTAGTCCATAGAAATTAACAAACATGGTTTTAGGCAAGACTGAAGTCATCTTATCACTTGGCACCCCACAGAGTTGAGCAGCAGTATGGGCAAACTGTTCTGTTAACTAAAATGCTTGGCTTTCATTATTTGATTTTCAGTACTGAATGATTACTGAATTGCGTCATGAACAGCAAGACTAATGAGGTCTGATTTTCTGTGGATTTTTTGTTCTGTGTACCATATAGAAGTCCCATTCACTTTATTAATAATCTCCCTGAATCTCTGTTACTAAGATTTTCAGAGGCAATAGCTTGAGTTCCCCTTTTATGTCCCTCAAATTTCTCCCAGATGTCTAAGGATCCCTCAGAGGCAATATGTGCTAATCATCTGTGCTTGGCTGGCTGGTCTGTGCCTGCTGATAGAGATAGTTGGAATGGGCATCTGCAGAGCTGCTGCTTCAGCCTTTCTGCCTGGGGCTACTCGTCCCAGGCAGTGGTTCTCCTGAAGCTTTGCTAAACTTCATGTTTGTGAGACATCTATCCCATTCTCAAAAGTGTTCAAAAGGCATTGCACAAAAGTAGCAGTCAGGTGGGCATCACAATTGTATTTGAAGGTAAAATTCTGAGCTGTATTTGAAGGTTAAAGACACTGAAGAAAAATCAAGAGTCTGGCATGATCTTTTTTTTACTACCATTTTCTATGCCACCCTTGGGGCTGGGAATGGAAATTAAAAGTTAATTCATGCTTTTCATTTTTTGTTTCTTTGTTTGAGAAGAATATGCCATTTTCCTCTGCATGATACCTACATGCAAGGTATCTTGTCAAAGTAGTAGTGTTCTTTTACCAGTGGTACTCTAAGTAAGATATAAAAAAGAAAAGCTGTATAGTTTTGAAGAAAGCCCAAATATCTGGAAAATACAGAGACTATGCAAGTCTTTCTTCACATCTGATACAGGAGCAGTATATTGCAGACAAGATGTAAACATCTGAGTTTGGCATAATGAGATTTTATTGTTCTCAACTCTTTGCTTTGCATAAATGAACTAATCCTGTCTGATTTAGAAAGCTCTGAATACCTGTTTGTTTGTTTGCTTTTCCAGACACATTAGGTTTTTAATAAAATATACTACCCATTCTTAGGAACATTCCTTCCTTCAGAGTTACTTTTTGTAGTCCACATACTTCCTTGGTTTTTCAGTAGCAAGTTTAATTAACAAGAAGTTGCTCATGACAAAGAAGTAAAATACTTTTTTTGTTTGTTTGTTTGTTTGTTTTTAAATGAAAATTGGTTTCAATAATGCTGTTCTTCAGTAAAGCAAAACTATTACTCATTGGATTCAGCAGTACAAATGAAACAGGAATCATTTTTAGTCTAGTAATTTCTAGTGAGTTTCAATAACTCTTTCTAATGTAATTTATGTAGTGACTTTCCCCATGTATTTTTTTTATATTTCCTTTTATATTCCTTCTGTTCTCTTTTGCTGCAACTTCATTTCCTCTGGTCAGGGGAGCAAACCACTTAGTGATAGATTTTCATCTTAGTGTAATAACATGTGAGAAAAGGGAGAAGAAAGTGCAAATGTGAAGAAGAAAAATTATTATTATTTCAGAATAATTATATACGGTGTCTAGAGTTAATATAGAACACATATGGGAACACATAATGTTAAAAAAGCCACATGTATTACATCCTGAATAGGCTGTAATCTAAATAAGATAAGACAAATATAGTTCAATAAAGCCACAGTTCAAAAGGAAGTTCCCTCTGCTTGCCAGCACTGGGAAAATGGGAGAAAGGATTTCCTGAAAATTTTATTTCAAAGAGAGAGAGCTGATAGGAATAATATATCTTTTGTGAATAAGAAACCATACGGATATCAAAGAAATATATTTTACCTGGTATATAAATACCTATGCTCCAATGATAAACCAGCTTCTGACTTCTGGATTTTAGGGGGGAAAAGTGTCTGCAGGGTAGTCACCACAAAACATGTTTTTCCTACCTCTGTGACAAGTGGCAGTGACCATGGGCAAAAGATGTTGATCAGAGATCAGCCACTGTCTGCTCTGGTGTGGCACTGCCAAAGTTTCTGGAACAGGAGTGACTGTGTGGGAGAGCCACAGGGCAGAGAGATAAGGCAAGAAGATTAAATGTTTTTGAGCAACCTGATCTAGTGAGAGGTGTTCCAGCGTGGTTGGAATGAGATAATCTATAAGGTCCCTTCCAACTCAAACCTTTCTATGATTCTATAAAAGGACCAAAGGAACAAGTATAAAATGTAGAAAGCTATTTAGCCACATTTAGGGTTTATGCTGGTGAGGAACAAGCCCTTGTATTTTAGGAAAGTATTTACAAAGTCAAATATGCATGCAAAGGCAATCAACGCAGTAGGTTAGAGATACAGACGCATCATTATGGGAAAGCTTGAGGAGCAGGGCTCACACTGAGAGACTTATGTGATCAAAGCAAGGTTTTGCCAGGATTAGCTACAACCAGCTTTACAGGGACTTAAATAGGAAATCATCAATTTGAAAAGGAGGACATAATTAAATAATGTGCGGGAAAGGAAATGTCATATAATAGGATCCTTCTATATTTCAGTTCTCTGAGACTCATCATAGTCCAAGGTTTTCAAATTCATTTTCATTAGAAGTTTGCAGCTAGGATACCTGTGCTTTGCTTGACTAAAGTCTTAGCTATGATGCAGCTTCAAGCAGGGTCAGCACACCTACTGGGGAGGCAGGATTTCATCCTCATATGCCCCAACTAGCCGAGGCTGGATCTTGGACAGTGAAAGAGGAATGCAAAAAAAGAGAGGACTGATTTTCAGTGTTTCTATCTCACATTAGGAGTGACTAAAATATTGTACATGATGTTGATTTCTTTCCAATGTTTCTTACAGACATATTTAAATTAATGACAGATCACGTGGTTTAATTTGTGATTTGAAACTGGGAGGAAATGTCAATTGTTATTACAGAGAAAAATGTACCATTGTGAAGGAAAATACTTGAGACTGAATGCAGTCTAGTCTGCTCCAGAAGCAGAAATGTTTTACTGTTCTTTTCTGTTGTTTCTTTCATATATTTGGCAGTCACAACTTAGCAACAGAGGGTGAATTGTATCAAAGACAAGAACATAATCCAATCTTTAATTTCATTTGATTAGAAAATTTTCACAAGAGTCTTCTACAAACATTCTTGGGATATCCGTATAGGCAAACCAGCACGTTTCCGGTTCTCATTTTCCTAGCTTGAGAAATGTGAATAAGCATGAGCTAGTCATGTTGAAGTAGATCTTAACAGAAATAGATACAATTTTAATATCTAATGTTTAAAGAGGACAAAAAAAAATGAAGCTAGCAGTACCCAGGTATGAATAAACTAATAGTTTATAAAGAACAGTAATTTTAATATACAGTAAATTAAATTCATTACATTTATAGAAAAAAAAAAATAAATTTAATATGGTAAAATATCAGTTAAAATTTATACAACTTTGAAACCTGGAAGATGCACAAAAATATCAGTCTAAGAGTGCAGTTTGAAAAATGGTCACATTTTCTCTTTATTTTTCCATGTTTGAAAAGTTGATAGCTTGCTTAACTGGAAATAAGACCATCTGAATATATGAAATATGAGGAGAATTAAGTACCTTATATTTTCTACTACTGCTTATTTTTTGTTCTTAGAAAATAAAGTTACAGTATGCATTCCTGTGCTTTGGGTAGCCTATAGAAATATTCCTAATTCCTTAATTTAAATATCTTAAAATGAAATAACACATACAGATATCTTACGCCACCTCAGCAAGATGAGGAAAAATAAGCTTTATAGTAGACAAAATCTTAGGCAATATGACCCTTAATGGATTAAGAATTAGATAAATATGTATTATAACAGGGGATCTTATATACAGAAAAGGATTTTAAACCAAGACCCTCCTTCCTTCATTTGTGACAGACAGTCATAGCAGAGGTACATTAATTTATTTTTTAGAGGTTAAAGCATGAGCTGTCCATCACAGCTAATTTGAATTCAGGGTATAATCTAGATTAGTCTCCTTTAAACGTTTTATAGTGTATAGCAGAATTCTGTTTTGGTTTAATTGTCTTAATGCTAATTAGTTATAAAATCATATTAAATGTATTATAGAAGTTGACTGTTCAAAATTGCCATTTAAGGATGTTGCATCATACTATTAATATCTTGTAACTGGAAAGTGATTTTCAACTGATTATCTCAACTGCCTTTAAAAATATCAGTTGAATTACATGACTCTTCTACATGGTAGGTATTTACTGACACATTTTAGAGGTTGTCAGACTGAGGCACTGAAAGCTATGTGCCCAGTAATTAGAATGTAAAGGTAAAATGCAACAATGATTTTATTATTGTATAAAGATTCTACCAACTACAATAATTACATCTATTTATTTTACCAACTTTTTTTTTAGGGTTTTGGTAGCCCATCAGGTGAACATTGGTTGGGGAATGAATTTATTTTTGCAATAACAAGTCAGAGGCAATATTCTCTAAGAATTGAATTAATGGACTGGGAAGGAAACCGGGCATATTCACAGTATGACAGATTTCACATAGGAAATGAAAAGCAGAATTACCGGTAAGTATCTCCTGAAATTCTTTTGACTCTGCTGAATGATAAATCTTGTTCATTGTTTGCCTGCTAAATATGAGAAAAGACCAAAATATGATTTTCATCTAAAATGGAAAAGATGCTAAAAAAGTAGAAATTTGATTTCTCAGGGTTGGAAGGTTAGACTAACCTGAGAACAAGGGGGGATCAACTAATTGCACCAACTGGAAGAACTGTTAAAAAAAAAAGTATAACTTTTAAAACATTCTGAGACCCCCAAATTTAAATTTAATTTAAAATAAATTAAAAAATAAAAAAAAAAAAAAAAAAAAAAAAAAGGATTCTCCATTACAACTTGAAAGATTTCTGCCTCAGAAATATTGAGTGAAACAATGGAGATAGAAAAAAAATACCAAAAAATGCTATTAGAATATCTGATATTTCCAACCCAAAATTTAGTGCAAAAGAAAAATAAAAAGAGAATGCTGGATTTTACTGAGAGGAGACAAAACACAAAACCAAGTGGGTACACTGGGTAGCCTTGACTTAGTAACAGCATAACATTTATTATAGTTTGAAAACATCATATGAAGTTAAAATTTCTTCTAATAATACTTCTTTCTTAGAACTTTTTTTAAGGAAAAGGAAAAATAGGGTAAAAAAAATAGGAAACTTAGACTCTGATTAATAAAGGAACAAAAAAAAAAAAAAAGAAAAAAAAAGAAAGAAAAATGAAACACAAAAAAAATCCTAAATTATTTATTGTAGCACATTTAGTTATCATAAGACTTAAGAGAGAAACCAATACATTGTACAACTAAACATTCAAGTCACAGTGTGTGAAATTGGGTTGATACTCAAATTTTTACTCAGATTTTTAAATTCTAGTAACATGATTCTCAGGAATGCTTATTGCACACTCCCTGCACACCCTCCAGAAATGGAAGTGAGAGCAATTAGCTCTTTCTGCTGACAGGAATCTACCCAGGTGGGACACAAAATAGCTTCTCTGCCCTGTTGAGTTTGTCAGACAACATTACTGTATGGTGTATAAGAGCATAATCTATATTTACAAGCAGCCTATATGAATTTTGCTCCCATGTAATGCAAAGGCTATCCCATGGCACACAAAGGACTGTTCTGTAATTGGAACTGCATAATATAGGGCTCAGGGTTGTATGATATATTGTGTGGTGCTCTGAGAAGAAAGTATGAGAAGTGGTATGAGTTAGTTTGCTTCTGGTTATATTCAGGTTAGTGTGTGTCAAGCAGAAGCACTACTGGAGACTAACTGGAATTCTGAGCCTCAAAGCTATTCAAATGAAACATATGAGACAACACGTTCAATTAGAGATGCATCTAAAGCTATTTAAAAAAAAAATACATCTGATCTAATCATCTTGAATTTTGAAAAAATGGGAACTTTAAGGATGTGATTTATCTAGCTCATTTTTGATGTTTTTGGGTTCTTTGGAATAAGGCATATCCTGTCAACTCCCTGCTCACCCCCTGACTTAAAGGACATGGGTGCTCAGAGCTGACTGTGTGCAGTGGTGTGCACTGAGAACCCTGAAGACACCCTCTTCAAATACCAAGAACCTCTGAAGAGCTTCTGCAGTGATGAAGGAACACAGGCTGCTGGAGGCAATGATTCAGGTTTCAGGAAAGATTCAGTGATTCTGCTGATTCAGGAAGGTGGAGGAGGAACAACCATTCTGACGCACTCTTAGGCAAAGAGTAAAAACAAGTATAGGACATCTCTCAAAACAAAGGCTATAAAGAACTGTAAACTGTGTAAAAGTGGATTATGTGTGTCTTACACATTTGAAGAAGATGTTCAAAAATAAGATGAAAAGATGGGAGAAATACTTGTCAAGTAAGGAAAAGTGTCAAAGGACAGAATAACACATAGCTTTAAAAATTATGGTGAAAATCAAAGAAGATGCCAGGACTGTGAATTAAAATGGTTGAATTCATTAAAAAAAAAAAAAAAAAAAAAAAAAAAAGGAAAGAAAGAAAAAAAAAAACTTTCTGTACTGAACAGGGCCTACATGGATGATTTACAGATCAGAAATCAGAATGGTATAGAAAATTTAATTTATGCTTACACATATGTTAAGGGAGGATTTCTTCTTTTCATGACTCATCTGGGTTTATTTGTGGCAATGTATTTCTTTTCGTTTAAAATTCTGTGCTGCACATCTGGTAATACAGTAGACCAACTTGGAAATGCCTAAGGGATGTCTGCCTATCATAAGTCCATGTGAAGTGCCTAGAGTAGAAGAAAAGGCAAGAAGTTTTGGAGAGGAGCTCTGTTGTTTTCCCTCCAACAGCCTGGGAACTCTGCTGTGTACTGTGACCTGAGTCTGCCTCAGGTGCTAACAACAAACCAGGACCAGGACATGGGTTTAAGAAAGGATGTACTATGTATATTTATATGCCTATGTATATTTAATTACTTGTCCTTTTCCTGGAATAGTTTTAGCCTGATCTAAACAGTACATTTCCAGGCAATTACTGAACACAACTGGGGGACCCACGGGGCAGTGACTTTCTCAGTATACACTGTGAGCAAACCCATGTTAGTTTTTTTGGTAAGCCAAATCATACAGACAAGGATATTGTGAGCTAGTTAATTTCAAGTCCAAAGAGCAAGCCCTAGCCCAATAGGTAACCTTTCTTCATAGGTTCTTTGTCATCTGTGCCTCAAACAAAAGGACCTTAAAGAACTTGGGCATAGAATTTGTTTCTCCATCATGGCTGTTGAGACAGACTCTTGGAGATTTCTTAAATAAATTAGGTTTAACATGTTGATGGACATCAACATAGCCCTGGAAAATCATTCTGAATAACTGTAGATCTCCAATATGTCTATAGGAACAGGGAGATATTCAAGAAAGGAAAGTAAACCTTCCTTCACTAGAAGAAAGGGACATCTTTTGGCAGTATAAACCATATTTTCCGAATGTGGAAACAATTGTAATAACTGATCCACAAAATTTCTTCTTCCTAAACAAGAAAAACAAAAGAGATGTATTTCAAAAGTGAGGAAATTAAATCAGAACATGTGTGCAAGCCTCAAAAAAATAGAAGATTAGGAAACAAGGCTGAATTCTGCTACCCATATTCAAGTCACATATACACAAAAATCAGTAGGAATTTATCTTGAGAACAGTGACTGCAGTCCTGGTTCCTGTTCTACTTCATAATCCAATTAAAGGCCAAAAATTACTTGGCTTGAGCTGTCTGCATGGCTTCCTTAAGGTACTAATGAAGATCCACTATCCAGGGACCAGGGAATCAATTCCATTCACGTTATTCTGGAATAAACAGTGAGGGAAACATGAAGATGTCACAAGACTGTCCATCTCTGTTGGCTCCTGCAGTTTCAGATGAATTCATCAATATTTTTTACTCAAACATATCTGTATATTTAAAGAAAACAAGCACGAAACAGGCTGACATTTCTGGAAATAATGATTTGGAAGACACATGCAAATCTAAATTATTTTTTATGCTTGACAAATGCACTAGGGCCTATATCCAGACAGATATATGTCCAACAGACATTTTGTGAAACAAAGTTATATTGGGCTCTTCCAGAAATTATTACAAAAATGTATCTATGACATAACAACACTTTATTTTGTTTGCCAGCATCACTATCTTTGATAAAAGCAACTCCAGAAGGGAAGCCAAATAAAAGCCTGATTATTGAGTCCTCAACAGCTGGCCACTCTTCAGAGGATACTGTTTGCCCTTTATCAGAGGAGCTGCCATTATGAATTTAAATAATCCCTCTGAAGTTGTAAAGCATAGTTCATAACCTTCTGCATGCAGTGCCTTTCTTTCACAGTTGTTAGTTGTCAGGCATTTTCCATGTTTGCTTTCAATACCTCAAACACAGAACAACATACCTTTTCAAAACTTCACTGACTGATAATTTGAAATTATTCTTCCAAACAAATTAGATGCTCTTTTATTTTGAAAGCTATTAGGATTTTCTGCTGGTGACCCACATTAAATGATGCTACTTCAACACTGTTTGCAGAAGTAATTGTAGGCCAGCTATACTCAGTATTAGTATAAACTAATATACTCTATATTAGTTTAAAATAATACAAGCTAACTAAGTAACAACCAGTAAAGAGACAAATTTCCAAGCTAGTCTGGGCAGTAGATCAAGGAAATCTGAAACAGAGGAAGGTTATTGAAACGAATGGAAAATTTTGAAAAGTTGAACGTCTTTTGTACATGCTATAGCATTACCTTATATATTTGGAAGACATGAAGAAAATATTATAAAGGTTCTAGGTCTAGCATCTGATTAGAGTAATATAGAAAATTATTGAAAAAAAAAAATGATAAAAGATGTCTAAGAAAATTTGGATAATCATTTTAATGCTGTTTTTCCAAAATCCAGTCCCAACATTTTGTGAAGTTCGATTCACTCTGGATTGCTCCCAACTGGTGATTTCAGAGGGTTCTGTTTTTTCTCCAGGCTGTTTGTATTCTCTTTACTACTTTTTATTAGCCTAAATAATCTATGATTAAAAAAAGTAATGCTGAACACATGTATGTTAAAAATATACTTGTTTCTCTTTCAAAATGAGACAGCTCCAAAAGGGTTTCTGGAATTGCAGAATAAAATCTATTTATCCCAGATGATGACTGTAAAGAAGAAAGTTGAGATAAGAATGTGTACACTGAAACAGCAAATACATGATGATAAATAACTGAAACAGGAAAACCAATGTTGCACCTGATGTGAAAGCTTCAATAGCCTGGAAGTATCATAGTGATTGATTTCCTTTAGAACATCCTTAGGCTTCTTATTTACACAAAAAGATTAAACACAAGGCAGTCTGTGAACAAAGTGAAAACTCTCTCTGACCTTCTCTGCAAGTCTTGTCCTGTGTCAAGTAAAATCTCCATAGAATGAGTCCAATCTTACAAGCCCCCATTTAGTGCAGTGTTTCTTAATTTAAGTCAAAAGATGTATTCATGGAACTGTAAAAAAAATAAGTTAGAAGATTCTCAGAAGACACATAACCTATCCTCTTTTCCTATGTAAAACCTAAATTGTGCACTTTTAATACTCTGTCAACATTGTTAGCTGCTTTTAGGAGCTATACATATATATGCTGACCTGTGCCCTCAGACGCTCCAGAATTAACCAGGAAAAGTAAGAATGTGCTGGAATTTTGGGCCCCCCACTTCATAATCCTACACATTAGTCAATGAAAGAAGATTTGCTGATGCTGGATTTTGAACAGCAAAAAAATCAGGCTGCACGCACATCTGGTTTTGCTACTCATGGTGCAGGGGCTGCATGGGGGAGCAAGGCATGCGATGGAGAATGGGAGAAATAAAACCTTAAATTAGCCAGACTGTTTGTACCTCAGAATCCTTAAAGAGATTGAATACACCCTCCCAACATACCCTATGACAAGGTATTCTAGTGTTTAGTCATTCTGTTATTTAGAAAAGATTCCATCACTGCAAAGACTGACTACCTCTGGTCCTATTCATGGAGGAACATGATTAAATGATAAGTCAGTGCTGCTAGGTGGACAGGACTTTGAGATTGCTGGAGACAGAAATGATAACTCAGGATGAATAGAGACCATTGACTTAAGGTGTCAGTAATAAACAAGAGACAAGTTGACAAGGGAATATCAGTTATGTAGGGAAGATGTAGATGTAGATGTATGGCATCCTCAGAGGCAAGCAGTTTATGGAATTTGTTGCAAACTGGATTTCAAATCATTTCAAACCACTCATATGGTCTTGAGCTTCATACTAATCTAGGTAGCAAAGCTTCCAAACTCCCCAAAATACTGTCTCTCTCCAGTTTTTACTTTGGGAAACCAGATCACTTGTTCAATGTAAATTGCGAGCAATCTTTAAACTTTATGGAAGTTAGTAGCAGGGAGTTTTTAGTAGACTTTTTAGCTCTTGTTTTTTTTAAGAGATTGTATATTTAGTTTCAGCAATAGTATAATATGTCTGTTTTCTTAGGCAACCTAGGTAGGTAGCCTGGAGCCAGAGGCCTTGATGTATTGTTAGTTTTTGAATATTGTTTTTGTTTGTTTGTTTAAGGTGGAACTTCATGATTTATTTAATCTCCATCATTGAACTAATGCTGGAATTTGGTAAAAAATAAATAAATAAATAAATAAATCTCACTTTTCTTTTAGTAAAGTGGAGAAAAAAAAAAATGCACAGTCTTAAATTTTACCAATGAAAATGCTGTAATAGGTAAAAGGAGATATTTTTAAAGCATGATTTTTATATTTTCTTTGACTTTCTTTTCTTTTAAATTTTCTTTGACTAACTAAAAGTTGATGCAAATATTCTTGAGGATTTTATGAATAATAAAATGTAACTTAATCCATATAAATCTCCATTTATGCAATCTATGCACGGCCGACCATTTCCCACCTCTAACTTCATAAAGCTCATTTGTAGTTCACTGTGCCATAGCCCTGACTATCCTGGGACAGGAATGGAGAGAAGTCTTCTGTGTTAAGGAGGAATATAATGAGAATACATGTATAGTGAATACTGTAAAGGATTGATTGAATAGTGAAGGACAATTGCATAGTAAGAGAGAATTATGAAAATAAATAGAAGAGGGATGATCTGCAGCTCCTGAGGGGAAGAGGAGAAGGCTGTGTTGAATGGTAGGTAAGACAGTAGAGTATATCTTCCCCCCATGCCCCACACTCATTTTGGTGGGTTGCTAGGTGGGGAGGAGGGGGCATTTGCCATCACTGAAGCATTTTGTCCCCTGTATTCTCTCCAAGAATAAAGAAGACATATTCATTTTAGCACAATAGTCCCTTTTTGAAGTGGAGCATTATTCTTCATTATCACCCTGAAACTACGTAACAGGCAGATCTGCACAATGTAGTGACTATCTGTTGTGTTTGAGTGAAGATAAAGCATGGGCTGCAGCCATGAAGCCATGACCCTGCCATAATTGGCTTGAAGGCCACACCCAGAGAGATGTGGTCAATGGTTCTATGTTAAGGTGAAGGCCGATGATGAGTGGTGTCCCTCAGGGGTCTGTCTTGGGACCAGTGCTGTTTAGTATCTTTATCAGTGACAAAGATGGTGGGATCGAGTGCACCCTCAGCAAGTTTGCAGATGACACTAAGATGAGTGGTGCAGCTGATACAACAGAAGAAAGGCTTGCCATCCAAAGGGACCTGGGCAAGCTTAATTATTGGGCCCATGTAAGCCTAATGAGGTTCAACAAGGCCAAGTGGAAGGTGCTGCACCTGGGTTGGGGCAATCCTAGACATGAGGACAGACTGGAAGAAGAATTCATTGAGAGAAGCCCTGCAGAGAAGGACTTGAGGGTTTTGGTGGACAAAAAGCTTGACATGAGCCATCAGTGCATACGTGCAGCCCAAAAGGCCAACAGCGTCCTGGGCTACATCCACAATGGCCAGCAGGTCAAGGGAGGTGTCCCCCTCTACTCAGCCCTTGTGAGGCCTCACCTGGAGTGCTGCATCCAGGTCTGGGGCCTAAAGCACCAAAAGGATGTGGCCGTTAGAACAGGTCCAGATGAGGGCCATGAATATGATCAGAGGGCAGTAGCACCTCTTCTATGAAAAAAGGCTGAGAGAGCGGGGCATGTTCAGCCTGAAGAAGAAAAGTCTCTGGGGAAACCTCATTGCAGTCTTTCAATACTTAACGCAAGCTCATAAAAATGATAGAGAGAAACTTTTTACATTGGCAGATAATGATAGGACAGGAGGAATGGTTTTAAACTAAAAGATGTGAGAGTAAGAATAGATTTTAGGAGGAAATTCTGCACTCAGAGGATGTTGAGGCACTGGAACAGGTTGCCCAGAGAATCTGTGCATGCCCCATCCCTGGAGATGTTCAAGGCCAGGTTGGACAAGGTCCTGGGCAACCTGATCTAGTGGGTAGCATCCTTGCATATGGCAGGGGGGTTAGAATTGGATGATCTTCAAGGTCCCTTCCAACCCAAACCATTCTATAACTCTATGATATGATTGTGCTATAACAGATATTCAAACTGTATTTGTCTATATGAAGTATAATAGTTGATTTTCCAAGAACTACAAATCGTTACAGAACTACCAATGAGGTGTTGTACAAACATAGTTCATTTTCATATGACAGAAAGGTAGTGATGTTTACTTTTCTCTAACTATAACTTAGTTATCCTGAAAAGTGAGAAATTAAATAATAATAATAATAATAATAAATTATATTGAGGAATATGGTACATTATAGTTGTCATAGGAAAAAATAATTTCATGCACAGAACATGTATTATTTCCTCTGATAGAGTGACCCCTGAATGACAACACTCATCACCAGCCTCCAACTGCACATGGAACCTTTGACCACAACTCTCTGGGGCAATTATAGCAGGGCCTTGGACTAGACTATCTTGGAGTTTTTTTCCAGCCTGAATGATTGTATGATTATAATCCCAAGTAAAATGAAGTCGGGTATTATTCTTCAGGCCCTTTTGATAAAGAGTGTCTATACACTCAGTTACAGTAATATACTTAGAAGAGCACAAATTTCCTCAACTTTCAAAATCAGTCAATCACAATATTTTTCTTTTTTTTTTTGCATTTCAGACGATAGCAAAAAATCTCCTTTTTTTTTTTTTTTTTTTTTTTTAAGGAACACCAAATGTGTTCATATATGTAAGGTCAGCCTGGAAATAGTACTATTTTCATATAGAAATTAAATTCTCTATACAGTTATATACAGTTCTGTATACAATTCTGAAAGTACAAGTTTGTATTTTCAGTACAGACTGTACCTGTAAAAAACACCATTAGAAGCCCCTAATATTTCATTTCATGCCTTGTTTTGGTCACTGATAGCTCTAGAACTCTATAATGCATCAATATCTAGGATATGTCATAAAGACAGAAACGGTATCCCATAAACTCAGATTCTTTCCTTGAGACTTTAGGAAAGTATTTCACTTGCTTTACAAGGTATACACTGTATGTTTTACAACAAGCCTGCTTTCCAGGACAAAACCAAAGCCTTCAGTGTGAGTTACCCAGAGTATATCTGACATAACAGTGACCAAACCATTTCTGTGTATCCACTTATCCATCAACAGAACATAAATATTTATTAGTCATTTTTCATTATTAGAACTTTCAAGCTGCCTCTAAATTGCTACTGTCTTCAGTCTTGTTTTTCTGTATTTTTTTTCTCAACTGGTTAATTTCCAATTACCTTCTCCAGATTGATATACTTATTTCACCAAAAGTGAATTAACTCTTCTTCATATATTCATATATGTATTCATATATCTATATTTTCTTGTAGCTACAGAATCTACCTTCCTTTGATGTTTTAGGGCATTTCAACTGCTTAGCTGGACAGAAACTTGTTTTCCAATATGTTCCACCAGAGCTATCACTGTGGAACATAGTGGGCATGTCATTATCTCTTCCTCCAGGCTCCTACATGCTTTTTTTTTTAAAGGAAAATAACATGAGTAAGAACAAAAGTGTCTTATTTTCCCAAAAAGCTTATCTACAATAAAATAAACACATCTATTCAGGCAACTGATTACTTAAGGCAAGAAAAAAAAAAAAAAAAAAAAAAAGGGATTGGGCTTGTAACAATTTACTAGACTTAAACATCATCCCATCATCCTGGATGTGGTGAATTTAAGTACTTATACACAAATCAGACATGGTTTCTTACAGGTGGATGAGATGAAATCTTTATTTCCAGTGCTAATATTAAAGCTGTTGGGCTCTAGGAACAGACTGCAGGACCCTAACTGGGACACTCAATTCTCTTTGCATGCCTAGGGAGAGATAAGTTCCTTAAACTGAAGTTCCTTAAACTGAAAGCCAAATCAGGCAACATGTGGAGCAGAGAACTGCCTAGAGTTAACCATTAGTAAATTCTGAAAATAGCAAGGCATTTATATCCACTGATGATTCACAGCCCATGGCCTGAGCCTGAATGTAGCAGTGGTCTGTCTTACAAAAAAAAAAAAAAAAAAAAAAAAAAAAAAAAAAAAAAAAAAAAAAAGCTAAACCCTTCATTTACTAGAGATAATACAGAGCACTGTTTCCCAAGAGAAAGCAGCAATACGTGCTGAAGAGGAAAGGCTCTTAATTGAATCTCTGATAGTACGCAGGAAGGAATTCACTGCTCAGTGGATAGTAGGTGCTTGGTGAGATATCACTTGTCAGTGAGGTGGGAGGATTGTTCTCCCTGCTCCACAGGATATGTCTTACTTTGAATTACTAGTCTTTGATTAAATGATGCAAATATGGTACGAAACAGAGAGGAGTATCCCTAAACTCTGAACACTGTACAAACAACTCTGCTTATACTTGCACTCCAAGACTCAGTGAATCTTGAATTTTTTTTTTGTTGCAGTAGGACACATGTTGCTGGTTACGTCACTGTTGTGATGTAACCTTCGTGGTTTTAAACCCTTCTCTTGTTGAGTGAATAGAAACCACAACTGTTATGTGTGGAGTATCAACTTAGAACAGTAAATTGTTATATGAAAAGTAGAACAGAACGACCATTGGTGGCCCTACTACTTCTTACCTGGTACTTATCTGTACAGAAATATATATATATATATATATTAGACTTGTGTGTGAAAGTAATATCATGAAAAGCAAGAACACTATAGTGAAACCACACTGAGGGCTGCCACATATGCACACAAATCTGTGAGAAGTCTTTAATGTATGTAACTTTTTGCAGAAAAACATTTATGTAAACTCAGTAGTGATCTTACTGGTTCAACTTACATGTTGTAATTCAGTGGGGATTTCACCAGCTATATCCCAGCTATCAGGGACAAAGCATGAACAGGGGCACTTAGGAGAAAGCTGAATAGGTTTTTATAAGCTAATGGCCTTTTTTTTTTTCTTTTTCTCCTGTTTTCCAATGTAAAATACTGTCATTTTGATAGGATTATCTTGTTGAGTAATACTTAGTTACTTTTGTACAGTGTTTCTCCCTTTTAAGACTCTGTTTCTTTATGTCATCACTGTATGTTTGTACTAGGCATGAGTGTAAAACAAATATTTTAGCAATGTTTATAAAATCCTACTGCCAATGGACTTCATTATCATCAAGGTAAATGCTCCCACTTACCCAATAACAACGGCAAAAGGGGCTCTGTGTTTCTTTAATCCTCTTCTGCTGAAACATTTATAAAGATCTTCAACCTACCAATATTTGTATTAAAGTAGAATTTAGCGTATTGTAGAAACTAGTAACATCTAGTCAAAGAAATTTCTTTTTAATAAAGTTGGGCTTTGACATGAAACAGTTCCCGGATAAAAGAACCTTGTGAAACTGAGACATTTCTGCATATTTGTCACTATATTTGTTCCTATGATGATTTTTTTTTTATATCAAAACTATGCTGTGTAGAATATCCAGACATCCTCAAGATTTGATGGCATTTAAATTCAGGCTGCCCATCACAGGGATATAAGTAATGTCTTCCATTGGTTCTATTTCTAATAACAAATTAAATAGCACAAAAATTTTAAATGTTACAATAGTTTTCTTAATCAGCACTTGAGAATTCTTGTTGCTACTTTTTCATTCTATAAATTTACTTAGGTCTTGTGTAATGCCAGAAGTGTTAAAATTCTATAATATTTATAGTAACCATCAGAATGTTGATTACCATAGTGAAAATTTGTGCAAGTGTAAGAGAGATGTGTAAGAAGGACATGTCCAAAGGTATAGATGGAAACAGTATCAGACTGTGAGCATTTAGACTTTTTCTTTACTGGTTGCAAATCACTGGTACACTGATTTAACATTACAGCATAATGAATCTTTGAGTTCAAGGGCACAAACATTAAATGTCTGTAAAAGAATAAAATTCAGAAGTAAAATGCAAGATGAAAAAAAGTATCTCAGTAAAATTTAGGTTTCTTTAATGCAGATTCCATGATTGTATCATTCTTCCTAGTGTTGTGTAATGGCATGGAAAGCATTTTCAAGATCCAGATACAGGTTCAGCTCAAACGATTTAACCTGTACTTTGTTCTTGTCCTAACTGTAGTCAAACCTGAAGAAACTGACTTTTCCAAATGCTGGACCAAATAAGAATGGAATGTGGATACATCCAATGAGATGTGTTTTTAAAGGATTTCAGTTAGGCAAGTATCTTCCTATGGATGACCAAGTTTTCTATGAAACTGAACTTGACCCCTAAGTGTTGACAAGATTATGAACAATTTATTTAGCTTTAGAGATGATATCTCCAGATAAAAAAAAAAAAAAAAAAAAAAAAAGTAATAGTTTGGAAGGTTTTCTGGTTTATTAAATGGGACCCAACCCTGACAGACATGACATTAGTTTCACCTTTAATTAGCTGGAAGTTCAAACTTAAAATCTCCACAATGTGTAAGCAAAGAATGGCATGGACTGGAGATCATCTCTGTAGAGTTTCTAACAGAGTGGTGTTCACTTTCTGTGCCCGCATAGGGGTTGGTTCTCTTTGCCCACTTTCTGAGCTAAACAGAAGCTGGACAGACCAGTCTATGTGGCACCAAGCCCAAGCTAATATATCCTGCCCTTGAGTGGGCTCAGTGTCATGCTTATTGCGACAGTAGAGCTTCCAACCAGGATGGAGTGTGGGCAGAATGAGCTCATGTCTGCTCAGAGACCCAACAGACTAAGCTTTCATCTGCCTGCAAAAAACATGTAGGAATTCTTATAGTGACCATTATTTAATCTAGTATGTTCATGGTTAAATTCTCCAAAGTATGTTACCAACTGCACAGCCAACCAACTCTAGGTTCTTTTTTTTTTTTTTTTTCCTGTCATTATCAGCCACGATTCTGAGAACACTTTCTGCCCTGAATTACTGTATTTTCAGGATAGTGCCAGCAAAGAAGTGTGTTATTTTCTGTGAATTCCTTTTTTTCAGGAGTTAAAAAGCTGAGTGTACCTATGAGCTTGAAGAGAATTTGAGAAAGGGATCATCCCAGCTTTTTCTGGAGTCAGTAGCTAAATCAGTCGTAAAGAGGTTGTTGTTTTGTTTTACTTTGTTTTCCCTATCGAATGGAATCATAGCTGATTTTGCTGTGTCTCCCTCTGAAGTGAAAGTAATAAAAAGTTTTATTACACATCATTTGTTCCACAGCAGCAATGCAGTTGATGAGTTAGAGCAAAAACCAAAGGCATACGGAATGTCTACAGAGCTAAAAATTCACATAAACCTACAAATACATCAAATTTGACATCAGAGTGCAGAACTATTCTGGTATCTGATGCAGTGTATTTTTTTTTTTTTTGGTGGTTGGTTGGTCTGCAAAGTTAAAATAAATTTTCTTCGTTATCATAAAGGGAAAAGGTACTCAGTAACATTGGAAGTCTAACTAGAAAAAAATAAATAAATAAAAATAAAAAAAAAAAAGAATGAGTGTCTTGTGCCACAGAGAAACTAGTCTTCTGTTTCATCAGATACTAGAGGCTGATGTGTTTTCAGTTTTAAATTAGTGCAGGAATAGCTCATTACACTTGATCCAAGTGTATTTGAACCCTTTATGATCTATTTTGTTTTATTTAGTGTTGTAATTTGGTTACACTGAAGTAAAACCTCTATGTACCTATCTCAATGGCATCTGAATGAGAGAATAGTTATTCTGAATCTCAACTCTTAGGTCATGACCTGTGTTTTTAGGAAAATAAATAAATAAATAATAATAATAATAATAAACATATAAGACTTGATGATCACTATTAGCCTGGTCAGTGTGGCACCAGCAAAAAACTTGGCTCATAAATGGGTGACAGTCAGTGAACCTTTCACTCATATATGACTGTTTGACTGTTTATCAGCCACAAATGACGCCAAGGGAGTTGAAATATGTTTTAACAGTCTGTTTATATTTTTCTACAGAGGTCTTAGTGCCACATAACTCATTTTGGCATTTTTTAAACTAAATTTTGCATTCAGAAAACCAAGCAAACAGTGAAGCTAATATTTATTTTTTTCAAATAACTATAAACATTGCACAGAAACACTCTGTATCAGTCACTTTTAAAATGTTACCTTTTCTTAGGTACTTACCTAAGAATGAAAGTACAACCTTTGTACGATAATGGAGAAGAAGGTCAGAGAATGAGCATAATATGTTTTAGGGTAGAACCAATAAAGAGTAAACAGATGAAGCAAGAGCTATTGCAAATTATTCAGTCTGGGGGGAGGGACATGCTTGGGTATGTATTTTCATTCTACATCCTATTTTCAATGTCATAATCTTTAAACAAACAAAAAAAAATATCGTCATACTTGCAATGTAAATGTAAATTTCTACCTCTTTGCCCTTTTTCTTCTTCTCTTTTCCCTCCTTTTTTTTTTTTCTTTTTATTTTTTTTCCAAAGTGGACTTAGGCCCTGATTCAGCAATGCACTTAGACACAATTTCTTTTCCTTTTTCTTTTTTTTTTTTTTTCCCTTTTCTTTTCTTTTATTTTTTATTTTTTTAAACACATACTAAGTACTTTGCTGAGTCAGGGCCACCAAAGCTGTCATTGAAGGTCAAATTATTCTTCCTTCATTACTGTTGCACACTCTTTAGGATGACACAAAAATAAATAAATAAATAAATAAATAAATAAATAAATAAATATACTATGATAAGTAGGAGATCATGACAATTATGTTGTCCTTAATACAACTTTATATTCTTTCCATACTTGGAAATAATTGTATCTCCTGTCACTTCCACAAAGCAATTCTTCAATATCCTTTACTGTTTATTAATGTCATTTTCCTCAGCTACCAAATAAAGCCCCTTAATCTAATTAGTGGAAATTCATAAACTGTGAACTGGCTTCTCCATCAAGACTGAACAAACATAGGTAAGTGAATGGAAATCTTAGTGAACATTTTATTTGAAAATAATGTTCAAAGAAAAACAGATCTGTATTTTCCTCTGAGATTCACCCAGGGGGAAGGACATATCTCTTGACACGAATCCCATCATAAATCTTGAAAATCTCATGCAGAACCCAAAATATTTATTTTAATGTGTTATTCATTAAGTTATTTCTTTAAATTGTAGTCTGTTGGCAGCTACAAACTCATTCCATTCCAGACACATTATAGCAATGCTGCAGTATTATTTGAGAGGGTCATTAGGTCATTAACACTGGAAAAATTTCAAAAACAAGATGCCCAAAGGAGCACAATTGTAAGATTGCAATGCTAGCACAGAATAATTTCAAAGTATAAATAATCCAAACAAAATTGATGAAAAATTAATTGTAGACTATTACAATTTCTGTCAATAATGATTCTTTTCTGTACAGTAAATCTCTTCACAAAGAAAAATATAGCATAAGTATTTTAAAGATGCTTCCCACAATTTCAATTAGGTATTGTGCTTGTGGAAATGTACCCTGAGCTGGTGGAATGGGATAGGGAGCAGAATGTGGCCCTCATAATCCACAAGGAAATGGTTGGCGACCTGCTACAGCATTTGGATGTACGCAAGTCGATGGGGCTGGATGGGATCCACCCAAGGGTACTGAGAGAACTGGCAGAGGAGCTGGCCAAGCCGCTTTCCATCATTTATTGGCAGTCCTGGCTATCGGGGGAGGTCCCAGTCAACTGGCAGCTAGCAAATGTTACGCCCATCTACAAGAAGGGCAAGAAGGTAGACCTGGGAAACTATAGGCCTGTTAGTTTGACCTCAGTGCCAGGGAAGCTCATGGAGCAGATTATCTTGAGTGTCATCACGCAGCACGTGAAGGGCAACCAGGTTATCAGGTCCAGTCAGCATGGGTTTATGAAAGGCAGGTCCTGCTTACCAAACCTGATCTCCTTCTATGACAAAGTGACATGCTTAGTGGATGAGGAAAAGGCTGTGGATGTGCTCTACCTTGACTTCAGTAAGGCATTTGACACCGTTCCCCACAGCATTCTCCTCAGGAAACTGGCTGCTCATGGCTTGGACTGGCGTACACTTCGTTGGGTTAAGAGCTGGCTGGATGGCCAGGCCCAGAGAGTTGTGGTGAATGGAGTCAAATCCAGTTGGAGGCTGGTCACTAGTGGAGTCCCCCCAGGGCTCAGTACTAAGGCCAGTTCCCTTTAATATCTTTATTGATGATCTGGACGAGGGGATCAAGTGCACCCTCAGCAAGTTTGCAGATGACACCAAGTTAGGTGCGTGTGTCGATCTGCTTGAGGGTAGGAAGGCTCTGCAGGAGGATCTGGATAGGCTGGACTGATGGGCCGAGGCCAAAGGTATGAAGTTCAACAAGGCCAAGTGCCGGGTCCTGCACCTGGGGCACAACAACCCCAAACAGAGCTACAGGTTGGGAGATGTGTGGCTGGAAAGCTGCCTGTCAGAGAAGGACCTGGGAGTATTGGTTGACAGTTGGCTGAATATGAGCCAGCAGTGTGCTCAGGTGGCCAAGAAGACCAGCAGCATCCTGGCTTGCATAAGCCAGGCTTGCATAAGAAACAGTGTGGCCAGCAGGTCCAGGGAAGTGATTGTCCCCCTGTACTCATCTCTGGTGAGGCTGCACCTCGAGTACGGCATTCAGTTTTGGGCCCCTCACTACAAGAAGGACATGGAGGTGCTTGAGTGAGTCCAGAGAAGGGCAACGAAGCTGGTGAAGGGTCTGGAGAACAAGTCTTACGAGAAGCGGCTGAGGGAGCTGGGACTGTTTAGCCTGGAGAAGAGGAGGTTCAGGGGTGACCTTATTGCTCTCTACAGGTACCTGAAGGGAGGCTGTAGCGAGGTGGTGGTTGGTCTATTCTCCCACGTGCCTGGTGACAGGACGAGGGGGAATGGGCTAAAGTTGCGCCAGGGGAGGTTTAGGTTGGATATTAGGAAGAACTTCGTTACTGAACGGGTTGTTAGTCACTGGAATAGGCTGCCCAGGGAAGTGGTTGAGTCACCATCCCTGGAGGTCTTTAAAGGACGTTTAGATGTAGAGCTTAGGGATATGGTTTAGTGGATGATTTGTTAGCGTTAGGTAGGAGGTTGGACTGGGTGATCTTGGAGGTCTCTTCCAACCTAGACTATTCTGTGATTCTGTGATTCATTGAAGGCCAAGTGCCGAGTTCTGCACCTGGGGCACAACAACCCCAAGCAGCGCTACAGGATGGGAGGTGAGTGACTAGAAATCTGCCTGTCAGAGAAGGACCTGGGAGTATTGGTGGACAGTCAGCTGAATATGAGCCAGCAGTGTGCTCAGGTGGCCAAGAAGACCAACAGCATCCTGGCTTGCATAAGAAACAGCGTGGCCAGCAGGTCCAGGGAAGTGATTGTCCCCCTGTACTTGGCTCTGGTAAGGCCTCGAGTACTTTGTTCAGTTTTGGGCCCCTCACTGCAAGAAGGATATCGAGGTGCTCAAGCGAGTCCAGAGAAGGGCAACAAAGCTGGTGAGGGGTCTGGAGATCAAGTCTTACGAAGAGCAGCTGAGGGATTGTTCAGGATTGTTGAGGGCTGCCCAGGGAAGTGGTTGAGTCACCATCCCTGGAGGTCTTTAAAATATGTTTAGATGTAGGGCTTAGTAATAAGGTTTAGTGGAGGACTTGTTAGTGTTAGGTCAGAGGTTGGACTAGGTGATCTTGGAGGTCTCTTCCAGCCTAGATGATTCTGTGATTCTGTGAAATGTGTGGAAAAAGTTTATTTAATCTAGATGATATTTCCAATTCAGTATTTGAATAATTTATTAAGGTGATTAGAGATTACACCTTATTCAACATTCAATTTAAGAAAAAAGAAAGTTTCTGAGAAAAAAAAAAAAATCTGTTTTGATATTTCAGCTCAGTAATTCTGCAAGGTAGTGTTCCTCTGATTGATTTTTTTTTTTTTTTTTTTTTTTTAAGCCAGCAGCCTTAGCCCATATGCATGACTTGAAGAAATATCAGGCATGATTCTTGATCAGAGTGATAGCATTTTATTTTCACTGTGAAAAAGTGTAAATGTTTCCACGAGGTGAATCACAGGCTGTAGTCTCCTTATAGGAGATAGTTCAACATCAGTGACATTTTTTAGAATAAGTTGTTTCAAGGATATTGTCCTATTTTGTTTTATGCAAAATCTCTGGAATCTCAATACGTTGTCTCAGTACTACTCTTTGTTTTTTCTTTTATTTTTCATATTCTCTTTTATCTTATTCTTACCACTTGCTTTCATTGCAAACAAAATAGTTCATACTGTATACTACTCCTGATCTCTATTTCTCCTGCAGGGCAGGCCCACATAAGTGTTAGTTATCTCAATGCTTGATTTGTGACCTGCGATGTTATGACAACCATGGAACTTGAAAGAGGTAGACTAATATTTAAGAAAAGGGACAGTATTATTTAAAATATCACAACAATTTCTTTTCTGAAAAGTAGCCCAGACCCTTAGGATAGTGACTTGTTTCAGGAAGACTAAACCTGGCAAAGCTGTACAAACATTTGATTGAACCTCCACAATTAAAGAAAGAGTGAGATTGCAGTAAAATAAATAACTGTCTACTTTTATTTTTTGTTAGTTTGTACATGTTTTATGTAGTAGTATATGCATATAAATACATATATGCATATAAATATATATATATAATTTTTGGAACCTTGATATTTATACATGTTATATAAAACTCATCCAATACAGTGACAATGACTTTCTAATCACAAAAGGCTTTCATCTGAATAAACCTGAGTTTTCTTGTAATAAGCACAGTAGGTTGTTATTCTAGTATATAAAGAGAATATGTAATTGCTGAGTACACAGAAAATGCTATAATTTTTTTTTTTTTTTAAACAGTTAGACCTTTAGGACTTTAAACTGTATTTTGTAAAAGGATATTTATGAATTAATAGACTAATTCATAAATTAATAAGCAAACATTCTTAAATAGGTTTTACTGATATCGTAGTTTCAGTCAAATACTGAGGAGAAAAAGGAAGTGCACTTAGCTATATTTTTTTTGCTTTACTGTAAATGGAGAAGAAAGGCCACATTTAAATGGTATTGACACAGTTTTTCTCTCCTAATTGTAAATAATGGCATGAAACATAGAAAAGATTTAATTAGAATAATTCAGTTGTAGAGATGGACTTGTGCTACTTCTTATATCAAAACCATAGCTTTGTAATTTTCAGCACACTCTTTACAAAGTAAAAAACAAATGAACAACAGCCAACAGAAACAAAACTATATTTATTATATACTATTTGCACACATTAATTGTTGAACATCAACCTATCTCATTAAGACTTCTATAATTCTTTGAGATAAGTCTATCTATGAAATTTGTAACTTTTGCAGTTACTTATGATTAATTTTTTTCAATTAAGCAAACAATGTGATAAGTATTTTACTGTGGCCTGTAAATGATATTTTTCAATGACACTTCAGGGTAACAAGATGCCAGTATCTCTACAGTAGTCATCAGAGTAAATTTAGCACTAACAGTGTGCTGATACATGAAGTTTTCCATTATATTTTATCTAAAACAGCTAATTAGGATAATATACAACCCATGTGGATGGCAGTGGGTAATTAACATCACCCTCAGTACAATGAAAACATAGATTTATGAAATCCACTATTATTAAATACCCACATGAATTTCAACAGACTATATTTAGAAGATGTTTAGAACTCCAAGCATATTTTGGAGGAATTATTAAATTTAATTTTTCATAGAGTTTTATGGGTCTTTGTAAATGCATTTTCAAGCAGGATTAATCAATTCACAGCTAAATAAAATTTCAAACCAATATTCAGTTATACAAAAGTTTTTCCATTTCCAATGAGCCCAAAGCTTCAATGGGTGGAAAACAGATTAAAATAAAAATAAACAAACATCGCAAGGTCCAGCAATTCAGTAAAGGTAGCAGCAGAATGTCTGATTACTTACCTAAAGCTTAGAAACTTTTCAAATATGAGTTTCTCTGGAGGGTCCCTTTATTTCTGTGCTGAAAAATCCCTTGAGAATCAGTTTTGGCATATTTGCTGTTGGTGTCAGCCAAACCCATGGAGTATAGTTGAGTTCAGTGAAAAATATTTTTACACTTTAAGTTAACCAAATTTCTCTAAATTTGGCTGTTCCTTAGTCCTTGGCAAATCTTCATTAGAACATCTAACATTTAATTTTATTTTTTAAGAAGTAAAAAGTGTAGATGCTTCTTAGTATATGTTTACTGTTTACATGTATGTCTGAAACATTGATCACCTTGAATTATTTCCAGTTTAAAAATGAAAATAGTCCCTCTAATTTCTAAATGAACACAGTATACATTATACAGTGATGAACCATGATGAAAGTGGAGGTTTCTGTAGCAGCAGAAAAACTTAGCATTTAATTAGCTGGTGGTACAGTAGCAAGATTTAAACTTTTCATTAATAAGAAGGTAATGAATCTAATAACTGAAAAGCTTAGTTTCAGATTTCCATGGGGAAAAAAAAAAAAAAAAAAAAAAAAAAGTGGATGATTTTGTTTTAATAAGTATTGTGTTGAAAAACAGTTTTAAAAGAAAATGGTAGTATTGTTTTAATGTCTCTCTACTCTGCACTGTGTTTGGTGAGAGATTAGAGTAGAGGGAATTAGTTCTGTTCAACACATCATTGTCATGGTAGCCTTTAAATATGTTTCTGTCCCTGTTAGCAGCAAAAATGAGCATTGCCGTATGTTTCCTCTCCATCACCACCATGCCACCATGTTACTGACATCAGCTGTAAACTTAGTTCACACTGCTGCACTGACTGTTTTTGTGGCTTCCGTAGCAAGTATTTCAAGTAGTAGAAGCATATGTTTGCTTGTTCACCATCCAGAACAAACATATTATTAGACATTTTTTGTAAGCTGTGACAAAGCACCTTATGTTTGCATAAAGCAGTATGGCAGGCCGCTCGCCTTGTGGTAGGAAAAAATTGTCTGGCAGTAAGTCTGGATATCTTTTAATTATCCCTGCTTACTGTACCTGGTCCCAGGGAATACAGGACTTGAGTCAATTACTAAAGAAATTTATTATAGGAAAAGGCAAATTTGTTGTGTTATTTCCATAAATTTACATCTAGTACATCAAGAAAGGTTTCTAGGCTCTTGTACAGTTTGGTGTAATGTGTAGCTCTGTTTTTTTTCATGGCTCAGTTATTAGCTGACACTCACATCTCAGCCTGCACCATTAGAAGCCTCCTCTTTTATTAGGTTTCTCTCCTTTGACCTGTCAGGTGTGCGTGGATCAAACACAACCTAAAATAAGCACAAGCTCTTCAGAGAGAAAACAACGATTTCTCTTCTCTTAACAGTGTGCAGTCCCAAGAAGGGTCTACCTACCACATAGTGTTTGATATCCCATAGGCTGTACTGAGGCAATTATAAAGGAAAACTGTTCAAATACATTTACTTCTTTGTTTTACCATTTTATCTTTAAAACTGGAAGACATATGTTCTTACTCCTGATATATTGAATTAATATTTTTTATATTATAAAAGGCTGGCACATTTCACTTGTCTCAACAGGAGAACGGGCAAGGAGTTGCAGTAATGTCAAACTTAATAATTACAACAGTGAGTCATTGCTACAGAGCAGCAGAGGAGAAATACAGAGGTCATCTTGTTTTACACTTTTCTTAAGGAATTGTGGGAGGAAATTCTTTTCATGTGCTGGAAGCAAGAATATTCAGTGCCAAATTAAAAATCTGTTCAAGTTGTCAGAGCTACTTACTCCATTGTTCAGGTTTTTGACAGTTTGCAGAACCATTGTGCCTACTGTTTGCAGAGTTACAAATTCTATTAGGAGTGCAATAAAGTTAAATAAAGAGTCTATGAATTTACTACATACACTATTGCTTGGTTTGGTCTAAATTTAGGAGTAGGAAGACTTTAGAATTGCTGTGCTTTTACCGTTAATAGTGTTGTTTTTCTCCAGACAGACATCACCTGTGACATTTCTGTTGATATGTTTCATATTGTTGATACGTTTACATCAATCATTCTGGAATGGGCAGCAATAAAGGTGGTGAATTGTTCTTGCAACTCAGATAAATGGGTTAGAAACACCTCAAAATATTGTGAGTAGTGGTGACTGAACCCTATCTTTTTTTTCCCCCCTTTTTTTTTAAAAAAAAAAAAATCTCCCAAGTATTTTTCTTTTGTTGAGAGTGGCTTTTAATTTAATTCTAATTATCATCTAATGATCTCATCTGCTGCTACATTCTTGATAGTTAAACAATTATAATTTATGATGAAACATTAGATTTTTTTGTTAATTTGGCTTTCATAAAGAGAGTAGCCACTGCCTTAACAAAACTTGCTATAGATTTTTCCCTGAAAATGTAGGCTATACTTAGGAATAAATTTTATTTTCTTCTTGCATTATAAGCATGCATATAGGTACTAATACAGGACTTCATAAAGCTCTACCTGACCTAAGTCAGAATCTTTAGTAATGGGTCACTTCATCAAATTGAAGCTATCTAAATTTTAGATGTCTACTTCACACTGATCATTCTGGGCTAAGTTTGTAACCAGTGTAAGAAAAAAAGCATTTTTAGGAAATAATCTTGTTCAATATTACATATATATCAAAGACCACTACTTGATAGAATGCCAGCCCCAAAAAGTGCTTGATACTGGCTAGCAGATTTAAGCCATCTATCTTGCTTCTTAATTACCTTTATTTTTATACTTAAGCAAGTGTAAATCACATGAAAGATGCAAGAAGCTCTAGTTAAATAATGTTTCAGCCTCAGACACTTCAAACCTAGAGGACAAAATAATGATAGTCTTTTGGGTTGTAAAAACAAACATGCCTTTCACATGGCTAATGAAGAGTACAGACAACGTGAGCTTTTATTTGTCCACACTAATCTGTGTAGACATATTCCCTATTCCCATACTCGAGGAGTAACCAACAGTTTATGGGCATGGCTGAGATTTAGGTACCTTTTGCTCCTATTGAAAATGGGAGGGGAATAATAATAATAATAATAATAATAATAATAATAATAATAATAATAATAAATGTCCAGTAAGGAGAGGGCTCAGAATTGGAAATGTAGGCTTAAGATTCAGATCCCCGTATAGCCATTCTATTCAAAGACCCTTACCATCAAAATTAACAACACCTCCCTTGAGGAGGGTCTGGAATTCAGGATTCCTTCCTGCCAGCCATGTGGAATGAACAGGTGACAGAGAGAGACATTTTAGTCTGTTGAGGCTAAATGAGAAACAAAAGCTCTGTGGGAATTCAGAGGCATCCCTCTGCAGATTTCCCAAGGCAAGCTTTTGATATGTCCTTGATATATCCTTCTCATTCATCATATTGTATCTTTTAAACCCTACTTCAATAATCTTGTTTTTCTCTATTTCATGGTTAAGAAATATAGGTCATTACTGGTGTCTGTGAATTGCAATCATGAATTGTGCCCAAATCTCTATTACTATGTCAATGGAAATGGCAATTATGAATTTGGAGCTTATCTTATCTCATAAAAATGACCATGAATGCTGAGGTAGTTGAGGTGGTATTCCACATCTCCTAATGACGACTACTAATGTTTGCAGTGAGCTAATGTATTTTTTGTTGATTTAAAGATTTTAAATATGCATTAGTCACCAAAAAACTGTATGAGACTTGCAGACAACTTGACTCTTTCATTGAGAGACTGCTTTAAATGAAGGACTGAGTGATATCTGAAGACTCAGACATTAGAGAAAGAAACAAATCATACCTAAATTCTAGGAGTCTTAGACTGGAACCTCTCACTAGTTCCAATAAAATAATAATAATAATAATAATAATAAAAATCTGATGTCAGGTGCTCTATAAGCAAATATAATACAAAAGAATAAACCATTTACTTTTAATTAAAATTTAGCACACAACTTTTTTACAAAAAATTTGAATTGCACTTATTTTTTAGACATTTCTAGATTGCACTTATTTTCTAGACATTTCTTCTAATGTCTTGTTATCTATGATACAAACTTCATGACTGCAGTTTCCAGAAATATACAACTCTTTTTGAACTTTATTTGGACTTATTCCAGGTTCATCCTTAAACTCATCAAACACAGTGTGAACACAGCTAAGCTTGTTATGTTTGAAAGAAGAATTCCAGATTATCAAGGTGATCAAAAGGAAAATTTATTCAAAAATTAAATTGTAAAGGTCTTTTCAGGCTTCCCTACAGATGTTTGTGTGACATTTTTAGAACTATTCTTTCCACACAACATACTTTACTTTGGTTTCAAGGGATTACAGACAGTGGAGTTTTGTTACACTGTAGGAATGGTGAAAAGCAAAACATGCTTAAAAGAGTTCTTCCTCACCATCTGTTTATATAGATCCCAGCTGTCATTGCAACAATAATCACATGCAAAAAATGCAGAGGGAATTTCTAACACTTATGTTAGATAAGAGGTAACAGTTGCCTTTTATTTTATTTTTTATTTTTTAAAATGCTGTCTTTCCTGTAGTACATCAACTAAGAAAGTTCTCTAAATTAATGCTATCTGCTTCTGTGTTCCTCATAGTGATCTTAGAAATTCATAATGACATCAGATGGCCTCAAAACTTAATATACCCATGCAATATTTCTCTTACTTCTGTTAACTCATGATTTATTTGCTAATGCTTATTTGTTGCTATTTCAATTCCACTGTACACAGATAAGGTAGACTTCATTGAGTTTATTTGAGCATGAATTTGTTTTTCCCACCAAAACTGTAAATCCGAGTAGCATTTCCACTACTGTCCCAGATCTTCAGAACTTCCCAGATGTTAGCAAGTGGGAATGCTGGAAATGTGGCCCTGAAACTGTTCCTTGGCTTTCGTCTGGAATTAGTTTCTTTTATTATTATTGTTATTATTATTAACTTCCTTTCCCTTCAGGAAAAAACAAGAACACCACCCTGAATCTTTGTCTTTTCTAAGGCAGGGCAATTCTGTCCTGATAGTTATTCAGAGTTTACTTTAAAGGTTTAATCCTACAAATTTTATTCTGAGAACAGTAAAACCTTAACTAGGCCTAAATAGGAAGGTTAGCTACTGCAACCAAGGGCTACAAGGCTCATCAGTCACTAGTGCAGGACAGTGGTGTGCAGACTTGATATCTCACATGAGGTTGGTTCTGATCCATATGGCTTGAACAGAAGTTCAGAAAGACAAGAACCAAGTGCTTCAGACTCAGTTTTATTTTTTACTTCAGGCTTGATTTTGGCCCAAAGTAGTGCCAACTTTACAGTATCTTACTTATTTATTTATTTATTTATTTATTTATTTCCTAACTGTTGGCAATGCCTGTTCAGGGAGAGCTGCCCTAGCAAAAGAATACCTACCTGTTTTACAATATAGCTCATCTCTTCACTGCTATGGTATGGTAAACCTACTACAGTTGCTTGTTTCAGGTTTAGAGCTAAGCTAAGCTCTATCTTTGTAAAGTCACTGGAGACCTACCAGACAAGTGGTGTTGAGGGAAAGTCAAACATTACTGGCAAGATCTAAATCTGTGCTGAGTGGAATGTTTGTAAAATATCAGTGCAAGAGTATGAGCTTGTAAATAATCCTAATGCTCTACCTCACTGGGGATAACATTGCACACCATCACACATTGCTCATTTCTTTATTGTTTTCTTACAGTATAAGATTTTTTTTTTATTATTAAACTAAGTGGGTTTTATAGTGTTGATTGTTAATAAAAAAGGTCTGGCTAGTATTGTATTTCTGATTTAGTAAACAACTATTGCTTTCTATATTGACTTTATGAGACTTCTGTGAGCTTTGGTGTTGCTGATATAGTGAGGATGTATGGCAGTTCAAAATCAGATTGTAGATATCATGTGACAAAGTAATTTTTCTATCAACACAAGCTCAGGGAAGTTTATTTTGTTCTGCAAAAAATTAGGCACAGCTTGCAAAACAAGGCAAAACTCCAGTGATTAATTCCAGCCTTTAATTTGTGTGGAACAAAGAAATGACAATGAACAGAGCCAGATTTTAGCATAATCTTGTCTAAAGCAAGTATCCTTTGATAGAGTAACATGGTAATTATGAGCTAATTGACACTGTGATTGGACAATAGAATAATGCAATGATCTTGCTGGATTTCTGCTCCTTGGTTGTTCCTTGTTAAGCTTCTGACAGTCTTCATGATCTTGTATTGTGGCTTACAGCTTGCCTTATCCATTTTTGTGCTATCCAGAAATATTTGACTATCAGCAGCATTTATATATAATCCAAGATTTTTTTATATATGTATGCATATATATCTACATATATATATGTATGCATACTTATCTACATACAAAATTGACTTTAAAGATTAAATCCAAAGCTATGTGAACATCAGGCTCAGATCAGGTGACAAACACCATTAAAATCAAATGAAGATAGGTTGTGTAACTACTTTGGAAGGATAGCTCTCATGCTTCTCTTAATACATTTTTATTTTAATATATTCATGAATAGCATGTGTAGCTGCTATTGTTTCCATTTTTAAAGATCGAGAAGGGATACATAGGAAGAATTTAATTGAAAATTAGATTAAGTTTAAATCAATCTGAAAGTGTGAATTTTAGACTTTCTAGAGCCCCACATACTAGTTCTGCACTTTCACATCTTGAAATGGATCAGTAACTCAGCATCTATCTCCTACACAGCTTCACTGAGGTACTGAGATGTTTTTCTGTAACAAGGTTCCATGGCAATTTTAATCAGATTGGCTCTATTTGTATCTAGCATCCACAGATGTGTGCAAGACAATAAAATCAGTATCTATGCACTTGATTAAGGAAAGCTTCCATATGGTAGCTGTATGCCCCTTCTCCTCCCTCTCAGAAGGAGGGCTCCATACCCAAAATTCTGTGGGAGGACAGGCTTTTATATAAATCAGTCTAGGGAACATACTCTCCTCCCCATCTCAGAAAGTTGCCCTTATCTTAACTACTCAGGTTTAAGAGAGTGGGTTAGAGATGCTCCCTACCTCTGCTGTTGACAATATGACCACTTTGTAGCAAATTATTTATCTTCCATCTAAATATATGGAAAAATGACACTCTGGTAAAGATATTTGCTCTTTTTTATTCATCCAAAGTCACTGGATTAAGTTGAAGAACAATCTAAAAGGCAGCCACGACAACCAGTGACTCACAACCGCTGCCCCTTTTTCCCAACTTCTCCACCAAATCAGTGGATTTGGTGGAGAAGTTGGGAAGGCATTTTCTAGGACAGCTTTCCCAGTTCTAAATCCCTTAAAGAAAGAGTCACCTCTCCTATTTCACACTCTTAAGCCCTACTTGTTCTCCCATGGATCCTTTTGTATTTTACATTAGATGTTTAAAATATACACTCACACCTCTTCCATAACCCTAGAAGAAGCAGAACGGATGTTTCTCACCTTCTCTTCAGTAGAGTGGTCAGTTCCACTAGATATCAAATCACATTTTTGGCTTCCCCTGTGGCTGACATATTCTTGCCTGTAAAGTTTCAGTGAGATAGGTGTGGGATACTTATTCCCCTCCTCTCTTGACCCAATGACTAGGGCTTGTTCCTAGGATATAGGCATTATGGCTTCCTATTTCTCCAGTAGGCACTGAGATCCTGTCTCCTTCTTCCTGCATATGAAGCTATTATGACAAAAAATTCCCTCCGCTTACAGAAATGTTTTATGAAAAAAAATAGGAATGCACTGGTCAGATGTCTAATTTAGGTAGCTATGTGCATAAACTAATTTTTGCTGCAAGTATCAGTCTCCTGGGGATGTCTGACTCCCAGACATGCTTTTGCAGAAGCATGGAAAACCATTGTGAGCAACCTCATATCTTCTCTCTTCAGCATTTCCTTGTGTATGTCCCTGCAACTGTGCACTAATGTCAGACATGTCCAGGTCCCCCATTGTTCCTCTGATGAAAAGAGGTGCTCTATTCAACATCCCTGCAGCTGGCACATTTGACTTTGGACTGAAAAGCACTGAACAACACAAATGCTCTTGTTACTTCCTGGAGCTGGGATTAGGTTCCTAACTCATGGTTGTGGTTTCAGCTAGTTGACAAGACTCCTTACAGAAAGGGATATTTAGCATTGCAAATCATGAAGACTTCTGTGGCTTAGACTCTAAGTTATTCTCCATTCATCACTCAGACAGCTTTGGCAGAACTTTGTTGCTGGCTTGTCCTGTAACTGGTTGAATTAAAAATTCTGAAACTGCTGAAATCCTCTTTCAAACCCAGGGACGTGGCTGCCATTAACTGTGAGTGCTGTTTTGTGACACAGTAAAGGGACCAGCTACTCAAATACTCAATTATTATGTCAATGTGTTCCAGATCTCTGGACACCTCTCCTCATTCTCTTTTGTGTCTCTGAGTCCTTACACTTTCTTGCATTTTCCAGTGTGGATTCCTCAGGTCTGCTCTGGCACAGGGACTATGTCCTACTACAGACACATTGAAAAACCCTAAATTTCCTCATTTTACACCTGAAACAACAAAGAGATTGAGCCAAAACACAAGACATTTCTGAAGTTTCTGAATGTACTTAAAGGCAAACCTAATGTGGAAAGAGATCTTGATCTTTTATTGTTCCTTTCAGTGACACTGATTTTTTTTTTTTTTTCTTGCTGTTTCAGGCTTTATTTAAAAGGTCACAGTGGAACAGCTGGAAAACAGAGTAGCCTGATACTACATGGTGCTGAATTCAGTACAAAAGATGCTGACAATGACAACTGCATGTGTAAATGTGCTCTCATGTTAACTGGAGGTGAGTACAACTCTGAAAACATGTGATACATTGTTAGGAATCTGCTCTGTTTTCCTTAAGCAATCATGGATGAAGTTGAATTCATGGATGTGTAAGTACTGTGTGAAAATTCCTTTTATTATTATTACTCCTACTCTTTTCTTTATGTATGTTGTGGTAATGCCAATACTCCCAGGTTCCTATCAGCAGGGAAGGGTTTATTCAGAGATACAGTCAGTATACTTCTGCACTGAAGCTGTTGCAGCAATGTCAAGAGGGAAAGGTTAGTGTTATTGTTGAGGCAAGAAAGGCCAAGTAAGGGAGAATAAGAGATGAAGAAAGGGGGAAGATCCTTATGAGAACTGGGAAAGGACTCACCCAGAAAAAGAAGAGAGAAAGAATATGGAAATAGCGTATTAGAAGGTAAAGTTTAAAAGTTTCCTAAGTTCATTTATGGGGTGATGCTATTATTGAAATAATTACAATGATTAAGCTTTCTGTTTGTCTTATACAAGCTATTTAATTAGTTAATGTAATGGTTAATTCACTCACCTGTGAAAGAGTAGACCTACAGCCCCATGTTATAATTGTGGTACCTAGCTGTTCTGGAACTTTTAAAACAGCACAGAGAAGTTACACTAGGACAGGTTTAAGTCCAAAATCAAACTAACTGCAAGCAAGTGTAGTGAATGTGATTAATATAATTTCCCTCCATTCTGGAGGAGGAATATCCATTTATCTCCCCAAACAGATACCTAAAGGTCTGCACAAGAGTGGGAACTTTCTCTTGCAAATGTTGCTTATTCTGAGTCCACGAAGAGGCAAGCTCATTTCTATCTCTAGCACGTCACACTAGAGCAGAAAGCTTGTATTGGGATACTTTGGTTCTTAGAATGTATGATGAAGAAAGGCCCTTATCTTCACATCTGATCTTCTGAGAATCTCCCTCAGTGATTTCTAACATTCCTGGAAAATAAACCTATAGCATAGAAGTTATTCAGTGTTTTGGATCAGACTTTTAAACTGATATTATTTGTGGTTATTGGCACAGTGACTGGATCCAGCTCAGGCCACATTCAGGCATATATGAGCCTCTTAAGGCTATTATCTGCTGACAGAAGATGTGTTTCTGTCAGTGGAAATTTGCATCAAATGCACAGCCTACCTCCTCATTCTTTTTGCTAATTGGAAGTTGCCCAGCTGGGAGAATCCTTAAGGAGCCTGTGTCTGAAACTTTTCTAACTTCCGCTACTAAAATCTTATTAAATGGAAAACTTCCGTTTAATGGAAGTTTCTGTGGGAAACTTTCTAGAAGACAGGTGATCAGATGATGCCTTCCCATTTGTATAACAAAGGCAGCTGACCAGTTCTGGGGCAAATAATGGGAAAGAAGTCAAGAGTTTATTTTAATTAACAACTAGTGATCTTTCCCCTTAAAGATCATGCTAAATTAATGTATTTCACTTCCAGGGCAGGTCACAGTCCAGTGAAAATCTCCTAAATGTGAGTTGTGTCTGTGGTGAAGTGCAGACTCATTCATGTATCTGAGCTGCCTGGAAACACCTCCACTCCCAGACATCTAATTCTGGGAGCTGAGGGTTTTGTTTATTTTCTTACCCTGACTTCTGTGGCAGGTCAATGCCCTGCAAAGGTCAGCCTGCTGTTGAACAACCATTTCACAAGTTTCACATATATTTTGCTGTAGTAGTCCTGTAAATCAACAGGAAAACCACATATTGGAATGTACTGGTAGCAAATGAAAGGAATAAGGAGGAGGGGGGTGAGGAAATACCAAAGGGTGAGGAAATCACAAATAGAACACATCATTGATGTGTAAAAGGAGATGCAGCTAGGCTTTGGAGAAAGGTGACTGAAGCAGCTGTAGCACTAAGTTGTAGTTCTTTGAGTTCTTTGAGAAATACCTCAATCATGCACATTGCCACTAAAAAAAAAAAAAAAAAAAAAAAAAAAAAAAAAAGGTCTCCCTGCTAGATTTCTCCTCAAAAACACCTTATGCATCACTTCATAAAATAGACCTTCTCATTCCTTGAGAAGTAGCAGAAATCGAATTAAATAGCAAAACATTTTTTAACAAATAGATGTCAGTTTTGTGCCACAGAAAAAGACTGATTAAGAAAAGTAGCAATCCAAAAGAGGTTTTTGGGAAACCTCTTTTTTTTTTTTTTTTCAGAAGATAATAGACTCTCTGTTAGTTTTGGCAGCATCACAGACAGCACTTTAATGATGAATGATATGAAATCTAAAGGCAGGTTCCTTGCTATCTTGACAGTTTGGGTGATCCCGTTATCTCTACGAGGTGAACTGAATATATTTATGTCAGGAAAAAAGGCTGAGATAAGCTGAAGCTCAAGACTGTGATATGGTTATGGTCAAGGCTGAAAATAAAAATGTAAGGAAAACACACATTTCTCTCTGTGATCTTACTAGTTGTCAGTTTTATTTGTTCTGTATCAAAAATATTCTCTCTCTCCTCCCTTCTATCCTTCCTCTCCCTCAGAATAAAAAAAAAAATAGTGTAAGAGTAGCATAAGCAACAGCATTAACAGAATTTTTTGTGTGAGCTCCTTGTCCTTTTGAGAACCATATTCTGCTACCTGACTCTATCTTAATGTGGATTTTAGGGAATAGTTTCCAAATGTATATGCCTGAGCTGGATTTTTAGATCCTGTAACCTTTCTGTGGTAGTTAAATATTTTAGTTGCATTTTGTGTAAAATTTGGAAGATTTCAACTCAGCAACCTCAGTTTAATTTAAGTGGAGACAAGGCATATTTATTCACATAATTTCTTCATTTAAACTTAAAGTTTGCCAAATAGTGTCACTTTTCCTTTTGTGAAAATAACCATCAGGGACTGGTCTCAAGCCTGTAAACTGAACAAAAACTTTTATTTCCATATAATATCAAATGTTAAGAATAGAGGAGTACCCCAACGAGCATTCGTACAACTTTTTGCAAGATGCAGCACTTAAAATGTAACAAACTCTCATCAGAATGAAGTACTGAGTAAATGTCCAAGGCACTTCAGACAGATTTCCAATAGAAGAGAATTCCAATAGAATATCTCTGGATAAGATCTGTGGGCAGCAGGCCATGTCAGAGCATCCTGCCAGGATACCACCTGTCACCTGAGTCCCAGAAACTGTTTGTGCAATCATCTACAGGCAACACAAAATGACTTATAGTAACTTGGCCCACAGTAAAATGCTTTAATGCAATTTGCTTTGTTTTGCCTTTGAGAGACTTATACATAGGCATTTACCTTGCTTCAGATGGTATTTGAGAATATTGCTAAACTCATGATGCCTGAAATAGCTTGCCAAAGTGCTGGGGAGACTTTCTAGATGTCTACCTAAGACTGAAAGGGCATAGAATCACTGAAATAAGATTTTTCAGTTTTTGTTTAATGACCGGGAACAGAGGTCCATCTGTCTGCAGTCTCCTGTCTCCGACAGCAGTCAACAGCAGATGCCTCAGGATTGGCGTAAGAACAATACAAATAGATGATACTTTCCCTGAGTATTTTCCCAGTCTCAACATTTTGTATATAGGAAGCTTCCTGAGTCAGACACATTTCCCATGTATTTAGCAATCCTCAATGGATTTCTCCTCTGTTTGGTAAGACGATGTTCAATGAAAATCCCAAACAGTGGTGCATTTATTGCTTTGATGTTTCACTGTATTTTTTTCTCCAAGTGGCAAATTTTATGAACCTCCATCAAGAACAATATAGAGGATTCTTCTGTCTTGTTGGGAAGTTCTTGGCTAAATGTAATAGTCTATCCATATATAATCTAATCGGAAAAAGCCACCGTTTCTGTTAGATTTTGTTTGAAATAAATACTTTGAAAGTAGTGCCTAAGTAAACTTGAGAGTGTTTGACCTGAACCGCAGAAATCATGCCCACTTACATAGAAAAGCACCGATTTTTAGGTTTTATATATTGTTGTTTTCATGAAGATGCTGCATATAAAACTTTCACTGAGTATAATTTATATTACCTAACAGTTTGTAGATAGAAAAATATAGCCACCACGTAGATAATAAGTGATTGAAATTGGATTGATTTATGCTAAAAATGTTAGATGTATTTCATTAGATAATGAAATACTACTGAGCACTTTTAAGAAAATCATCACTGTATTATAATGTTTATAAAGGTTAAGTATGGACAATAATAATAAAGGAGATGACCAAGCAGTGACTGACTTAAATATTAGTCTACATATTTAGAAGATCAGAACATGCTCACTAGTCTGTAAGTTTCATGTTATTTTTAGCTTCTGATTTATTAGAATTATAAAAGGACTGTATTACCTATGTGATGTGAAAAGCTAGTGACTTGACATCCTATGTCCTGACAGTTAAAATCTAATTTAATCTTCAGAGTATCAAGTGCTGCTAAATCTTAGGCTAACCAATCCTATACTCTATCAAACAATAGAAAACAGATCCAGAAAAAAACTTTAGAGTTCTTTTAGTCCCCCTCCAAGACAGAATCTTCTCTAGCTATTCTATTATTAACTATTCTATTATTAATTATTCTTCTATTCTATTCTATTCTATTCTATTCTATTCTATTCTATTCTATTCTATTCTA
>NC_048894.1:139943597-139954666 GCF_011077185.1 Oxyura jamaicensis | reverse complement strand
TATTCTATTCTATTCTATTCTATTCTATTCTATTCTATTCTATTCTACTCTACTCTATTCTATTCTATTCTAATCTAATCTAATCTAATCTAAATTTCTAATGACAGAGATTCATTCTTGCAATACAATATGCTACTGAGTTTGGCTTCCCTTAGTATAAGAAAGCTTTTCTTGATGTCTAAACTAAATCTGTGACAACTTAAGTTTGTTCTGTCTTGTCCTGTTCTACATTACCAGAAAGAATAGACCATTGCTTTTCATTTATTTATTTATTTATTTATTTTCCAAGCAGACTTCTTATGGATTTGAGATTGTTAGCATTTCCTTTCTATCTTTTGTATTCTGCATTAAACAAACTTAAATCTTTCCTCTAACATTAACTCTTTTGGTCCCTGTCAAGTTGCTCCACATAGAGCTTGAGGTGTCATACAAAACAGAACCCAGTTTTCTAGCCAAGAAGTTGTCAGACATAGCCTAATATTACCATCTAATTCCTCTAAAGGAATTAGAAGTTTAGAAACATTGAAAATTTTCATAAAATAAATTGTCTTTCAATCAGTGAACACTGTTCAAATATTTTTGCATTACAGTTTTTTCTTATTAGCTTTATTGCCAAATGTACTAAATTTTATGAACCAAAGGGCTAGAGGTAGATATTGGCTTTTCTTAGGATGCATTTGTCCCATAAAGACACACAAACGTACAATTCAAACTTTGGATCTGATTGAGCAGACTGTATTTGGATCTTACCATATTTGGAAACATTCATTGTAATCACGAGGGAGAGGAGAGACCAATGTGTAAAGAAAGGTTCTGTCATCAGCTGTGCACCTATTCCTTTAACATGTAGAAGACAACTAATAGCCTGTCATCAAAGCTAAGTGATCATTAATAAGCTTGCAATTCAAGCTAGATTTACAGTGCATTTTTGATCGATGAGCACTAGGTTACTAAAAAATATTTTTACATACACAAACTCCCAACCGACCCTGAACGTGTGCGGGATTTGCTACTCCACCTCGATCCCTACAAGTCCATGGGTCCGGATGGGATTCATCCCCGGGTGCTGAAAGAGCTGGCGGACGTCATCGCGGAACCTCTCTCAATTATTTTTCAACGATCCTGGGAATTTGGAGAGGTCCCGGTAGACTGGAAGCTGGCAAATGTTGTGCCGATTTTCAAGAAGGGTCAGAAAGAAGACCCTTGCAATTACAGGCCTGTCAGTCTCACGTCAGTGCCTGGTAAAATCATGGAGAAGATGGTTCTCGAACTTACTGAGGCGCACCTGGGGGACAAAGCAGTCATTGGTCCCAGCCAGCATGGGTTTGTGAACGGTAGGTCCTGCCTAACTAACTTGATTTCCTTTTATGATAAGATCACCCGTATGGTGGACCAAGGGAAACCAGCTGATGTGATTTTTTTGGACTTCAGCAAGGCTTTTGACACGGTCTCCCATAGGATCCTACTGGACAAAATGTCCACCATACAGCTAAATAAAAACATCATACAATGGGTGAGCAATTGGCTAACGGGCAGGGCCCAAAGGGTTATGGTAAATGGGGCTGCGTCAGGCTGGCGGGCGGTCACTAGTGGGGTCCCTCAAGGCTCCATTTTAGGGCCGGTACTTTTCAATATTTTTATAAACGATCTGGATGTAGGAATAGAAGGTATTTTGAGCAAGTTTGCTGATGACACCAAACTTGGAGGAGTCGTGGACTCGAATGAGGGTGGAAAGGCCTTGCAGAGGGATCTGGATAGGTTGGAGAGCTGGGCGATCACCAACCGTATGAAGTTCAATAAGAGCAAGTGCCGGGTCCTGCACCTGGGACGGGGAAACCCTGGCTGCACATACAGACTGGGCGATGAGACGCTGGAGAGCAGCCTAGAAGAGAGGGATCTGGGGGTTGTGGTAGACAGCAAGTTGAATATGAGCCAGTAGTGTGCCCTGGCAGCCAGGAGGGCCAACCGTGTCCTGGGGTGCATCAAGCACGGCATCACTAGTAGGTCAAGGGAGGTGATTGTCCCGCTCTACTCTGCGCTGGTGCGGCCTCACCTCGAGTACTGTGTGCAGTTCTGGGCACCACAGTATAAAAAGGACATGAAACTGTTGGAGAGTGTCCAGAGGAGGGCTACGAAGATGGTGATAGGCCTGGAGGGGAAGACGTACGAAGAACGGCTGAGGTCACTGGGCCTGTTCAGCCTGGAGAAGAGGAGGCTGAGAGGAGACCTCATCACAGTCTACAACTTCCTCGTAAGGGGGTGTCGAGAGACAGGAGACCTTTTCTCCATTAACACCAGTGACAGGACCCGTGGGAACGGGGTTAAGCTGAGGCAGGGGAAATTTAGGCTTGACATCAGGAGGGGGTTCTTCACAGAGAGGGTGGTTGCACACTGGAACAGGCTCCCCAGGGAAGTTGTCACTGCACCGAGCCTGTCTGAATTTAAGAAGAGATTGGACTGTGCACTTAGTCACATGGTCTGAACTTTTGGGTAGACCTGTGCGGTGTCAAGAGTTGGACTTGGTGATCCTTAAGGGTCCCTTCCAACTCAGGATATTCTATGATTCTATGATAAGTTTAATTACAATTTATACAACAAGCCAAAACCAAAGCTGTTAGCATTGGCATACTAAAACCCTTTATACATTGGTGCTTTCGACAATGAAAATTCTGCCATGTGAAGATTATATAACTTCAGAAAACCTTTCCAAAAGATTTCCATTATATTTTTCTAGTAATAATATCACTCATTTGAGCAATGCACCTTTATTAGGTAAGTTGTTTTTTTTTTTTTTTTTTTTTTTTCAAGAACTTGTGGAAATGATCTCAAAGTACTTTCATATTCAACCAAATATATAGTAAGAGCAGGCCTGTGAGGCTGATCTGGTGATCGCTTGTTTAAAATGAACTATTCGAAATACATTTATTTAATGGGAAGAGCTGACATGAATTTTAATAATTTCTCAGTGGTAATAGCAAGAGTAATTATAATTAAAGAGCAAAGCATAGGATTTCACAAAGTGTTAGTGTGTTTTGACTGTTCCAGAAGAGCAACTGTCTACAAGGGTGATTCATGTTTATTTGTATAGCTGAACTTTCAAACAAGCAATGCATTATCTAAATTACTTTCTGTTTGGACAATATATTTTATGACCTAAGGATTTTTATTGCAAACAGAGATGATAGCATTGCCTGTACTATACAAACAAATTATTAGAAGTGGGCTAACCTCAAAAGACTGTAAGGCTCTCCTCAGTTCAAATAAGTAACTGAAGGCAAGTTGGTGACAAATTGAAGAAATTACCCGTGTTTCTGAGTAAAAACTCTCTTAATTATTTCATGAAAGCCTCTTCTTTATCTCTTCATAAGTAACTTTAAAATCTTTCTTCTATATTTCTCATAATATTCACCCTTCATGATTCACATGCATGATTCAAATATCCCACAGAAATTACTGCCAAAACTTATACCTGAGGTTAAAATCTTACTGCTATTCAGAGGGTTCTTGATGCTTATTTGGGAAAGCCATTACCTTATAGTGAAAAAATAAACAAGATTTTTCAGGGGAGGAAATCCCCTGAACTTCAGAAAATATTTACCTCTTGGGAGTGTTCCTTGGGTCAGACTGTCTTACAGTCTGCTTTGTTTGGTGTTCTGTGCACTGTCCAGTACTTACTGCTTACTGCTTTGTTTGGTGTTTCCTGCACTGTCCAGTATTGGAGGTATCTCTTTCAGGTACTTCAATTTTATGTTCCCTCATTTCCTCATAGCTACCAAGAAAGGCGCTGGTTCTATTCCTCTTTCCCTTAATAAAGGGAAGTCATGCTTGTGGAAAAACAATTCCTTTACATATATCCAAAGATGTTGACTCTTGTGTTGAGACATGGACGTTTTATGATAATCTGAGGTCATATGGAATGAATAGCTTTTAGAGGACTACATGAGAGGAAGGAGAGAAATAACCATATATATGGTTAGAGAGAGACATACACACACACATACATATGTAAAGCAAGAAAAAAAAAATGTAAAAAAGTTGAAAGATAGGAGAAAGTAAACCCAACATCATAAAGTAGTATTAGGAAATATCTTTTTAAAAAAATTGTACAGTCTCATTAACAAGAACAGTATAGTAGGCCAAAAGAGAAGATGTTCATTAAAAATATTTTGGAAGAAAAACAAACAAACAAACAAACAAAAAGTAATTATTTTAAAGTCTAGATGTGAGATTTGAGTAGGTCCTCACAGAACAATTTTCAAATCTTGTGCATTTTCAACTCATTCCATTGTTTGACATAGATTTTGAAGGGCACCACTGGAACCTTTTACCTAAAAAGTCCATTTATGCATCTGTTGCTGTTCCTTTAAGATGAATGAAATGGTAACTAGCACAGCTTGCCATGTCTTCATCCCAGCACCATAAACAGAACCCAGCTGCATCTGTGTTCCAGCTTTGAAAAATGAGGATTAGATTTTCTCTGTTTAACTTTGTCTTAAGTTTCTACAAGATTGTATTCTGGTTACAGTAAAATATCAACTGTACAGCTTTCTCTTTCTTTGCTTATTACCCCCTTAGGTATATCATTGTAATCAAAGGGAGGCCAATTGTATCAAAATAGAAGTTTGCCAGAATATATCTGGCATAGATTCTTCCCTCAAGATTTCATTATGAAGCATTACTTCTGAAAAAAAAAAAAAAAAAAAAAAAAAAAAAAAAAAAAAAAGCCATTTTATTTAATACTTCGAAAAGTATTATCCAAAATCTAAGAAATTACTTTACAAGACTAGAAATATAAATTACCTGAATTTGAATTAAAAGGACAGAGTAAAAGCATTGGATCTATAGGCTAATCACTGTCAATATCATATTAATAGTAGTAGGGTATAGCTTCAAATACAATGTCTTCATTATAGATAGATAAAAGACTGGACATGAGGAAATTGGAGGATTCCCTAGGTCAATGCACATTGTCTAAAAGGAGCTTCTCACATGTTAATTCAGTACAGTGACACCTGTACAGTTTAGTAGCCACTTGTTAGAGAGCCTCTGTTTGCCTTTACTGGTTGTGCCTGAAAAGGGGGTCCTAGACAATGCTATGATATGCAGTCTGAAATGACTTTAAATAGAAAGTAACCTTTAACCACTAAAAGTAACAGCCACCATGTAATCTTTATGACCTTATTTGCCTTAAGACGTAAAGGCAAATGTTCAGTAAAATGGTATTACATGGAAGGATACATAAGACCTATGCTGAAGATTCACAAAGACTATAGGTCTTACTGTGCAGAAAGAACTGCAGAAATCTTTCTGATAAATAGAGCTTCTCACCACCAAGGTTAATATATTCTTGGCATTGGGAATATTAGCTCTTTGCAGTCTGGGGATTCTTTCTGCCTTCCTCAATCTGAACTAAGCATCTTTCTATTATATTAAATAGATACCCTGTAAGGTCTGGAAGAGAAAAATTCTTTTCCCATCAAGATATACATCAAAACTCCCACTAAATTCAATGGAGTCAGCACGTCACCTAGTTTATCTTTGTCAGTTTGTGTTCTGTAATCTCAGTGTTGCCAAGTTTCAAATTGTTTGGAGTTTTCCTTAAAACTCAAACTCCCATTACAATCTAAAATTCATTTTAACATTAAAATGTTTCAGCTTTTCATACTGAAAACAAAAACAAAAACAAACAAACAAAAAAGAAACAGAAACTAAAAGAAAAAAATGTCTTATTTTTGATGTTATTTTGTTGTTGTTGTTGTTTTGTTGTTTGATAACCTCTCTAACTCTTGGAGGCCTGAGTTTAAAATCATACTACAAAGATGTTGCAAACAGAGCCCAGGGCTCTTCCATTCTAATGCACACAAGTAGTTTGAGTGAAATTTTCTCACTACCTGTAAGCGCCTTCATCACAGCTAACTAGTTTGTTTTTTTATTATTGTTATTGGAGATCTTGGGGAAGTAATCAAGAAGGGTTAGTAATTAATCTCATCTTAAAGCAACTAGTTAAAATACACCTGAAGAATCACACTGTTTTCACCACTGGTTTCATTTTCTCCGAGTTAAAGACATCTACCATGAGTTAAAGACATCTACTACAGAAGTCTAAGGCCAAGATGACATTTTTTTTTTTTTTTTGCATACAGTTTGCAACCACAGCACAAAAGCTGTGCTTATAGCAAGTTTGAATTCTCTGCATACAGACATAACTAATGGTAGAAAAACCTCTGTCATTGTTAGTAATATTGACAAGTACTTGATAAATATTTCTGGATTGTTTTCAGTGCTATGCTAATAGAGCACTCATGAAGGTGAAGGTATGGCTCTACATGCATTTTCTTTGACAGAAATCTCCAGTTGAAAAGTTCCCAATCTGTTGCATTTCTTTTTTATCCCAACTTCTGTTTACCATACCTTCAGTTATGCTAACACAACAGTTCATGGAGCCATTCTGTAAACCAGATTGGTGGTTTGTCCTCAAAAATATTTTTTTTTGTTTTGTTATGGTTTAGTTTGGTTTGGTTTGGTTTTCTCTAAATCTGCATCGTTTCACTTTTCTGAAGAGCCTCACAATGCAGCTGAAGGAACAACAGTCTAGAAGCACAAGCATCTGGCGAAGACATTTCTAGCCCTGTCTTTCCAGTAGAATAAAATATACGAGGTTGAACCTGGAGATCAAGGGTCAATGAGTAGGAAACACCTCTGACTGGAAAAAAACAGGCAGGGTAGGGGGTCTGGCAAAAAAACTGCACTTTATAAGTTTACCTAAGATACCAATCAACCAGTTCTGGTTTAGGAAGCTCAAGATTGAATACAGGTTTTAACATTTGAAATGGTAGGAAGATTTGGGATTGAATGTGACTTTTCTGACCCAAAGTGTACATGCAGTGAATTTACCTTGACTGAAGTTGGCCATACTGTCACCTAAATACATACACACTCAGGTAACCATCTAAACCGTCTATCCATGCACATAGGTATTCTGACTGAAGATCAGTGTCCTATAGTGTTGTCTTTGTCTTCACCATTTAGTCTTTCCATTCATTTGCAGAGTCTGGTTTTAAAATTTATATTAGTCTTAAAAATGTCTTATCTATGTTTTAAAGACAAAGTCTACCTCCTTCTACACCTCTCTGAATGCTGATGATGTGTTACTGTAATATTGTAATTACTATAAGAGCATAGAACAAATGTACTTGTAGCATATTCTTACTAAGAACATCTAAACTAAAAGCAAAAGCAAACAGTCTGATCAGCAGAACAATCACAGTTAAAGCAACAGAAAAATACTGGTAAATGAAATTAAATCAAATCAAGCTTATTTTCTAAATAACCAAACAAGTGGAAATTATGCAAATTACTTATGAGTTAAAGTCTTATTATGATATGTTTACATGAACTGGGTGATCTATAATACTGTCTAAGCACACAAAGAAGTTTATTTGCCTTTATTGTTCTTGTTCTTGCTTCACATGCAGTGTATACAAACTGAAGGAATTAAATACTTTTCCGGATCTGTAAATAATCAGTGTATTCTCCAGCACAGCTGAATACAGAATAAATAATAATTAAAAAAAAAAAAAAAAAAAAAAAGAAGAAGAAATAGGAAAGCAAAATTCATCATCACCATTCTAGAAGTGTTTATGAGCTTCTGAATGCCAGAGGTTGCTAATCAGCTAAACTTATAAAACAAAATGAAAATATTAAGTGCATTTGCAGTTTAATTGTTTATCCTTAATGGTTTCAGGCTGGTGGTTTGATGCCTGCGGCCCCTCCAATCTCAATGGGATGTTCTATACGGCTGGGCAAAATCATGGAAAGCTCAATGGCATCAAGTGGCACTACTTCAAAGGCCCCAGCTATTCTTTGCGCTCCACCACCATGATGATTCGACCCTTGGACTTTTAAAGGCATTCAGTGGTGGATCCAAGAAAAAATTCAGAATGCCACTGCTCTTGACAGCACTGCTATCACAGTCTGAAGGTAAAAGGTGAAGGGCGTCTTGGAAGCAACATGTAGAGATGATGCAAAGTCACTTCGTTATCACTCCATAGCCTGGAAAAGCTCCCCACCAGTCACCCCACGTCTTGATGACATGGGGAGGCTTGGTTTCGAAGAAGGTGGCTGCAATGATTTTCCAGAGAGGAACAACTGGATCCAGTTATTCTGACCAAATCTGGTGTTTATCAGTGGATTTTTTTATTATTATTATTTTTTATGTTTTATTAGAAAATTGAAAATATACCAGATTATTTAACAACAGCATCAGAATCCAAATATATGAAACATATCATCCATGGTCCATTGAAGAAAAGTGTTTCAGCAGTAAAATACCATCATTATACACATGAAAAAAAAGGATTATAAAGACACTTTTTTAAAAACTCATTTTAAAGCACTGAATATGACCACTCCAAATACAGTTTTTCTTAAATGAACTGAATTTGAATGGGCAGATGGATTTATGTTAATCCCAGAGTCAAAAAAAAAATTGTGCTAATAATTATTTTGTATTAAATATTTGAAGGACATATTTCTCATAAATAAACTGAGTCAAATTATGAAGAATGATAAGTGTAAGAAGCATAAATTCTTCAGTTGCTCTGTAGAGGTAAATGAGGTAATTGGCATAATCCCTGAGCTAGGATTTATAGTGTGATAACAAACTTAGATGTTTTTTGAGCTTTTTCCTTTCTTTCCTTAAAGGCAGTCTGAATGTCACATAGAAAAATTGATGGAAGGTTTAAAGAATGTGAAATACTATCCTAAAGAAAATATGGGATTTTGCATGGAATATTTCCATCAAAATAACACAGAAAGGCAAACTGTTAGCGTATATAAAAATGACATAAATGCATAGCTTAAATCAATGAATACATTTTACAGTATCATTGCATGTGTGCAATTTATCATTCATTATTTTACTTTTTATTAAATTTTTGTTTCTTCACTGTATTATTACATTTTTGTGAATATCAGAAGCATGCCAGTTCTACACAGTGCTTAGGCTACAACTATAAAAAATACTCAGCAGAAGTGTATAGAAAATAAAGAATTGTGAACTGTAAATAGTATGTTTATATTTCCTGTAATGGTTGTTTAATTTGTACTTGCATCCCTGACCCTACTCAAAGGGTGCTAAGCCACAAAAGGGTATAAATATTAAAAGAACTTTAGAAGACTGCTTACAGGTTTCCACTGTCATAACAAATAATTCTGATATATTAAAATGTTGCAGAAATGTGGCAAGATGCACAACACATTTGGTAAGGATAAAATTCCTATCAAAATGAACAACAAAGTAGTTGGGTGGCCCATGAAGTGAAGTTACAGAGAGAATTCTTTTTCAATTACAGTCCCTCATGATTTAATCATATTAATAAAGTACATTTATCTAGCCCTCATTCTACTTCTGCTATATGTAAAAGGAAAAGCCTCACCCTGCTCCCACTGAAATCAAAAGTAACATTGTCATTGATTAAACTGGGACAAAGATCACATGTAAAACCTGAATGTGGTAAGTTTGTTGTTTGTCTGCTTGTTGGTTTATTTTATTCATTAAACTGTTCCTGAAATAAAGCATGATGAAGATCTGAATCTTTTTTAAAAGAAGATTTTAACAGAGTAACAGAATAACTGCTTTATTTTCCTTTTTTTTTCCTTTTTTTTTTTTTTAAAAAAAAATCATTTTTAAGAAATAGATTTTAAAAACTGTTTTTTTTTAAGCATCCCTTCTTAAAAATCACAAAGCCCACAGGGCTCTGTTTTTGTTACAACTTGATGTTTGTTTATTTTTAAGTGGGAAGATCTTGTTGGTTTTTTTTGTGTATGTATTTGTACATATTTATATATATATTTGAAATAATCCTGCATAAGGGTTAATTTGTTGTTTTCTGCTGAATAAGTTACCAAACTACTCCTTGCTCAGAAATTTCTTCACAGAGCTGTTTTGTCTCCTTTTCCAGCAGTTGAAATGCTCTTCATTTATGTGCAAAAACTGTGGTCCGTCTTCTACTGTGTTCTCAAAAGTTATATTTTTTTGCAAGTCTCCAAGTTAGGAATGCCATTTTGCAGATCCTATTTCAAAAGGCAAAGCACATTTAAAATCAAAAGCATTTTTACTGTTTATTTATCTGTGTTTGAAAGAAAAAAAAAATGTGGATTTGGTTTCCTGTCCTTTATAATAAAACATTTTTTTTTTTAATTGCAGACTCTGTGATTTGATTTCCTTTGAGAATGCCTTTCTGTGACAGGATGACAACATTTTACCAGCCACTATCTCTCCCTCTAAGAGATATTAATAAATTTAGTCAAGGCCTAAGGAGGGAGTCATATTAGAGTTTGTGCAGAAATCGGTATTTCTAACCTTTCAAATATGTATTTCAGTCTTTTTCATTCAAATTCTTTTATTAAAATCAAGGGGCTGTATTTCTCATCTTAAGTTCATATCATACAACTAAAAGTCTATAAAAGAAAATGTTTCTTGAATTCCATTAGCAAAGATACAAACAGAACTGTATGCCTATTTCTCTTGCCTTTTGACATATTCTTTTATCATCTTTTCAATCATCTTGCATGGCAGTGACAAATTTCCATTGTTTTCTTCACTACAAATACTTCTTGCTCCTTCTGTATTCCTTTTAACACGACAGATATTCAGTTTTAATGTCACAGTTTTTTATGTCAAGATAGCTCCATAGCAAATTGTTTAGAAGTGGAATGTTTTCTTTAGAAAAATACTGTTTTCTGTTGTGTGAATTTTAAAGACTGATAAGGAAATAACACCTGTGTCTAAACTCTAGTGAAATGAGAGCCTTTATTCTCCCACTGTCTAAAATTTCTGTCAGGAACAAATGCTATTACTATAGAAATAACCAAATAGCCTGTGATTATTTTTTTCAAATCAGTGTCTTCAATTAAAGAATGGATATGCACTCTAAATATGACAAAAAAAAAAAAAAAAAAAAAAAAAAAAAAAAAGGAACCCATTCCCACTTTTTGTTTTAAAAAACAATGAGCGCCAAAATTTTAACATTTTTTTTTTTTTTAATGAGCCGCGTCTTTCGCCCATT
>NC_048894.1:139825238-139943497 GCF_011077185.1 Oxyura jamaicensis | reverse complement strand
AAAAAAAAAAAAAAAAAAAAAAAAAAAAAAAAAGACACATGGAGACCTAGTCCCATATTTTGGTAGAGACAATCCTGAGAGCCAAAGTGTTACCATTTTTCTCTCATTATGATCCTCTTCTTTCTCTCATTTTATTAGTGTCCCTATGCCTCATTTTAGTCACAGGAAGGGAAGTGCCACATTTAACCAAAAACAAAGGACCTGTGGATGCACTGAGTCACAACCAGAACATGAATTATGGGGTTCGCAAGGTCAGTCCCTGACAAACCCAAGAACTTATTGACACTCCTTTTCTCTGAAATACTGTAGAGGGGAAAATAGACACACATGAAAACGGAGGAAACTAATATAATCTCTGGTGCACTCTGGTTGGGGTACCCCCAGAGAGGGAGAGAAACACTATGATTCTATGATTCTTTTTACTGAAACAGAAAGTGGATGCTGTGCCATGTCACACCTCTACAAGCCCATATAAGAGCCCAGAAGAGAAAATAACTCATAGGTGCCTGCTTCAACCTGGTAGGAAAAGGAAGGAAGACACTCTGAAGCAAGGAAAAGGAAATTGTAGACTTGTGGTGCAAAGACAGGTAAGAAAGAACTGAAGAGTGAGAAAGTGGTTATTTAAGAATAATACAGCAAAGAATGTAAAGGGTTATGATTATGAAGCTGAGTGCAAGGCCAGCAAAAGAAGGAAGTCAGTTTGACAGAAGGAATATGGAGAAATAACAAAGATGAATGCACAGGAAAAGGAGGAAAATGAAGAAGAATTAGGAAGGGGAATCTGTAGGAAGATGAATGTCAAGCAAACATGAAATAATCATAATAAAAAAATGAGCATAATATTTTATTCTAGGTAGTTCAGGAGAAAAAAAAAAAAAAAACATGGAAAGGTATGGTAGGATAGGAAAAAAAAAAAAAAAAAAAAAAGACATACCCTATATCATGAGCAGGGCAATTTAATTTCTTGTTTTTATTTAGTATTTATAGTGCAATGGAGATACATTGACATGTGGTAAAATCTAAAGCAAGACTTAAAAAGCAGTCCATTCTTGCAGGAATTTTTGCTAATATGCTGTCTGAGAAACAGCTCATGCTTTTAGCATGAGACAAGAATCCGCCAGTAGATAAATCAGCTTTGGATAATATTTATTCTTCCACTAAAAGATGTGGATCTCCATCCTTTGCAGCCCTCTCATGCTTATATTTAGAATCATTGTCTGCTCTCAAGGAAACTACAAGACTCAGACCAGATCTCATTCAGCTACAGTGTTAAACCACTAGTTTATTTTCTTTTGAATAATGGAGCAGAACTCCTGGATACATGTTTTACTTGTTCTTTTGAAGCAAACATTTATTTTTTACTTATTTATTTATTAATTTCAAAGCTTCTGCTTTAGAATTCATCTTTTATCCACCACATATGATTATTTAAACCCTCTTAGAAAGTTTCATTTCATGTTTTTTGTTCTGCAAAAGCCCCAGGCAAAATTCTTCATCTGGACTCATGCAGTGGTTCTTGTCTCCAGTCTTCTGCTCTGCCTTCATGCATAGCAAGTTTCACACAGCAAGTCACCATTGCTGTCCTTTCTGAATGGTTTCTTTCAGTCCTTCCAGGGAATCTATCTTTCTAGTGAAAAATAAATAAAAATAAAAATAAATAATATTAACATAGACATAGACATAAATAAATATAAATATAAATTATAAATAAATATAAATATAGTATAAATGAACTTCTTGGACCAACCTGGACACAGATCCCTGGTCCCATAAATCCTTTCCCACCACTGCCCAGTGACTAGCAGCTGCCCAACTTTTTCTGGCTGGAAGACACATCAGGGCTATCTGTATCTCCAGTGGGGAGTTCTCCAGCCCCTCAGTTTTCCTCCTACCCACTTCACCTAGATAAGGTCCCTGTCCCAAGACTGGAGAAGAGCATGGCCCAGGAGCCACTGTGGTGGCACTTTTCCACAAGGTGCTGCTTCTGCACACCCCCAGGCTGTGCACACAGTAAAGCAGCCCCTGTGGAGTGGAGGTGCTGCCTTTTAGACTGCCTGGTCACAAGCCAAAGATGATACAACATCAATGTCACATTTTTTTAAGAAGTACAGCCTAATTATCCAAAGGCTATTCCACTAAATGCTGGGTTTTCCACAGGAGGAGACAGGCACATAAACATTTAGATGGCAATATGTCTAGTTTCACTTACAGAAGACCAATATGCTCACTTGCCTGAAGAGTGTTACTAAAGCTCTGGAGTTTGTTTGAAGTTTTAAAGGCCATGGGAAAAGACAATAATAAATACGTTGGACTTTGTGTAGTAAAAATAGCCTTGTAAGTAAAAGTATTTTTGAGTTCCCAACAGGATAAAATGAAAAGATGGAAAATTTATCTCTGTGACTGGGCCTATAGGTTTATTAACAGAGGCTTAGTCAGGAGCCTGTCACTGTATCTTTTCCATTGTGAGACTTCTGGAAATTCACGACACCAGTATTTCCCAGATTTCCTTTCAGGATACTGTGAGAATCCCCACAGCCCACAGCCCAGAACAGCAAAACTGCCTCAGTTAGATGTAGTCTAAAGTTGATTAAATAATACTGCTCCAAGTCAATGGATAGGGCAGGAAATCAAAGGAGAGTCATATGGCAATGCTAACATATTCAGGTTAGTATTTTGCACATGTAAGCACAAAGAAAAGAAAATAAAAGAAAAGAAAAATCTCAATACAATGAAGTACAAACTAAATATTAAAAGATATAGTTAAATTAGCCTCAGAGTGTGGGGAGAGAGTGATAGAGAGCCCATCCTACAACAAAGCAAGCTATCTTGCCAGCACACTTCAGTCATAAATGCAGAGGAGACCTTATTTCTAAAGTTTCTGCTGTCTGCTGCCATCTATGGTTCAGAAGGAAGCTTTTCCAAAGTTCATTTCATCGTCAGAATCAAGTAAACATGTAATGAAAGATCTGAAAAAGACAAACAACAACAACAAAACAACAACAACAAAACAACAACAACAACAACAACAACAATAATAATAATAATAATAATAATGATTAGGACATCCAGCATGGATGGTTCAAGTTAAGTCTATATTCATGTATGTGCTTTTGGTTTTAAAAGTACTGAACTCCCTGCTTGCAATTTATCCCAAATTAGTTAAAAGTACATGGTTTTGTAACAGTGCAAAAGTTCCCTAAAGAAAGTAGTGATATTTACAGAGCAAAAAATACAGGTGATGGAAAAAGGAGGATCACACAAAACCATTGTAAAAAGTCTTGTGCTTACCAAAATCTGACTCTACCAGAAATACGTATATGGAGCACACAGCAGGAAGCCCAAGGAAGCCACAAAAGAAAAAAAAAAAAAAAAAAAAAAAAAAAAAAAAGAAAAAAAAAAACATACTTCAAGAATGGAACAAATTATATTTCATAACCATATTAAAATGGTCTTCAACGCAGTATGAAATGCAATAATTCAGTTTGTTCTTCCAGCCTAAATTTAGCCAATTTGTGCATAATGCATTATCCTGAAGGCCTTTAATTACTCTTTCACACACTGGTTTTATTGTATGGTGCAAAAATTACATTGCAATAGGGCTTTTGACTTTTGAGGGATAGTCATCAGGAAATTAAAATATATCCTTATAATTTTATGTTTTTAACTCCCCAGATCATCAGCTCATTTGGTACTTTTATTTACTCTGGAATCATATTTAGCGATACAAGAACATTGTCTTTTCAAGAGTTCAACAATCCTTTTATGTTAAGTGCACCTGAGTAATATTTGCCATAAGATGGTTCAAATTAATTTCTCCAGAGAGCCCAAACTGCTAATCCTGTTGCCATACATAAGCTATCTTGTTTCTCTGACCTTTCACTTTCTAGTGTTCAAACCAGAGTTGCACTGAGGTTACCATTCACAGGTCAGAAGGACACAGATAACCTTAGATATTAGGACTCCATGTCATTTTCTTACAGAAACCAGAAGTAAATCAATACTTAGAAAGCTGGAGAAATCCATTTTTTGGCGCCCTTTTGTCCACTTTGAGTTTCAAAAGCATGAATTTTGCAGCTCTGAAAGGACAAAAAGAACACAGATGAAACAAAACCAGAAGCCACTTCTTCATCAGCAGGCTACAAGCACCACGTATGAAAACCAATGTGCTCATGGCTGCTCGGGAGCTGCTCCAGCTCCACATCCAGGTTTGCACAGTGCCTGTTGTACAGCAGGGAGGACCCGGTGCTGTTACATGCACAGTGAAGATTTCAGTCTGAGCATCTTGTCTCTAAAATAGGCTTATGGAGCATGTGCCACAAGAAGTGTTGTTTTGAATGGAGGCTTTATGTCTGAAGGACCATTTTTCCTGGTAGCTGGGCCATGGGACTTCTAGTCAGCTCTGCATGCAATCTGGAAGCTTGGGGCCCCAAGGTGAAAACGAGAGTGGTATCCTTCTTTCCACTTTTCACCTTCTGATCAGAAGAATCTCTTGCCATGAAGGAGTTCAGTCTCCACATCCCGCATTAACTCAAACAACCCTTTTCAGGATCACTAATATATATTTAAAGGGGTCCAAATCAGCAGAATGATTTTACATGCTTTCATCTGTTTAGACATTTCCACTTTAGACAAGTTAGACACTGAAATATTTTGAGGACATGGTTCTACGTGTCAGTTTGTTGAATTATAAAAAACCCTAATGCCACATCGGTGTAGAGAGCCCAAAGCTGCACCTACTGCTACAGATCTCTTAAATGGGATATTTGCCAGCTGTCTACCCTTTTAAGAGTGTACCCAGGAACCAGCACTTTCAGTGCATGTCACACCTAATGAATAAGAGAAGATGAATGGCCTAATGCACAACAAGCCTACTGTCTGGGCCATTCACAGACTGTGAAAACTTTGGGTGCAGTTCAGGCAGAAGTTAGATAGAAATATATAATTGTGGGATTAGTGTCTAAATTCCTACCGTGGGCAAGGGAATTTAGATAATGAAGTCAAGGTAAACCCGTTTTAGGGAACTAACATTTGTGACTGCATTGACAGTCAAAAAGCTACTTTAATAGAGACTAAATTATTCATACCCTATCCATACCAAGGCCATACGCTTAAAACACAGGTTTTAACACTATGTCTCTTGACATCCTTAGTTCCTAGCACTTTGGGTCAGGTTCAGTGTCTCTCAAAATGGATTCTGAATTTGGGGTCTTTAACCCAGAACATAATGTAATTAAAATAAATATTTTTTTCCACTATAGTATAGTCAAGAAAGGCTAATTGGTGTTATTTCTTTTGGCATTCTGTTTGTCAGAAACAACTCCCAGTTATTTCTTTCTGCATTCTGTTTGTCAGAAACAACTCTCAGTTATTTCTTTCTGCATTTTGTTTGTCAGAAACAACTCTCAATGAGGCTTTTACAAAAAATAACAAGGCAAGGAACACTAGGCTTTTGATGTTCACTGGGTTCCTGCATCATCAACTGATGTGGGAAAACTCAGTTAAGTATCCATCCTTCTGACTCCCCTGCTGTCATCTACAAATCACCATATTAAACTGTTATCCAGGAAGGAGTATGAACAGCAACTTACTAAGTATGTCAAAACGTTGGGTGGATTATCAAGCAGATCTAATTTGTAAAAGAAATCTTTAGTGCTCAGTGAGTGAATTATTAGATGGGATAAACTTGGTATTCCACAAGGAAATATCAGGTTACTCAATGCATCCCAGAGTATTTATCTCCATTTAGTGCTCTGCACATTGTTATCAGAAACGATGATTACACAATGAACATCACTAATACTCAGCCAGCAAGACCCTGACAAAATGCAATGCCCTCTTCAGTCCTGTGAAATAAGCTTCATTGACAAGGTTAAGATTGCACCTTCCTCCCATCCGTAAAGGCCATATCCCTGAGAGAGCCCTGCCGTCTTTCCTTGTTACATTCAGCTTTAAACTGAAGCTTCTTTAGGTTGTCCTTTTTTTTTTTTTTTTTTTTTTCTTTTTTCTTTTTTTTCTATTGTAAATGCATGTGTAAAAGCTAATGTGGCATGATCCAGAAACATGGATCTTCCTTTCAGAAAGAAACTTTCAACGGCCCCATTGAAACTAATCATTCTGCAGATTTTGGGCTGTTTCTTCACAGCAAATAAGAACTAGAAATTCAGCTAGAGAGAGACATGCAAGATGGGCTTTAATTTGAGGAAACTGCAGCTGCATTGCAGCCATTTGGAACAAAGTGAAATAGGTGCCACTTGAAGACTTGTCAAAGACCAAGCTGTCCATTATGGGCTCTGTGCCCATACATCATGGAGATAAAAATAAATACATAAATAAATAAATAAATAGATCCTTTTATTTCTCTTTTTTTGGTTTATTATGAGTAGTTGAGGGATATGAAACTCCTGAGTGCACTGTCAAAAGGGTATAGGCTGACTATGGCCTTCTGCTGGGGAAAAAGATCTTTATAAAAGTCATGTAACTGTTTGCCAATGGCTTGGAAAGGCTTGTGAGAATTCCAGCATTCAGGTTCATAGGCATGACTTGGAGAGAGCTGGGGAGGGCGTTGTCCCCTGCAGAGTCTGGTCAGTTCTCATGTTTAGCTTTAAGAGAATTCATCTGCAGTTGACCAGTTTTTGCTTTGCTCAGACCAGATGATTGCTGTACTTCCAAAATCAGTTTCCTCATGGGGTAATGCTCCTTGATGATGTTGCTAATGATTAGGGGTGTGAAAACTGTCTCTGTAGCACATTCAGTCCCTGGGCTATTCCCAGCCAAGATCCAGCTTATTCCAGCTCAGTTGTAGCAAATGACCTACTCAAAAAAATGATGGGCAATTTCTCAAAAATGGTGTAAATCCAAAGACTTTCTCTTATTTCATAGGCAATGAACTTTGGATCCCCCCAACATTATTTTCCAGTGGAAATCTGCGCTGAGTTGTGCTCCTCTGACATCTTTATTTTCTTTTGTATATCCAGGTGAGACATAACCACTGCAAAATGAAACCATGTCACTGCTTGCCAGTGTTTAATGCAAAGCACAGAGGAAAAGAACAGCAGGTTGAGGAAATATCAGGAGACTCCCGCAGAGGTTTTCTTAGCAACTTGGATAAACAGAGTAGAGGAAGAAGGGAACAAAATGTAGTGGTTAAAATGGAATAAAAACATACCCGAGAACACAGCTCACAGGGAGGCCCTACCTACCAGGAACACAAGAGAAAACACAATCTCCACAGTGAGAAGATTAGGCAGAAGTGGTGCTGTCTTTTGGCAATGATCAGATGAGGGGGGGAGGGGTGTAAAGCAAGGTAATGTCTGCTTGTCTATGTTGATGTTGTTTTGTTGTTGTCTTTAGTTTGTTTGTTTGCTTGTTTTTTTTCCTTCTTCTGTGGTCCACTCATCCCTTTGACCTAGATAGTCATTTAATTTGCTGGTGACTGGGTTTCCCAGTTTGTGCTCGCTGGCCCCTGTGCTTCCCACACAGACTTAAAAGGACAACCAGTAATTCAGGAAGACTCCTAACACAGCAGGGTTACATTGGTAATATGGAAGGGTTGAGACTGAAAACCAACGTAGTTTAATTCTATTTTCAGAAATCAGTACCTAACGCAGGGTTATCTTTAATGACAGACACCATGGTGTCAAAGGACTGTGTCAGGTTTCAGACCTTTTCATAGTTTAAATTCCTATGTTTAATCAAAGGTTAACTGAATCATTGCTGGCGGTGAAGAGTTACTTCAATGTGGCGTTGTAGTGGGTGGCCTACAATAACTAATACCATATTCAGGCAGCAGTCTTATACATGTAAACATATTTCCCATGCATGTCTCTGTGTACAGAAAATATATGTGGCAGTATATATAAGCAATTCCTCAGGAGACAGTGCAAAATAATTCTAGTTGCAATTATTTTTAACTGCTTCATTCCCTAGATGAATAAATGTAATTTTTGTCTTGGATCTTTAATAAATAAATAAATAAATAAATAAATATCTCTCAAATAAAATGAAACTATTAGTTTCCTTTGATTCCTGAGTGTCAGAACTCATATCTACAGAATTATGTTTCATTTTCTATGGCTATATTTTATGTCTTTTTTTTTTTTTTTTCCATTTTTAGTAATTTGTCACTATAGTAATTAATTTATGTGGAAAATAAGAGTATGGTGCAGAGCCCAGATTTTTTTTGTGTGTGTGTACAAATATAGCTTTGTACCAAGTTTTTAAGAATATTCCTTCTCATCCTTTATTCTGAGTTATGGTACCTGAATTTTTGTTTACTTTGAATGGTGTTTAATGTTTGGAATGTTAATAAATTTCACTGATTAGCTTTCTAAAAAGTATTTATTTTGTGGCAATGTATATTTTCATACTGCATAGGGCTTGACCAACTGCCTATGAAATTTCTATGATATCATTAAACATAGTAATATATAAATTATTTCATATAAATATCTGACACATATTCTAGATTTTGTTCATAAAGTTCCCAAGTTTTTTTTTTTTTTTTTTTTAATAAAAAGGTTAATTATGTGATTAAAAGAGTTGCTTCAGAAAATGGAACAAACAAAAAAAAATAATAAAAAAAATACTAATAAAAAAGCTATTCTATTTCTACTGAACAAGGATTTGCACAGAAGATTTGCCACTAAGCAGAAATATTCAGGGCAGGGGAATTTCTTTTTAGAACTATTTGTGGTTTCACTTAAAATCTCAGAATGAAGTATTTGGGTTTCCAAAAAAAAGATTCACATATTTTGGTGTTATGGTTGAAAACTTCTTTTTATTGAATTTCCACCTCCAGTTCCACTAAGGAAATCAACAATTAAATATAAATAGGAGACAATAATTACTGGCTTTCTGAAGAAGAATGTGGGAATTAATTTCCTCCCTCTTCCCTCTATAAGTTAATTAACATAAGGGCATGATAAAGACTCTGAAAGTGCATTCTTATTTTTGTACCTCTAGTTCACGCGTAACTGAGACAAATCTGCTAGAGACATAGTCACATAAAGCTACAGGTGATAAACCAAGCAGAGGAAATATTCCTTTATATACTTAGTATACTTTGATCAAGTGCCACATATAGAATTTTATGTAAAAATATTTTTGGTTGTGTATCTTCTTCATTAATACACAAAGGAGAAACACTGTTTTGTGTTCAACGTCTTCATCAACAACCTTGATGAGGGAATAGTGTCTGCCCTCAGCAAGTACGCCAATGATGCAAAGCTGGGAGGAGTGGCTGACACGCCAGAAGGCTGTGCTGCCATTCAGTGAGACCTGGACAGGCTGGAAAGATGGGCAGGAAGAAACCAAATGAGGTTTAACAAGAGCTAGTGCAGAGTCCTGCACCTGGGAAGGAAAAAACAGACGTATCAGTACAGGCTGGGGGACGACCTGCTCAAGAGGAGCTCTGAGGAGGAGGACCTGGGGGTCCTGGTGGACAACAGGTTGACCATGAGCCAGCAGTGTGCTCTCGTGGCCAAGATGGCCAATGGGATCATGGCATGCATTAAAAGGAGCATGGCCAGCAGGTCAAGGGATGTGATCCTCCCCCTCTACTCTGCCCTGGTCAGGCCTCACCTGAAGTACTGTGTCCAGTTCTGGGCTCCCCGGTACAAAAAACACAGGGATCTCCTGGAAAGAGTCCAGCGGAGAGCCACAAAATAATACAGGGCCTGGGGCATCTTCCCTATGAGGACAGGCTGAGAAACCTTGGTCTGTTCAGCCTGGAGAAAAGAAGACTGAGAGGGGATCTCATCAATGTGTATAAATACCTGAGGTGTGGGAGACAGAGGGATTTGGCCAACTTCTTTTCAGTGGTTTGTGGGGACAGGACAAGAGATAATGGCTGCAAGGAAGTTCCTCACCAACATGAGAAAGAACTTCTTCACAATGAAGGTGACGGAGCACTGGAACAGGCTGCCCAGGGAGGTTGTGGAGTCTCCTTCTCTGGAGATATTCAAGGCCCGTCTGGACACCTACCTGGGCAGCCTGCTCTAAAAAACCATCTTGGACCCGATGATCTTTCGAGGTCCCTTCCAACCCCTTCAATTTTGTGATTCTGTGATTTTCCTTGAGCCTCTTCAAAAATAATGCATGATTTGAGAGCAATTACAATTTGTGTAAGCCACAAAGATGCAGTCAACTTCCTACTCTGCTCTGCATCCTGCAGCTCTCAAGAAGATAGCTTAGAAAAGAAAAAAAAAAAAAGAAAAAAAAAAAAAAAAAAAAAAAGAATAGGCAATGCACTGAATTTCTCATCAGCTTTCACCAAAAAAAAGACCAGCTCTTGAACAGGTTAACAAAGCAGTATGATATCTGCTAGATGCAGAAAGTTATGCAAACTGACTGCACACTAAGCCAGCCCCTCGTGATGCTGGATACATAAAGGCATTAAGAAAAGGGGGAACCTGCATCTGCTCTGTGTTTATAGACAGACATAAAATGATTATAGTAAGAATTGTAGATAATATGATCCAATGTGGATACAAACCTCTGGAGTATCCGTCCGAGGAATTCATTTTAGTTTTGAGAAGACTTTGATCTATCAACATTGCCATTTTCTGTTCTAAATAACAATTAAGCCATTACAGCAGTATAACTTAAGCCAAGTTTTCTGTAGATTTCCACCCCATAACAATAGATGTCAGATTGCAACACAAGATAATTCATATAAGAAAATAAATAATCCAAATTTTGATCCTCAAAAGAAAAAATAAATAATAATAATAATAATAATAAACAATATAAAATCTAATCTAAAAATTAAAAAATGACATCTGCAGTTTTAAGTAAAGTGGTGTTAGCTGAGTGATTAGATATCATGTTTAACCATAAAGAATTCATGGCCTCCCTTTATTTCAAAAGCTATCTAAGCTGTGAATTTATATTACTTATTTGTCCAATATTTTAGACTGTGGTGGAAGTAGTGAAATACGTCAATAATTTGTTACTTTAGACTCCTTGCCTCAGAAATCTGGTTTCAATTCCATCTGGACTAACATCTACAAGCTTAACTATTTCAATATATCCAAGGCCAAAAAAAGACGTTTAGTGTTAAATCAAAAATCTGGGGAACATTTCAATGACTCAATCACAAAAATAAGAATCGTTAGCAGTCATAACTTCAGCTCTAAAACTTAGTGAAATAGCTCTTGAACATATGAGTGCACCCCTAGATGTGGCTTCTCCAGAGACAGTTGACCTTGCTAAGATTTCACAGTGACAGATATTAAACACAATGCTGAGCAGGAAAACTTCAACGACAGTTGTTGCATTTAGCCAATACCTTTGCCAAAAACATGCTTCTCAAGTTTGCCATAACTGACATACACTGAACAGTCTGTGCCATCAAGAAGAGAGAAGAAATGCTCCTCACCTCTCAGTCCCTTGACTTTTCATGATTGACCAGTATCCATTTGGACAAGAGATGTGTAAGAGACACTTATTTCAAAGAAACCTCAAAAACCTGGGAGAGAGGGAAGGGATTAATTATGAAGTAGATCTCTTCAGCAAATTTGCCAGCGACACCAGACTTGGAGGAGTTGTAGACTCGGACGAGGGTGGAAAGGCCTTGCAGAGAGATCTGGACAGGTTGGAGAACTGGGCAATCACCAACCGTATGAAGTTCAATAAGAGCAAGTGCCGGGTCCTGCACCTGGGACGGGGAAACCCTGGCTGCACGTACAGACTGGGCGATGAGACGCTGGAGTGCAACCCCACAGAGAGGGATCTGGGGGTCGTAGTAGACAGAAAGTTGAATATGAGCCAGCAGTGTGCCCTGGCAGCCGGGAAGGCCAACTGTATCCTGGGGTGCATCAAGCACGACATCACTAGTAGGGCAAGTGAAGTGAGCATCCTGCTCTACTCTGCGCTGGTGCGGCCTCACCTTGAGTACTGTGTGCAGTTCTGGGCACCACAGTACTAAAAGGACATTCAACTGTTGGAGAGTGTCCAGAGGAGGGCGACGAAGATGGTGAAGGGCCTAGAGGGGATGACGTATGAAGAGCGGCTGAGGTCACTGGGCCTGTTCATCCTGGAGAAGAGGAGGCAGAGGGGGGACCTCATCACAGTCTACAGCTTCCTCGTGAGGGGGAGTGGAGAGGCAGGTGTCCTATTCTCCATAAACACCAGTGATAGGACCCACGGGAACAGAGTGAAGCTGAAGCAGGGGAAGTTCAGGCTAGATATCAGGAGGAGATTTTTCACTGAGAGGGTAGTTGCGCACTAGAACAGGTTCCCCAGTGAAGTAGTCACTGCACCAAGCCTGTACGAATTTAAGAAACGTTTGGACTGTGCACTAAGTCACATGGTCTAAACTTTTGGGTAGACCTGTGCGGTGCAAGTTGTTGGATTTGATGATCTTTATGGGTCCCTTCCAACTCGGAATATTCTATGATTCTATGATTCTATTTCCTTATTGCAGTTAGAGAAGTAAAATTATTTGTCCTCTTAAATCTTCCCTTCTCTTGTGTTTTATAGCACAATTTTACATATATATTTAAAGGAAAAGTGAGATTCCATTTTCTTTAACTGAGAATAGCAACCTTAATTTTCTGTCATAAGTAAACACTTCACTGGGAAAGTATAACATAAATATAGAAGATACTATCATTTTTATATTTTCTTCATTTCAAATCTGAAATAACAGAATTTGCAGGTTAAAATGTTCCTGTTACATGTATTTGTCACTCCTTAAATGACAATCTCAAGCATCTTCCCTCCCTGGAGACCTTTTGAATTTTTTAGGGTAATTTGGAATACATTCATTTGAGGATCCTGTTATTACTTCGATTTATGATGATGCTATGCCACTCATAAAATGATTTGATCTGATTTGATGGTTGAAGCTCTTTCCTTAAGTTCTATTGAAAAGATTTCATATAACATTTTTTCATTTTGCTAACTCTTCTGTCTAATCCATTTTGCAGTGATAATGAAATCTCAACCATCATCCAAGTTGCAAAGTTTACTGTTACTGAAGTTATTCTTAAAGCCATAACCTCACTACTCTCTTACAACTGCTCCTCTCTGTGTGTTCATCTAATATCTTACTTCTCTAAGAAAATACCTGAATATATTTCACCACCAGCAGTTAACAAGGAAGCAAGAAATCACTTGATCCCTGTAGATCAGCAGGGGATGCACTAAGACCAAAACAAAACCATTAATCTTCAGGTGGTTCTAACATCCAACATACTTACACAAAAGCATTGGTAAGCATTTCTTAGCTTGTACGTAACATTGTTCATGTTCACAAAATAAGTTAACCAAACTAATGCTCCTCCATTTACTCAGCTGAACTGTACTATCCTCCTGCTGCTCTGCTTGATCTTGCAGGTGGCAGGATACAGTTTAGAGAAACTCTAAAATGTTTTAAAGTACTTTTTGCTTCCTGCTCCTTTTGCAATTCTTTTTTTTTTTTAAAAAAAAAAAAAGGGGGGCCGCCCCCCCCGAGAGATTCTTCACAATCTTCTTTACTTTTATTTTTTTAGTTTTTTTTTTTTTCACAGTGTTTAATCTTCCACAATTCTATGAATCTTAAATGCAGAGCTTAAGCCTGATAATGAGTTAGAAATCCTAAGAAACTAAGAAACACTTCTAATTTGATTTAGTGGTTTTGCCCTATCTTGAAGAAAATAAGTCTTCCATGACCATTTAAAAATCTAAGATGTTTATGTGATCAAAATACCTGAATAACCACAGTGAAAATTCTTTATTTATTTTTGCTACTCTAGCAAATCACCCTGCACCTCTGCAGTAATAATATCCACCAGGAATTCCAACCAGCTAAGGCATGATCTCCACTTCCTGAGAACATGTAGCTGTTCTCAGGCTGTTGATTTTTCCAAGGGTATCTCTATTTGATCTCTTGAAAAAGTTTTGTCCCGTATGAGGCTAAAGGCACTGATATATAATTTCTAAGTAAATCCCTGGGCTGCTTTTTTGATAATGGGGTTATGCTAACCATGGCCCAGTCCCTGGAGATCTTGCTTGTACTAATCAAAAATGTAAAATATATCTGCTTAAGCTTCTCCAATTTCTAACCCCTCTATCCTTATCAGCTTTGGACAAATATTGCTTGACCTGATGTCTTGTCAAAAATATCATCCCTTGACTCCTTAATAATCTTTGCTAGGGTTGTTAGTACATACTTTAATCTTTTTCCGTAAAACCTGTAGTGCTTTTTGAGCCTTCTCAGTCTTTCCAGCTGGAGCAGCATTTACAGCACATTCTACAACTTTGTTATTCCCTCAGGTTTGCTTCTAAACTTCAGAATGTCCACACCTCCTGTATTTTTCACATATCTGCAGTTGGTAAAATAAACTTCATAAATGGAGAATTCTAAATAATAATAATAATAATATAAAAAATGCAGTAGTGGGGTCTAATACTACTACTGCAGTAGTGGGGTCTAATGGGCCCACATTAACTATAGCAGTTAAAAGTGATATATATTACACTATGAAACAAGTTTGATGAAAAAAGATACATTTTTTTGTTCTGAGGGCTATTCCTGTAGTGATGGAGTTTGTGATTGGAACTATCTGTTCAAATTTAACAATTTCTTTATCCATTAAATCACTTACTTGAGGAAGTCATTGTCACTATATGTATTTCATGACCAGTCAGGTTCTGAACTTCCATGCATCTATACAACTGGCTAACTTTGGAAACTGCCAGTTTTTAGAGGTTCCAATACTTCACATCCGAATCTGCGCTAATCTGCAAAAGTGCTTGTGGTCTTTCTCTACTGATGAGGTGAGTCTCAGTGATGATGAGAATAAATGTGTTTAGAGAATGTCAAAAAGGCATACATGGATTATTATTACATAGCTTTCACACGATGGAGAAACCTAAATACTAATTAGAGCAGGAAACTGTTTGCACCCCGTTCTGTTCGGCACACACGAAGACAAGGCAATATGTGCCCTAATAATTTACAACCTGCCAACAGAGAACAAATGGATGAGACAAACGTATTGAGTTATAAATATGTCATCTGTTCCCAAGAAATCTTAAACCTCTAATTGGAGTCAAAAGGCTGAATTTACACTGAGATCATAACCAATGAAGGGATGAGAATTATGTTCACCTACCACTACTTTTTAATCAAAACTGAGAGAACAATTTTCGCTAATAGCTTATCATGTCAATAACAGTAACTAATACTGTTATCTTGGAATCTGAAAAGGTTTGTTCACTGATACCTGGAAAAGTTAAGTAATAATATGCAAAGAAAGTGTAATTGTATTAAGCCTTCAGCGTCTCAGAATCATACTGAATTCTTCCATGCAGTACTTCGATCACTATCACTGAAAAAGATGTGTAACTGATGTTTTTGCAAATGTGTCTCAACTAATGCTTCTCACAGGTATTTGTTAAGGTGTGTAGGTAACCAGATATTAAAAAGGCTCTACCCAGCAGGCTGTCAGCCATCCCATATTAAGCAAATGCATCACTCACATGCACCACCCCGGAGGAGGTATAGCACTGTTTTGCACCATCCTGATAGAGCCGGAGTAGCCTCTGAAGATCATGTCATCAAAGGACAGAAACCTACAGACTGCTAGGAAAGAGAAACAGAGAGCTGGAAGCACTCAACAATTTAAATCCCAGCTGGATTTCCACTCAAGTGGTGGCAGCTGTCCTACCCAGTGTGCTGAGCATAGGGTCAGATCTCCAGCCAGTAAGGTTTTGTAAGAGGCTGAGGGTGGTACCTGACTGGTGGATTGTGTGTTCTCAGCACAGAAGGAGGGATCCAGCTGCACTGACCAAAACATCGCACAGACAGTCCTTATAACATGTAATCTTTTCTGAGATCAGCAAGCACTGCAGACTTTGCATTCCTGCTTGGTGAATTATGAGTGAAATCAAACATAATAATCCCAGATGTGCTGTTTAACCCTGTTGCAAAGACTGAAAATACAATAAAGTTTTATCCTTTTAAAATATTATATTTTAAATAGAGATTTCTAAGTTCATCTTATCAAACCTTCTGTGTTATTCTACTGTTGTCTTTCTTTTGTGTTTTTAAGTTTGCATTTCAAACCAGAGTGATACTGCAGTGCCCAGTACTTTGTGTCATTTCCTGTGAAGACTACCACCCTGCTCCCTCCCCTGGACAAGTGATATTTACGGGGCAGGGCTTCAATTGAGCAATATTTTTAAAATGTAAAAATAGGAAATTGTGTACCAGGTCAAACCAAATCGCCCCTATACTCTGCTTTTCTATAGAAGAATATCTATATAGAGTGGTCAACAGTTTAAGTGCAAGAAAAAGGGTTAAATCACTGACTCCACTAATTGGCAGCTCAGGAACCTCTTCACTAAGAGATAATGTATTTTATTTAATGACTACCTACACATTTTGTTGCAATATTTTTTTCCAAACATTTGCACATTTTACAGTATTTGAATTTTTAATATCTCCAGTGTTCTAGGCTAAAGATACTCTAACTTCAGCTTCTGTAGGAAAGTGAAAGACAATGAAAAATCATCCCCTGCTGTACACCACTCCTGATTTTAATGGACTATATATCCCTTCCTTTATCTTTTGCTTAGCAGTAAAAGTTCCTTCTTTGTTTAGAACAGTACAAACACTGTTCCAAAACTTCAATCATTCTTCTTGCCCTCCTTTTCTTGCTCTCCTCCTCTTTCCTCTGCTATTGTATTCTCCTTCCAATGGAGGGAACATAAATGCACACAAAACTAAAGATGTAAGAACCCCACAGCATTGCACAGTGACAGTGTTTTTCATTACTGTTTTCTGTTCTGTTCATTTCTAACATTTTATTTCCTTTTCTGATTACTATTGAACAATAAGTTGATCAAATAACAAGGTGAGATCAAAGCTGCAGTAATATGTAAAACTAGCTTTCTCCCACACTTGTATATGTACCAAAAATTTTGAAGGTACAGTCAGCAAGAAGGAACAACAACTATTAAAAATATTTCTAATGTTAATCTATTATGTTCTTGTAAGTTATTTATTATCTTCTAATTTATATATACTGACACAGGTTGTTCAGAGAGGTTGTGGAGTCTCCTCCTTGGAGAACTTCAGAAGCCGCCTGGACGTGGTCCTGGGCACCTTGCTCTGGGTGTCTCTGCTTGAGCAGGGGCGGGACCAGATAGTCCAGAGGCCCTGCCAACCTCATACATTTTTGATTCTGCAATTTCAAATATATTATAGAATACTTTTATAAAAAGTTACTTACTTTTAAAGCAGAGTTAAAAATCCATTTCTAAAGAAAATAAACAAATCCTTCTTCATTTACACAAGTGCATACTCTCTTTAAATAATAATCTGTACTCAATACTGATGATTTAAATCAAGGGGTTTAAGCCAATATTGGCTTAATTGGAGTGGATATAGCTTTGGAGCTATGTAATATTTTGGCAAAGTTCTTTTAGCCAATGTTTTGCATGACAAAAGCAGAAAATTGTTAATTACTTTTGAAAAAGCTTATTGCAACAGTGGATGTATTGTCCCTTGCATTGCCATCACTAAGTACGTATCATTTGACCTTGAAATTACTCTGCAGTGTGAAACAGCCCAGAAAGATAAATAAATAAATAAATAAAATCAGTGGGGAATCATTCCATCTGGCCCTACATTTGCAAATTCTTTCCTCTCTTCAGATATACATGTGCAAGTCTACTTGACATCAATGTGCTAAAGCCTAATGACATTTCTTGCAATTAGCTTTGACTAATTCACTTGATGCAATATGAGTTTTTCCCCACATATCTAAGATCAAAATTTGGCAGAGCATTAAAAATGTATCTTAAGATATAAGGTATTGCATAACTTTCCTCATATGGCTTATTGCTGAATAAATATTTTATCTGAGACTAAGATCAAGTTGCTCCAGCATCACTTCCAAATAACAGTGGAGGTATATCTGACTGCAGTACCTAGCTTTTGTTTAGGATGCTCTGTGTGAAGGTCATGTTTTTGAGGCAAGAACAGAACGTGGCATAGCAAACACCTGACACAACTACCAGGTAATATTAATTTTAAGTTGCCATAGATGGCATCTCCAATTCAGTAAAGAAACTGTACTTACTCGCACTGGCCTTGGTGGCTACTGTGCAGCCAGAACCCTTGAGAGCAATTCTTCATTCTTGAGAATGAATCATGTGGAAACTGCATGGTAAATAGCACTCATTTCTACCCAACAGGAAAATTGTCATTGGAAATGTCAACAACATTAACCTCTCCAAGGAAAAGTCATTAGAACTGGACCATTACATGAAAAATGAGTAACATAATTTACTTGAAAAATGAATGACTTAACATCAGCACAAGAGACACAGGGCAAATTTTCTCTTGCTTAGAATTATATAATTTAGAATAGACACCACCCTGATGAAACTTCAATGCAATTGCAAATGTGTGACAACAGGAGTGGAGATGTCTGGCAGTAGAGGCAAAAGTTGGGAATATTATGCTTCTTTATCTCAGTGCAGTGGTACTTCTTGAAACATGAAAGTAAATCCCATGTATCTGTTTAAAGAATAACAGTAGCATATTCATGCATGACTACCTATTTGCATATTTTAAGTTGATATGTTCACAGTCCTGTGAAATACCAACACATTTGGGTGTTACTTTGCATTCTCGAAACCTAAATCATTCACCTGTGTATACATTGAACCTGGGCACTAACTGCAGCAGCTGCAATCCAGTATACACTCTCATGCATGCACAAGTAGGTCCCTTAAATAACTCACCAATCAGCAGCAAATTAAAATATTTGAACATACAGTATAAGGCAGTAGGCTGACAAAATGGACATCTGGATTTTATATTAACATTTACAGAGTGTGCTTAGCAAATGTTCTGCTTTATTTACGTGAAGTGGAAAATCAAATCCATGATAAATCATTAGAATATATTTATACTACACTGAAGTCACAGACCTATGGTCTAATTCAGGGTTTATATTGCCAACTACATGAAGAAGGTATTGATTTTAACTCCCATGGGAGTCCCACCCAAGAGGCCTGCAGGAAAATGAGCTTGAGCTGGCGCAAGTAGTTTACTAGTGCCAGTGAGACAAGAGGAATTGCTGGTGCTGAAAGGAGGCGTGGCCCATGGAGTATGAAAACAGGGAATGATTATATTGGCAGAGGATCATGTTTATTCAGCATTGGCCACTAACAGGACTACTGTGTTCTTTTTAAAGTTTCTCTAGGTAGTCTGCATGATAAGTAATGACGAGGATGTGGGGGCTCAGAGCTGTCTTTTGATGGCATATTTCAAATAGCAGTTACCATATCAAGCCTCTCAGTGATGTTGGCTTGGATATTGAAAGGGGCTGTTGACCAAATAACCCATAACTTAAATTATACCTCAGCTTATCCAAAGGTTCCTCTCCAACTTTCACATCCTCTGTCCATTCAACTTTCATATCCTTATCTTTTGGAGGCCACAAGATTCAAGGACACAGACAGAAGCAGGAATAAGAGAGAATCTCACTTTGTAAATAGTCCAGCTTTCTGTTCCTGTCACAAGCAGTAGTTCCCCAAGCTTCATGGTTCTTTGTTTCCCATAGCAAGTCTGTTGGGCTTTCAGCTGCAGTGTCTTTGGGCACTTGGATTCCTCACTCTTTCACCCATCTTGTTTTCCAAGCTCCTGTCCCCACTACCCTGACACCAAACACTAGATTTTCATGGCTATGTCTTCACTCATAAATAAAATGGACCAAGGTCCATCCTGTGAGTCCCTCAACTGAAGTGAAAGAAGTCTGTGCAGTCAATGCTCTTCCCAAAAGACATAAGATCCACTGAAATTGAGAGTTTTAGCTGGTGAGAAGTAGAAAGTGTTCATATTCCTTTGATCTAGCATCCATCTGTTGCAAGGCCTCTGGAGCCATTTAAGCCTATTTTCCCAGTGTTTTCAATATAATTTAAGGATAATTTTTCACAAATAGACAGAGAAGCTGAGGAGTCTTTTGAGCAATTTGAACTACTAAGCACTCAGAATACGTAAATCATGTTTATTTTGTTACTCTCAAATGCCTTTACTGACATTTATGGGGAAAGAAGTTTTCTTTTTCCAGATTATTCTGTGGCATTCTGGTACCTTCAGCTTAATGGTTTACATGATTCAGGACAAATTTAGTCTGGGTCAGCATAATAAAGTTAATGTTTTCTGCAGTGTAATTTAGAAAATTAAAATAGATCAGCAAAATTGCAGAATTCTATAGCATGTTAATATTATTTTCATGCAGTACAAATGAAACTGAGAGTAAATAACACACTCAAACAGTCCTCTCAAAGCTAGATAGTACTATATCTCCTGGATTTACATTCACGAGAGAAGGCTCTGACCAAAATACGTTTTGGAGATATTTAACAATGGTCATATAAGTGTTTGAAAATGAAAGTAAGAAGCAAAAAAACAAACCATACTTTTAATCACACTTAAAGGACTAACTTTTGAATTACAGAAGTTATTGTTTAAACACATTTACTAGAACAATGTTTAATTTAAGGTTAGTGGACCATAAATACAGCTGAATATAATAAGCTTTGAACTCCACTAAAAAGCATACTTAATATTAAACTGTACCTGTATTTCATTTCTGTTAAAATTATTTTAAAAATCACTATTTTGGACTCTAGAGTATATCTATATGCCCAGGGTAGTGCCACAGAGAGTTGGAGACTAGCATTACTGAGTAATTAATACAGCCACGCTAGTTTCAATACCCAGGCTACTTCACTCAGAGACAGCTCTGCAGCTATGTCCTATTGTAGTTATGTCTTTCTCTAACTGTCAGCTCACCAAAGTACCAACATTAGTCAGAATTCAAAAATGAAATTATTGATAAAAATATTAAGTAATCTTAATAGATTGCCTGAATTTATCCTTCTACATCAATATAGAAAACCAAAGGACTCTGGTATAGGTTTAATAGACATGGATTTCTAAAGCATGCATTTCATTTAAAATCAGTGCAAAACTGCTTGTCAAAAAGACACGATTGGAAAGATATGAATGATTTATTAATTTGGAGTTAATTCTGGGAAAATTCAGTCAAAAAATGGGAAAATGCAGAAAATTTCACACAGAAATTTTTGAAAATATTTCATTGTTTCATTTTCAAGTGTTTGTATTTTGAAAATGGCAAACCGTTATTTGAAAATTAGTTTTCAAAATAAATCACTGATATTTATTAATCACTAAATATTTACTTTCTTCTCAATTAATTTTCAGCAGAGGCTTTTTCATCAAGGAAACAAACAGAAAACATTTTTAAGTGATTTCCTGCCTTTTTTTTTTCTTACATAGCAGAAAGTAAAACTGTCTAACGCATGACTCTCAGCCAAATGTATAGTAATTGTAAACATACATGTTTATCTGTATGTCCATGTAGTGTCTCAAACACGAATTCTTGTTAAGTTGCCAGTGCTACTATTTTTGACACAAAAAATTATTCTCTATCATTGGTCTAATACTGCAAGACAGTGAGTAACCTTCATCTTGTGATGACAGCATCAATTCATTTGAGAAGTCTGCATTGACATCAGGCTGAATGACAAACACAAATTTAGGGATGTAGACCTCAAATTTGTTTTTGCTGTTTCCCAATGTTTATTTAGTAGGGAAGAGAGCATCCAATTGTTCCTACTTCAAGGTTTTGTAAAAGAATTTTCAGTCAATGTATTCTAGATTACAGAACTCTCTCCAAGTAATCTCTGAGGGCTCTATTAAACAGCAAACAATTCCTAAGCTCTCTGAGCAGAAGCCAAGGAAAGGCCACAAGTGATACCGAGACTAACTCTGTACACAGACAACTCATTTGGCAAGACAATAGCCAACATACTGAAGAAGGCCTCTTGGTTTTCATTCCCTTTATATCTCTCTCAGCACCAAAGCCGCAAAAGTTGTAGGCTGTCTGGTAAAAGAAAAAGTGTTTTAAATGATCTCCTTCTTGCTGTGGAGCCACTGGATAAACTGGTATAATTGCTCAGGCTGGTAAAACAACCACTACTTTGGTGACAAAAGATTTTTTTAATCCAGTGTCACAACAGCTCATTGTTACATTTGTTAGTATGAAAGTGGGCTCAAAAGGGACAGTATAATTATTTTTATACTTATAAACTTATTTTCTTTCCCATAAGGGAATCTTCCTTTAACTGGAAGCCATATGGCCCATGGTGTTCTTTGTGGTTATTTTTTTCCCATTGTTGCTTTTTTGGTGTACATCCTTAAAAAGCTTTCTGGCTGACCTAAGTTGCTGTTGGCTGACATCAGCTGGGAGACTTGAATTGTCTTGAGAATACCCTCATCATTAGGACCAAGATGTTCAACTAACACAAGAGCCAAATAATTTTTGGACACTCAAGTTCAGATTGACAAAGCTGTATGAATAAATTAAAAATAACTGACTCATACTTTTACCAAAAATGAAAAGAGAATATAAGAATAATTTAAAGTGTTGATAGAAAAGTTCATGTATATTTGTAATTAAGTTACATTATCTTCATGATATTATATTGTTTTATAATTTCTTCTCCAGATTATTCATGTATTAATTTCATTCCAGGAGAAAGCTCTAATGGAGAAAACGGTGACCCACTATCTCACCTGCTGTGTTAAATTCAGCTCAAGCAAAGGACTGATACTGACTAAGCAACAGGTCCAAGCATTCTGGAAATATCAGAATATTGCCAGTTTTTTAGAGCTTTGTAAGATTTATAAAAGTCTATGAAAAGCCCTAAAATAAAATAATAACAATAAAAATGAACAATTTAGAAATCTAATGCAATGCAGTAGCTGGAAATAATCTAGAACACAGAGGCAATCACCAAGAACCTCATCTGGGAGAGCTGGCTCAGCATACTGTCACAGTCAGGGCAGCTCCATTGACATCACTGGAGTTACATTAATATGAAAGGGCAGCTTACATCTGGGATCTGGCCTCATATGAAAAATAGATTTTCTTAAAGTCTTTACATACTTCCAAAGGATGTAACAACTGGAGTTAGTCCCAATACTGGTATGCTTCAATAGCTGTGTTATGTAAAACTGCATGCAGATTACTGAGAGCAGTGTGCCATTTTTGAAGAAGTTTTCCATGGTTTGCCATTTTTAAAGTGAGGTTCTGGTAATTTTAATACAAAGATTTTCAAAATAAATAAATAAATAAAATAAAAAGCAACTTTCCTCCTGCTGTTACATTGTGCAGAAAGTGAACCCTTATCAAGGCTGCAGTCCTCAAAGGCTTCTTGGCCTTACAAGAGGACACATCAGCATGGAAAAATTAACTGCCAGTACAAAAGACTAATTCTCAGGAGATATTTTAAAATCACATTCTTGAAAAAATTTCCTAGAATAACAAAAAATCTGATTTTCTCTCCCTGACACACTTAGACTGTAACAGAAAGGACTCTATTCAGTCTCCTATATGTAGACTCCTGGTGCTATTTGAGATGCCATAAGACAGCTGAACAAGATCTCACCGGAGAATAGGACACAGGGTCTACTGGAGCAGCAGCTGGACAGGTGTCTTATGTGAATTAATATCTGTATTTAGCTGAGAGGAGTCCAAATACTAATATTTCCATTAATAATAGGGCATCAGAGAACAGAAAAATTCTACAAAACTTACATATTCTGTGGACATCTCCACAGAAAAGAAGGCCATAACTCATCCTAGGACTAGTACTTTCTTTTCAGATGAAGTTGTAAATAACTTTGGGGAAATAAAGCAATTTTAACATAAAAAAAAAAAAAAAAAAAAAAAAAAAGTTGAAAGTTCTGGGAAATTCTTTTATTAAATCCAAACCAGTTGGATATAAATATCTCAAATTCAATAAGCTCTTGGGAACAAGTTTGAGAAACAAATCAATGGGATACTAGCTAGATAGTTGATGATTCTAAGTTCGCTTTAGTTTTGTGTGACCTACTTTGTAGATATTTAGCTGACAAAGTGCTGAGAAATGTTGCAGATGATTTATGACAGTAATAATATTCTTGTATTTCAGAGTTTGCAAGAAATGCTTGCTACTATCTCCCACTGGCTTCAGGATTGCATCCTGTCTTCTCTGATTCAAATCCAGCAATGATAACATTCCTTCAGCATGTCTCATTTTGGTTACAGCAATGCAATTTACTTAAGCTGGAAAGCATCAGTCCTGGGAAAGTTGCAGCTGCTGCAGATGCAGGAGCAGTTTGCTTCCTCAGACCTTTCAGTAACAAAGCCATTTGCTTTGGACTTGCAGCCCACACACTATCTAAATTGGTCTCTAGAGATGAACTTTGTCTTCTCACCAATTAAATAAAATTCCATGCATCTGTGTGATGCCTGCGTGGGACACTCAGTTAAGTCCATAGAGTTAGTGGATAGAATCAGAACTACGTGGGACTGTAGTTTTAATTCCATTTTACTTCATGGGAGGCATGCTTCAGTCCCTCATTTTTTTTCTTGGATAGTAAATTAGCATATTAAAGTTCATGTTACTACTGGGACACCAAAATAAAATAACTGATTTTTTATCAAAGTGAAATATAGCAAAGGTTGTATTACTTATGAAATTGAAGAAGTTTCTCAGTATGGAGTATTGCAAATAGTATTAATAAATTTTGGAGCGATCAACATTTCTGGAAAAAATGGACTTTTTAAACATGTTCAAGGTCGAGCAATTTGGTACTATACATTAATATTTTCTTTGCAGTGTATTTACATCAAATACATTTTGTTAGAGGGCCCATATGAAAATAAACCTTTTTAGGATAGCTCTGCTATGTTAGCTATTTGTGTCTTTTGGCTCCCTTACCAACATGGAAGCTTCCAGATAGCCTGTATATTCTCTGCTTTAAAAGCATACCCTCTTGATTTTCAGTACTATGTTGTGTTGCTCACTATCAGATCTTCTACAGCGCATTAATTGTGGCACCCTGAACCATGGGAAACACAAACAATAACTAGAATTGCATCTATCTCATGATTGCACTTGAAGATAATCTCCTGATTGTGCCTACTTATTAATTTCTGGTTTGCATCACTGAGTGACCTCGGAGCACCTGAACAGGACCCCTTTCAGACACAAGATCCAGGAGTGCTTGGGTATGGTGGTTTGACTCAGGGGAGTAACCAAGCTCCACCACAACCGTTCTCTCACTCGCCTTCCTTAAAGGCCAAGGGAGAGAATGCAAAGGGCTCAAGGGTTGAGGTAAGGATAGGGAGATCACTCAATGATTATCATGACGGGCAAAACAAATTCAAAGTAGGGAGATTGTAAAAAGTATTGTCTATTGCTAACAAGCTAAGAGAAGTAAGAAATAAAGGAAACAAAAACACATTCCTCTCCCCCCCCCCCCCCACCCTCTTCCACCTCCTCCATGCAAAGCAGCACAGGGGTACAGGGAATGGGGGCTGTGGTCAGTCTATAGCACTTTGTCTCTACTGCTCCTTCTCAGTCACTCTCTGCCCCTGCTCCATGTGGGGTCCCTCCCACGGGATGCCGTCCTTCCTTTACTGAGCCTGTGGGGGCTGCCCACAGGCAGCAGCTCTTCAAGCACTTCTCCCACACGGCTCCATACCACGGGGTCCATCCCCCAGGAGCAAACTGCTCCAGCACGGGTACCCCACAGGCGGCAGCTTCTCCCAGACCTCCTGTTCCTGCGTGGGCTCCTCTCCACAGGCTGCAGCTCCATCCCAGGGCCTGCTCCTCAAGGGGCTCTCCATGGGCCACAGCCTCCCCCAGGCCACATCCAACTGCTCTACAGGGGGCTCCTCCACGGGCTGCAGCGTGGAGATCTGCTCCATGTGAGACCCATGGGCTACAGGGGGACAGCCTACTCCACCAGGGGCCTCTCCACAGGCTGCAGGAGAACTGCTGCCGCATGCCTGGAGCACCTCCTACCCTCCTGCTTCCACTGACCTTGTGGTCTGCAGGGCTGCGTCTCACTCCTCTCTCTCTCAGCTGCTGTTGCCCAGCACTTTTTATTCCATTTCTTAAATCCGCTCTCACAGAGGCGCAAACAACATTGTTTATTGGCTCGGCTCTGGCCGGCAGTGGGCCCCTTATCTAACGCGGGGCAGCTTCTAGATTCTCACAGAAGCCACTTCTGTAGCTCCACGCTACCCAAACCTTACCACATAAACCCACTACAGTGGGTTTACAGTGGCCCAGGATGATGTTCTAGCTCAGAATCTGAGCTAGACTTCCTCGTCCCCAAAATATAGGTGGTGTACATCTCCAGAAACATTTTGCTATTTATGCAAGTCTATTGCTATTAGTTTGGTATGCCTGTTGATGGAGCAGTATCCATTACTCAAAGGAAAACACTCTGTTGGCTTGATCTTCAGGACTGTTCTAGGGAATATTTTGCATATACTTTGCAAAGGTTGTAAGGGGATTATATGCTGAATATATATATATATATATATATATTCTTATTGCTTTTGTTGATCATCTAGTTTCTGTTTGAAAATACCTTAATCAGAAAAATACCTTTAAAAAAAAAAAAAAAAAAAATCCAGATCTGTGGAAAAGGAATCTTTGCCCAGTGGGAATGGACTGTACTTCATGAAAGCAAAGAGCATCCATTTAATGTCAGAATATACTAATTTATTTAATAAATAAATAAGAACAAGAGAACCATTATTGGGTGGTCCCGTGTGGAGCCAGAAGTTGGACTCAGTGATCCTTGTGGGTCCCTTCCAACTTGGGATATTGTATTATTCTATGATTATATTATATATATTGAAAGGTAAGTGCATTAAAAATTCAGATGGAAGAACAAACAGAGAACAGGGGGAAAGAGCAGACAGAGAGAGAGAATTTCACCACAATAACCATACCAACTGAAACTTTGATAACAAAATATGTACAATATTTCTAAACCACATTGCAGCCAACGCATTAGACACAGGGTAATAAAGACCTCACATGAGCAAAGACGTTACTGAACATATAATCTTCATAGACAGGATCAGTTCCATATAGTCCCAAAGTTCAGGGAGGAACAGTCAATTACATTTATTGTGAATATATTGCCAAGGATAGACAGGGTTCAATTGTACTGAACGGTTCCTGAGGTCATGGAATATAATTTTCTTAAGGCTTCCAGCTGGCAAATTCATTTTCTCACTCTCTCATTTAGTCCCTTGTGTTTATTTTATAATTTTACTCATGACAGCAGAGTTACTGATCCCTCCTGTGCAGCCTCAAGATGGTTGTTTTCAATGAAAAGTGTGTGAAAATTATTAACTGGTCTGTAAGCAAGTGATTCAAATTACTCAATTCCACCCTAATTCATAACAAAGTTTATGACTAATGTCAAACTCTAATTTGAATTTTTCAAGACAGTTTCAGCTTCTGAAATTCATTGTGCAGGAAGAGGAAGTAAACTGGTTTACCAGGTACTTTTTTTTTTTTTTTTTTTTTTTTTTTTTTTTTTTTAGTAATAAAATTTAAGACTACTGTTATAAATTGTGCCTGGTTGTATTCTGGGCAGGCATAGTGGAATCAGTGTGTGCAATTATTACTAGTAGGCCATAAATCTGGTAGGAATGGAGAATCTGGGTAGTGATGACCTTTTTTTGCAGGCAATCTCATCAGCTAATCCACTGTTTAAACCACAACAGCAGGAGGGTCCTTAAACACTGTATATAATAGAAGAGATATTCCATTAAACAGTTAAAACCACTGTCTTCATTCTGTCTTAATAAGTGTAGAGTGTACCAGTAGCCCACAAACAAGGATTTCACTGCTTACAGGACTACGCGTAACTCTTTGAACTATACATGAAAGACAAGTATAAAGGAAATCCAGTGGGGTCTACATATTAAAGGAGATTCTGTACAAGACCAAAAGATGTCATCTTCATGTGTTTAAGCATTTTCACAAGAGACAGATGACTACTAGACATCAGTGTGAACTGAATGAGCAGAGTCCAGAGATCCTGGGGAAGATGACTTTTCTAAGTAGAATGTCACTGACTGGTTGACAGAATGCCTCTTTAGGCACTGCTGATTGCACTGACTAGATTTCCATGGACAGACATAGGTTATAATGCTCAGTTATACTGTGGACACACAGCTACCTACATATAGATACACAAGTTGAGGTTCCTTATCTGGAATTGCTTTCCTCTGTAAAGGCTCTCTTTAGTTGTCTAAGTAGAGGTGCAGAACACCATTTGAGTTGTCCTCAGTAACCGAGTTGGCCTCTCCATTCCCTCCTTCGGGAAGGTGATAGTTTCTTCTATCTCCTGTGTCTTATGTGTCAGTTTTGTATGAATAATAAGCTCAGTAACTGAAACAAGGCCAAAAAGGGCAAGAATACTTTTCCCACTTTGAAGGAGAGAGACGGAGAGAATTTATTTCTGGGTTCTATTTTTATCAAGATTTCTACATTGCTCTGACAGAAGATTTCTACTGCAGCAGATGGACCTGTGTTTTGTAGCACAGTGGGAAAATTTACACTGTTGCATTCCTCTAATTCTCTCTCTCTCTCCATGTCTCTCTGTCTCTGTCTCTGTCTCTGTCTCTCTCTCTCTCTCCTATGCATAGAAAGTATTTACTTATCCTATTTCACTTGCTGTTTGTTTTTCATATTCCTAAGCAGCAATGAAACTGCCCAGTTTGTGGTATCCCATATTGCTACAATGCAGAGCATTGCTTCACATTCAGACATTTATCTTCCCATTTGCCTGGGTCTAGACTCTTCATGTTTTAATGAAAATATATATTGTTCAGAAATGGCTGGCTTAAGATTTCCTGGATTTTTTACAAATTTGGTATTAAAAAAAAAATACTGGAAAATATCCAAAAACATCACAGAGAGCAGAGATAAGGACCTTACTGTTGAGTGCCCCAGCCTGCAGAGGGCATGTCTGAGTGGGCCTAGGTCCAGGGCCAGACAATAAACATTTGTCAGACAGATTTTTAATAACATTTTCCTTTCAATTATCTCTTCTTTCTTTTAGCATTTGTTAAATTCATACATATTTAGTTAGACAGCTGAATTCCTGTTTTTCTGTGTAGTTTAAAGCCACCTGTTCTTATTCTGGCAAGTGCTCCTTACACTCCATGACATCCTTACATTTTCAGATTGGTTGAAAAATACATTTTAATGGAAAATGAGGGTTCTAAACTTACATTTAATGATATTTCCTCATTTGGTTTGATGTGGCATGTGAGCCAGCATTTCTGTGTCTGGTAATTAGGACTCTCAGACAGAGTTGTCATGCTCATAATACTGTAATTTTTAGATTTTTTTTTTTTTTTTTCCCTTATTATAAATCCTTTACCTCCCAGAAAGTAACATTTTCCAGAAGTGGAAAACTAGTCATCTTAGCTACTTAACAACAGAAAAACTCTCCAGATGCTACTGTCAAGTAAAGGCTTATGTGAATTTAGCATTAAGGACTAAAAAATAAATAATAAAAAAAAGTGTCAAGTGTGCCAACATTTCACAATAAACCACTGCTTCTTAAGACTCTAAATTCTGTTATAGAAATGCATCCATTGTAACTACTAGAGTGTCATAGGTCATAAAGATATATATATATATATATTTTCTGACTGAAACTAAGTTGATAATGGATAATTTTAATGTAAAAGAAATAGGGAACAAATTTACACCATGTGATTTTGATGTATAGAAAACAGGAGCAGGTAAAAACATTGTTAAGACATTTATTTGTAAACTGATTAAAACAAATCTTTTCCGTATTGTCCACTGTATTAAAACAAATAAAAGAGACAGGAGATATTTTTAGCATCTTTCTATGGGGAAATAGGTAATCTGACAGGCTCTGAAGCTGAAGCAAAACTTTGGTAAAGTATTATTTGTTTGACAGATGACTACCTTTTCTTCCACCTAACGACAGGGCTCTGAAAAATAAAAAAAAAAGAAAAGGTGATTTTTCAATTTTGCTGATAAAAGTCCTAGTCATGTCATTTGTACTTTCCATGCTCCAGTTTTGTATCAATTTAAAGGAAACAAGGATTTAGCTTTTAAATGGTAAATTCTGAATTTAACGTTATATAGTTAAAGAGTTCAACGTAAACTAAAAGAAATATATTGCAAAATATTTCCTTTTTTTTAAATTCATACGTGGAATTTTAGTTACCTTAGATTAACTCCATTTAACTCTATGTACCTGAAGCAGGGAAGTTAGAGGCATGAACCTCTTCTGTGGAAAGAGGTTCAATGGAAAGAGGAAGTGAGGTGAGACGAGCACCTTTAGAGAGTGACTGAGACACAGAGATGCAAGATGCTCTCCAGCATTACCTAGTTATGTTCAAATGAAATATGGAACTGAGGGGCAATGGTCCTAGCCCACGTGTATCTGTTAAACATAATGAAATTTGCCCTTGTACAGATAGTCAGTGGAAAGGCAATGCACCACGTTCACTCTCAATTTATAACCTCATTGATATAATACCATTATATATCCCTTTGCACAGCATTATATTTCTAAAATATGAGTAGTTACAGACTAGCTCATGTCAACTGCCTTCATCAATGAGTCCTTTGATACTTTGCTTTACTTCTCTTGGTATTAGTAAACCCACGAACAATTACTAGACCTCTGTTTCTAAAATTTACAAATTTAAGCACACCTTGGGGAATTATAGGCATTGGCAGACAGCAAATTCTGTGTGGAAATTATTGATCCTCTGGGCAGACTTTTCTACTTCTGATGATGGTCATTAAGAAATAGTTTGTTAAGCTTCCAAAATTTTCACCATAAAAGCTTTTTATTTCTTTCTCTTTCATCTTTCATGTCTTACTGCTTATCTTCTACAAATTGTTACTAAAATTTTCAGTGATGCCGTGTGTTTAGACTAGCAGGACTTGCAGAATTTCTGAATGCTTCTGCAGAAGTCAGTTCAGCTACACAAGATGGAAAACTTCAGCTTGTTTTCTTTACTACTTGCTCCATTCCAGAGCTTTTCTGTACATAGAAACAGGGAGACTAACACATAGAATGTCATGCAGGATTCCTTTGCTCATCTGTGAAAATCACTGTTTGCAGGGTTTTTGTGAAATAAAAATGCCTGTTTTTACATGTCTGTTTTTCTTTAACTCAAGAATGAAAACATTTTGTGACTCTTTTGAAAATAATATTAATAATACTCTCCTGGTTTCTTTATATGATACAAGTTAAATTTGTATGACTTTATTTTTAATTTTTTATTTTTTTATTTTTATTCTTCTTGGCCCCACATCTCCCTGCTAACCAGTGGGACTTCAGGGTGAAGATCTTTGAACTGCAGTTGGTCTGACAGATAAAATAACTTTTAAACCTCAGCAATAGTAGAAAGCCAAAAGAAACCTAACAAAATATTCATATTATTGTTATTGTAATAGAGCACAGTAGTATATAGATAGATAGAGGCTCCAGTGTACAACTGCTACATTATTCTTGACAAGCTACCTAAGTAAAATGAGGAGTATATCATTATATATCCCCAAAATTCCAGAGTTAACAAGGACCACGGAGAATAGATGGAAATGTCTTTATTGCTGACATTTATAGATGGAGAACTGAGCCACAGAAAGATTGAAACACTTAATATCACAGAGGTAGTTTGTGACATATCCTGGGGCTGAGCCCAGATCACTTGAATCCTAGTTGGATTCCTGCTTGTTCCCACAATTAACTGTATGTTAAATGAACATAAATTCCATAAATTACTGTAGATGTAAACGTAAAGTCATAGTATCTTGTCACTGATCTGTGCTATAAAAAATTAAGTGACATTTACAAGGGTTCTGTGTTCAAGGAATTCTTTGATTCAGCTACGAGTAATCCAGGTTCCTGACCACCAGATATGTTCTTCTTGAGCAATTTCAGCTTTCTAAGATAGGCAGCCATGACACAAACCCTCAAGTTACTGAATACTGTAAAGTAACTTTCTACAGCCTGTAGAAATACTACTATTACCTAACGCTTAGTCCTTCTGAAGTCAGTAAGAGTTTTCTTGTGATCTTTTGGGATATCAGTTCATCACACTCTGATCATCTGGAACACGTACTAAAAAGAATAGGTACTTACTGCTGAGAAATGTTATTTGGAGGTGTGACATCCAAGTCATGAGAGAACATTGAGATTTACACAAAAGAAGGGGATATATATTAAAAACAAAAGCCAAAACAAACAAACAAAAGGCAAACCAAATAATTTTAAATTGAGAAAAACACACAGCACAATTAGTGTTAAAAGTATGATTACTAGTTCATGTTCCCTTACATAAAAGACCTGAGATTAGTCTAGATAAAATACTAAAAACAAATGGATATGGGTTCTTTTATACTAGAAGAAAATACCAAGTATATAAATTCATGTTTGATTTTATAAGAACAAAACAAGTAGAAGTTCATTCCAAAGTCATCTCACATGATACATGTGAATTCCCTTCAAACAGCAACCATCAGTTAGATCACAAATCATGGGAGACGGAAAAATACATAAAATGTCTACTGACAGTTTCATCACATTTATAAAGATGAAATTTTAGACTTATTACGTCTTATAAAAATGCATATATTTGTAGCCATACACCGTTTTTCCATATTTATCATTTTAAAGATATGTTCTTCTGAAACATGGTTCATAATAAGCAGCTCAGGCAATAAAAGTTATTAATTTCCTCAAGGATATTAGGATATTAAGTGAGATAAAATATGAAATAATTTGTAAACAATAAAAATTTATCAAACAACCTTTTCTTGCATTTTGCAAGAGCATTGTATTTCCCTTTTCAAATAAATTGCAGCTGCTATATATGTTTATTTTCTTTTTCAAAAGGTAAAAAATTTACTTGCCTTAAGAAAGTTACTTTCTGTTCAATGGTATCTTTTTCAGTAATCTCTGTTATTAAAAAGAAAAAAAAAAAAATCTTATGCAAAAAAGGATAGCTGTTGTAGAAGCTATTAGATGATACTGAGATTGAGATACCTGAAAGCCCAAGCAGCTTGGAGTTACGTCAGCTATTGATAAGATGAGATACAGTCTCTGTTTGCACACTGAATCAATCACACTAGTGTGAATCAATCACACTAAGATGACAACTGGCAATACTTGAATAAGTCTTAATTCTTTACCTAACCTAGTGAGGCTTGTATAAGACTTTGGGTAATAGCTGCACACTATCTTAAAACTTTCATCTGAAATATTGGTCAGGATTTCCTCTGAGAAGTTTGGAGGACAAAACTAAGTATGTCTTTCCCACAAGATCTTCATCTGTAATATCTTCCAAATACCTTTTTTCCATTACATAAATTGTATGCCTTGACATTTATACCTCAACATTTATTGTATTTGGCTCTTTCACAAACCACCTCTTTCCTATTTAAAAATTCTCACAGTTATTGTTTACACCTACATCCCTTCTATAATGTGTAAGGGAGTGATTTTTATTTCCCAGTGCACACTTCTCTGCACCAAGCTTTTTAGGTAGTGGACTTACTGGAGTCCTAGATGTTTTGATTAGTCCAGAGAGGAAGTAACACAGTATGAATACTTGATACAAGTTACTGCCTATCAGTAATAAAACAAAACAAAACAAAACAAAAAACTTCTGACATATGGGAAAACATTAGAGCATCAAAGAACTCAGGAGCAATCTTGGATCAGTTCTAGGTCCTATCACAGAGCCAGAGCATGACTGAGGTTGGAAGGCACCTCTGGAGGTCATCTGGTCTAAACCCCCTGGTAAAGTAGGGCCCCCTACAGCCACTTGCCCAGGAATCATTGCATTAAGACTCTTGAAGTTAAATACAAAGTCAGCTAGGGCAACTCAATGCTTTTTGAAATACTTAAATATGCATTGCTTCGTTAAAAATGACCAAAGGTCAAATTTAATATGGTATAAGTGAAAGGTGTGGACTAGGCTATACCGGGCAAAATTGCTAAGGAAAAAATCAAAAGAAATGAGTCTACAGCCCAGATACAATAAAAAACACCCTGCCATTCCCACTAAGAATGAAACAAGAGGATGCAATACAAAATCTGATATCTATGAAAAGAAGACTCATTTTTATAATTTTTAATTTTGTATGACCATAAAATTATGGCTATGTATTATGGTATCTTGGCATTTAGCTTTCAACAATCAAAACCCATTGGATTTCTGCTTTTCAGTGTGTTTTCAAAAAAAAAAAAAATTGTCATTTAAAACTTTTTTGATTCCTTTGTAATATAGCTAGGCAAAAAATAAAAATCCAGCACTTATTCCACTTTAAAAAAAATTACTTAAGGTAATAGTTGGGCCTTTTGACTAAAATTAGTCTCTTCTCATTTCAAATATGAGTGTTAGAAATAAAGAAAATTAGAATAGACCAGTTTGTAAAAGTAGTTTTACTTCCAGATGAACGTATGGGAATTTATTCCAAAGTTATTCCTAAAGAAAGCTCTGAAGGAACAATGCATGAATGAACTTGCATTGACTTTGAGTTAGCATTTGTACTGCACAGCCATAAAATACCATAAGCTACTTGCCTTCACGTACTGCCCACAGCGGTAGCAGCAAAGGGATTTGGGGGATAGGAGCGGAGGGAGATTTCCTTTCCCTCCTGCTTGTCCAGGAGCAACACGAAGTCAGAACAGCCAAGAACGTATGGTGCAGTGAAGCTAAGAAAGACAGGTTAAAGTAAGTTTGAGTCCATCCCTCAAGCAAAAATGGCAAGGTAGTAAAAGATAGTAGCAACAGTAGGCAATACTAATTAAGATGCCATCAGCATCCAGAAGTGGCACTCTTGTGTTAAACAGAATGGAATATCATCCTCTACTTTTGAGCTCAAATAATCTGACATATTGCCCACACTAACAAAACTCTTGTATTTTGAAATCAGGAAATATGTTTTCTGTAATGAGGGAATAGGCAGCTATGTTTAGGATTTGCAAGTTTGGTGTAAATACCAGTTTTTATTTAACAGTTGCTAGTCCATTCAGAGAGTCCATTGTCAGATCTGATAAACTTTGCAACTTGTAGGCCAGATGAAGTGAAAGTAATCATTGTTGCCGATGTCCCTAAATAATTCCATTCCACTTTTGGTGAACTGACATAAGATTAGACTATTAATAAAGCAGTTCTTGATCAGCCATCTTTAAATTTAACTCCTGCATGAACTGCCTTTTCTGAAGAATCCCAGGTATTTGGATTCTCACTACTAAGTCACACTTAAGCCAGGTATTTGGATTCTCACTACTAAGTCACACTTAAGATTTCAGAATATTAGGATTTGTTGTTTCTGTTGTTAAGCAAAAAGCTTAAAATATTTTTTCCTTTTCCTTTTTGGATGTTGGGTTTCCATTCTGTCATCTTGGCACCTGTCATCTTGGCAGTGCAAGCATCTGTATTCCAGCAAGCAACATTTAGCTATTCATTTATCTCTTTATTGTTAAGCAAATCAGCAATCAGCTTTGGAGCTAGTCCATGGTACTTAGCTCAACATGCCCAGAGGAAGTCCACTGTAAAGAGTTATGGTGGTTTGTGTCCCAGCTTACTCATTTATAACTAAATTTCCAAATGTCTGTTTCCCCGTTACCTTAAGGATAACACACTGGCAATCTGCCAGGTCAATTGTTTCTACTTATCAGGAAGATTTCACTTTCTAACAAGGTGAAATGTGATCCATTGTCAAATAGTAATTCTTTTTGGTTTCTTAGAGAGCAGTTGGCAGGAACATGATTATTACAGCAGAAATGACCTTTGGTATAAATGCTACTTTTGATTTGCAATCACAGTAGTGTCTCAGAGTGACAGATGAGCAGCCATGGCCCTCGTGCTTGATCTGATGACACTGACACTGTCAGGTGCAGATTTTCTGATGACAAGAAGAAAAAAGAGAGAGGTGGCAATGACAGTACAAGAATCACTGTTACAATACGATGAGTAGAAAACATTTAGAAAAGTTTTGGCTGTGGTATGAATCCTGAACAGTACTGTAAACTTAATGCCTTGTTCTGGCAATTCCCTGATGCTATTATCATGAGTAATGTGTCAATTTTGCCTTTAATTTTCATGAAATAAGTAATTAACTTCAACTTATTCACCTATTTGGCTGTCAGGTTAAGATTAAAAAAAAAAAAAAAAATCACATGTAACCAGCCATCATCTGTATAGCATTCATATCATATAAATCACAGTCACATATCATATAAATCACAATCACAGATCATGAAGGATTATACCATTTATCACAAAGGACTATATCATTATATCAGGTAGACTGGGAGGAACACAGAGAAATTATCTGAGCATGCAGGAATCAGGTTAGGAAAGATAAAGCCCTATTAGAATTAAATCTGTCCAGGGATGTCAAGAGCAAGAAGAAAGGGTTTTATAGATAACTGATTGACGAATGAAGGATGAGGGAAATCGTGGGCCCTCTCTAGAAGGAATCAGGCGACCTGGTCACACAGGATATGGAGAAGGGTGAGGTACTCTTTCACCTTGGTCTTCATTGGCTAGAGCTCTAGCCACTAGCCTAAGTCCCAGAAGGCAAAGGCAGAGACTGTGATAACGATGAACCTAGTATAGTGGTAGGTGTCTCTGACCATGGTGGAGTTGGGGGGGGGGGGGGGGGGGGCGGGCGAGGGAATTAGGCTATTTTTAAGGTCCCTATCAACCCGAACCATTCTGTGATTCTACGATTTGCTCTGATTCAGATTCTCAGCTTTCCTGAGAGCCATTACAGTTTTGGGGTTTGGATCCTGGGAAACAGGAAAATCTTTATTCTGTGATCCATATAATAAAGATGCTTCTTTCTTTGCACAAGATGTTATTCTTAATGTTTATAATCATTTCTGGAGCATATGTAATGGTCTCCTGTATTGTCTTCATGGATTGTTTGCATCACTACTATTCCAAATCTGAGACATGAGCAGTGACAACTGTGGGTAATACCAGACAATGTAATACAATGCACTTGACTCTTTACAAACAAAACTTACAAAATTGTAAAACGTATTGCCAGCAGTGATCTGGGAGAAATCTGCAAATTCATGAAGATGCTGTACAAAATTCTGCAGTTAAACCTAGTTCACAGTAAGAAATGTGTATTCCTAAATGAGAGCTGAAATTAGGATAGGCTTTTTTTTCTTTTTTTTTTTCTTTTTTTTTCTTTTTTTTTCTTTTTTTTTTTTTTAATATATAAATACAGTGGCAGTGCTTTTGTGACTTCAGTGTCATAACATCAGAATTCTGTTAAATTTCAGTATTCAATATAAAATTGCTAAGTGTAATATTAAATACAATACTTAATATTAAGAGTGTTATAATTTTAATATATATTCAGTATTTAAAATTATATTAATCTTCAAAATATTCCTGAAAATTCATTTCTAACTTTGACATATTGACCTACAGTAATATCACCGGTAGTATTTTGGCGTTGAATCGGTCATCTGGCCAAAGTATCATTCAGATAACATTTGTTCCATAGAAAGTAATGAAAATCACTAATGTCATTCTTAAAAGAGCAACTCATATTGCCTCGTCTGTTCCCATTTAAACTGTTACAGTAAATACAGTAAAATAGCATTGGTTCTCATGTGGTATTTCATGGTGATACAGTCCACACTCCACAAAAAATAAGCAAGTCACAAACATATCTTCAACAGGTGGAAGTGCACAGCTTTATTGGGCTTCTTTATATATGCAGAAAGGTGGATACCTCCAGTCTCATCATTGTTTGTTAAACTATTGCTCTAAACATGAGATTGGTGAGATTTCTGGTCCTATGGGTGTTGCAACATCTCACCTGCAGGTAACTGGCATGCATGTACAAATACAGGCTTGACCTATTATCAGACATTACAGAACAGAAAGGAGCATTTGCAAAATATTAATAACTGCATAATAGGAACACAAAGTACAACTGTTAAAAGAGTCTGGTTTTCATTAGAAACACCCTGTATTTTCCTAAAACAGCTATCTCTGCAGACTAAATGTACTCTGGACCAGCTGGCATTCAATAGCCTATGTCCATACTAAATTCTGTTTCCCTTCAAAACATAGTTGGCTGTATTTAAACTGCCCACTGGGAATGGTTCCTGGACTGTACTGAGCCCTAAATTGTGTCTGGAACTTGTTGGTCATGGTCAAGGCTGTGCCAGAGACAATTCCAGCAATTCTGTGGTATTGATGCTGAGCCTGGGAGCAGTACCTGGCAGCATTTAATTCACTTCTACAGTGATTCACAGCTCTGAGAGACACTTCTGGTCTGTGATATCATATAAGACACTTTCAAATCTAGGGAGAGAGATACCTTCTGCATGATTTGTAACCAAATATTTCTTTCTGTGGAATTTATTTACAAAGAGATGAGAGAATTACCTTAATTTCAGTTAATGGGAAACAACAGAAAGAAAAAAGGTGAGAGAGAGCAGAGATCATCTTTCATATTTTAGCAAAGCTTAAACTCAAAATGCATGTAGCGATCTGATGGCTCGTGTTAATTATGGAGCTTTTTGTTGTCTCAACACATTTAGGTCAATTGTTCTGATAGAAGAGTGAGAAAATCATAGCATGAAGAACAGAGAAAATAGAACTGAATGAACATTAATATTTATATATATATATATATAAGTTGAAAGACTATGCATGTAGGCAAATGTGTTTAGTCTTATATAGCTTCCATTACATTTCCTTCCATTGTATCAGGAGGAACTGACAATAATTTAACCTTGTTAACAATAACAATAAAAATCAAAAGAAAACACAAAATCAGATGATATAATAAGGTAAACTCTTCAGAATAGTATTAACCACTCAGAAGAACTAGGGATGTTTAAAAATATCAAATTTTGGAGGTGAATTTTTGTCCCCTGCATTCAGCAATTCCAAATGTCTGAAAGATGAGAGATAAAATACCTCATAAAATACAATATCTCTGATATATTCACAGAAGTGGATCCATATAGGTTCTTCATTTATGACACTTAAGGAAACCAAAACTGTATTTTATCATATATATAAACCAAACATTGTATTTTGTTACACTGGTTATCTAAGTTAAGGGACAGACAACTTACCAAAAAGGTTTCTCATAAGAAACTGAAGATATCAGTAATATACACACATGCTGCATAAGAGCATACTTCGAAAGAAGGAATTCCTGTAAATGTTGGAGATTGTATAATTACAAACTTCATTTGTAAAATACTGTTGTAATGTATTAAATACTTTGGTCATTGTTAAAAGATGTGCTGATCAACCATTGTTAAGATGAATGTGTACAACCCAAAGACATGCATTATAATTCGTATGAAAAGAAAAATTATTTTTGAGAACATCATGATTACTGTAGCCCTTTTAAATTTCAAACTGGATTTTAGCAAATTGGAAAATTCCATTTAAATTCCATTTAAAAAGGGAAATGCAATGAAAGTAAAATAAATAAATAAATAAATAAAAGGGTATCCAATATCACATTTGTATTATTTTATTCCAACAAGATAAGATTTACTGACTCTTAAAGGTCAGTGATCCAAACCTGAAGTTAAAAGAACATTTTTCAGATGTAGTGGTCATCAGGTCTTCTCATAGACTTCTGAAAAATAAGGATCCAAAATATTTTAAAATTAATAGTTTGGGAGTAACAGTAGGTTTCAGCCACTTCACACGAATGCATGCACCTGTGAAGACAAGATGTAACACTGAACATAAATGTCATCTGCATTTGCAAGTTCTGGATAATAAAAAAAGTAGTGTTTGCATATTGGGTCACTCAACAGGAAATGGCTCATGTTGGGCCAGGAGCATAACTATGATTAACAACTTCCTTTTGTTTTTTAAAATACAATACATAAAGAAAAACAAAACAAAACAAAACAAAAAGAAAAAAAAAAAAAAAAAAAAAAAAGGAAGTGCTGAAGAATCAAGGAATCATAGAATGGCTTGGGTTGGAAGGAATCTTAAATATCACCTAGTACCAACCCCTCTGCCATGGGCAGGGATGCCACCCACTAGATCAGGCTGGCCATGGCCCCATCCAGCCTGGCCTTGAACCCCTCCAGGCATCCACAACTTCTCTGGACAACCTGTGCCAGTGCCTCACCACCTTTACAGTGAAGAATTTCCTCCTAATATCTAATCTAAATCTACCCCCTTTTAGTTTAAGACCATTTCCCCTTGTACTTTTATTATCTAGTACCTCTCCTCTAGAGTACCTCTCCATCCTTTTTATAAGACCCCTTTAAGTATTGAAAGGTTGCAACAAGGTCTCCCTGGAGCCTTCTCATCTCCAGGCTGAACATCCCCAGCTCTCTCAGCTTTTCTTCAGAGAAGAAGAGTTCCAGGCCTCTGATCATCTTTGTCTTCCTGTGGACTCATTCTAACAAGTCCACATCTTTCTTGTGCTGAGGGCCTCAAACCTGGACGCAGCACTCCACGTGGGAACTCCACCATGACTCCATCATGAGGGAATAGTAGAGGAGGACAATCACCTCCCTCGAGATGCAGCCCAGGATAGCGACCTTCTGGGCTGCGACCTTCTGGGCTGCAAGCGCTCATAGCTGGCTCATGTTGAGCCTCTCATCCACCAGAACCCCCACCGTTCTCTCTACAGGGTTGCTTACAATGTGTTCCTCTCCCAGTCTGTACTACTGTCTGGGATTGCCCTGACCCAGGTGCAGCACCATCCTAGAATTCTAGACTTTACAAGGTTTCTGGATTCTGGGAAAATAAGATAAATGATTCACAGATTCAGTCAATTTCTCTGAATGGAGCACTTTGCTTGCTTGTGTTTTTTGAAAACCCAGGCTGAGTCTGAACCAGCTTTCAAGCTACCTTGAGCTTATTTACAGATTTATTTCAAACTAAGTAAAGGATGATGACTTCGGGTAAACTGTCTTAACTACTGGAGGTAGAATGCAAAAAGAAATGCTTTTGGTTCACATGACAAAAGTGAATCAAAACTAGGCTTACATCATACATGCAAATCGAAGAAATTTATCAGAGAATCTTCAGAGAAGTTCTGTCAACTGTCATACATCTGTGAGATAGTAAACCTGCAGGAAGGCAGTATGGATTACATCTCTTGGACATGAAAGACCAAACAAGGCTACTGCCAGAGATCTACCAGTGGGACTTTAAATTACTAGAAACTTCTAAGCCAACACAAATACAGTACCAGCATTGGTGTAGTGCCTATAAAAAACTTGATAAGCAAAAAAATAAATTAAACAGAAAAAAAAAATAATATGGAAAATCAAACATATTAAAAGCTATATTACAACAAAGACTAAAATTCACTATGAAACTATGTTGATTAAGTAGGATGAAAAAGACCAAGAGAAATCAATTAAAAGCTATAATGTATATCCCACTAAAAAATAAAATAAAAATGTCAGGAATACATTTATATTTTATTGATAAATGGAGACTTAAATTTGAACAAGGAAATATTTTATTTTTAAGAGGAAAGACAATAAATGAAAACCACATATGTAAGACAAACAAAAGGGAAAAAAAAAAATGAAATTGTAAATAAATAATAAAGGAAGCTGATATATTTTTGAAAACTGCAAATAAATTAACTTTAGAGTAATTTAGCTTGCCATATTTAAATAACATCATTTAATACTATCAATAAGAGCTCCAGAAGATCCAATATTTTACAATATAAAGCAACTCTAAAGAAACATTAATATTTAATACTGTATCTACAACTGAGTCACTCCTGAGTCTCCCTGAAAGGAATGATGCTGCTTGTCAACTAACATTTTGAGCTTCAGCTGATCTGTGTAAAGAGATGCCTCTACCTTAGTGAAGCACTAGCAACAACTGCCTGTGCCTTTACATGCATGGGGATCTGTACTGAAAACTGCAACCTCAGGGTATGTGGAATTACTTCACATGAAGACAAGCGCCAGAATACAACTTCAAATTTGAGTTGGAGCACATAGGAAATCTGCTGCTTCTTCTTCAGTTTGTGGCACCAAAATATTGGACTACCACATTCCCCATCAGTTCCTGTCCTGAACCATAACGCTTCCAAGGCAGCATAGCCTTTTCTGAAACTTTGCAGACTCAAGATACCACGTCTCCTTTTTAATTTGATGTGATAACCACTGTAAATATTGATTTAATATATTATACCCTGAACATATACCTAAGAGGATTAGATTTGGCCAGGTATGTCAACAGCAAAAAGAAAGGATTCTATAATTGTATCAGTGACAAAAGGAAGTCTAGTGGATCTGTGGGCTCTCTCCAGAAGGAAATGGTAGATCTGATCACACAGGATATGGAGAAGGCTGAGGTACTCCATGATTTTTTTTCCTCAGTCTTCATTGGCTAGAGCTCTAGCCACATAGCCCAAGTCCCAGAAGGCAAAGGCAGGGACTGGGAGAATGACGAACTGCCCAATGTATTAGAAGGTCAGTCTTGAGTCTATCTAAGGAACCTGAATGTGCACAAGTCCATGGGATCTGATATCTTTAGAAGCACATGCTGGGTGAAATTGCTAAGCCACTATCCATCATATTTGAGAAGCGGTGACAGTCTGGTGAAGTTCCCACTGTCTGGAAGAGGGGAAACATAACCCCCTGTTTTTAAAAAGGAAGACCCAGAGAACTACAGGCTAGTCAGTCTCACCTCTGTGCCTGGAGAGGTCATTGAATACTACTACTAAGGCACATGGAAAGGCCAAACTACTAAGGCACATGGAAAATAAGGAGGTAATTAGTGGCAGCCAACACGGCTTCACTAAGGGCACATCATGCCTGATAAATCTGGTGGCTTTCTATAATATGGTTACAGCACTTGTGGGCAAGGGAAGAGCAATTGACATAAGTTGGCCTTTGAACATCAAGATGATCTTACATAATTGTAACAATAAACAGAACAATGTCAATACTAATAAAAAAAAACTGTAGTTTATATGGTAAAGTTACAAGTTCTAGTTACACTATTCAGACTAACAATCCACAAGAACCATTATATCATTTCACTGCATTTCAGATTTGTACAGTCTCTCTGGTTAGTGTCTACTAACAGCTAACACATGACAAAGAGAAGTGCAGCAGGCTTCGGTAAGAAGGAAGGCAAGCTGAAATCACTGAAGGGATATTTCTGAAGTTGACAGTCACAATCCTTTTCCTTTTGGGATCTGACTTCTGTTCCTGTCTTGCTGAACATCTAGATATGAGCAAACATCAGTATGTGAAGAAGTGAAGAAATAACCAGCACAAGTCAATGTGATATCTAGGGCCAAGCACAAGAAGCTGTTGACACTTTTACCTCTCACAGTGTATTTTCAGGATCAACACTTGTATAATTCTGAAAACAACTGTAGCTGTCAGAGAATGCTAGTTCCTATTACAGACCTATGTAGAGCTTTTTTTTTTTTTCTTTTTTTTTTTTTTTTTGTCATGGTGCAGCCCACTCCTTTAAAATATATTGACTAACTCATGTTTGCCAATGGCAATTTCTATCTCTCCCTTCCTTTCAGATGTGTAAACTGCTCTTCAAATCTCCCTTAGAGTGAGACATAAGGTTAGGAAAAATCTGTCCTACTTTAGTGACTGGTTTGATAACCACAAGTATCATTCCAGATTTAATCATCTGTTATATAGTGACCTGTGGTGCTAAAAACAGGAAACGTATCATTACATGACGTAAGTTTTGCCATGAAGTATGAACTCAAAATTTGAGTCTAGGTCACATCATGCTGTTGCAATGTATAGAAATGTTATGCAATTTATGGTGTTTTTATACCACCTGTAAAAGACTGCAAGAGGAGTGTGGAAAAAAACACTAATCATGGGAGTGTAAGGGAAGTTGGGTATCAGCTTTGGAGTTACATGACCTACATAAACATCCCTCATCCCATGGCCTGGCACCTCCATACCATGTAAGGGCAAATGCTCAATCCCTGCTCACATGTAGTATCAGAGTGGGGGTGGAATGTGCAAGAGAAGGAGGAAAAACATGCTCCTGGCCCCAGGAGCAGACTACAGGCTGGGTGAACTCTCGCAGTGGCATGGAGTCCATGCTCTCATGCTCTAATACACAGATGTTAATCTCAGGGAAAGCACAAATGCCCCAAATCTTGTTACTTCATCAGCAAGAATGGTCACCAGCAATGCTATTAACTACATCAGGCCCATCAGCATGTGAGAACTGAAGGCAGGAAAATGTCTGTTCCAATAAATACTCCCAAAGTCATTATTCACCAGGGTATTTCTTACCCTTTGGTAATTTCCACTCACACAATACCAAGAAAATTTAAGGTGTTTGCATGCATTCACTGGGGAATGCTGTCTCATGGCCTAGGTCTTTAATGCTGTAAAACTTCCAAGAGAGTTCTGTAGCCTCCCTGACTGGGATTTTACTCTTCAATCACAGGCATGCAGACAAGTCAACAGGGGCAGAGGACAGGGAAACAAGCATGTACGAGGAGATATGGAAAGAGGAGGAGGTGGGTCATGAGATATGACATGATCTGCTCCTTGGATTTATAAAATAACTCAGCTTGTGGTCAACTGGCCTTCTGCTGATCACTCACTGCAGCAATATCCTTCTCAGAGACAGTAGCAAAAATGAGTAGCCTCAAAACTCTTGACAATGCCAATATCTAAATTCAGCCCTGTGGATTTCAGAGCTATACCCACACTTAATGCAGTAGATCCCATAAGTGAGCCAGGGTTTCCCAACATTTTTCAGACTCATGGAAGGATTTCCATACTTAGCACAGATTTTTTTCAATGCTGTTTAAAAATTCTGAGAATTACATGCTTACTTGTGGGTGGAGAGGTGGATGTATACTGCTGGGAATGTATTTTCCCTTTCCTTAGCTCTGATTTTTCCAATGTATCATGTAGATGGTGACTAGAACCATTGGTAATAGAAAGCAGTATTAGAAGGCATGAACATGGTTTTTTGGAAATGGTAATGTGAAATTATAGAAATGGTATGTGCATTATAGAAATGTATTTCTTGTGCTTTACTGCTTTTTATATAGTATAATAATACTTACATTAACATTCTTAGACTTGTTGATAGAATCAGATTTTCTTTTTAAAATCTTTATTTAAGTGGTTAAGCACAGAAAACATCAATAGTAATAATAAAAAGCCAGATGAAGTAAGAACAAGGATTAAAATTAAAAGGCAGCAATGGCAACCTATAAATAGTGTACAATAAATCAGCTGTTTCCGTAAATTTTATCAACACAAAATCACCCAAACAGATGACGGTAACCTGAGCCAGAGATGTTCAAATGACTTTATTGTTGTCAATTGCAATCACGTTTCAAGTCTTTTGAATAAAAATACTGAGGTAGATAATGTTGCCCTTAAAATTACAAAGAAATCAATAATGTAATTGTCAGCTACATCTATACCAGTTCTTTTTTCTACTGTAGAGCAAACTTGCCAAGAAAAGGTCAGATTGACAGTTATGAGTGTGCAGGTGACCTAAAAATAAATCTCTACCTAGGGAAAAGTACCATGGATGCCAGGAAATTTGACTGTCTGTTTTTCAGGTTTCATGAAGGTCTTCTTTCTGTGACAAGCAAAAGGTCCTGTTCTGCATTTTCGAATAATCTTTATTTCCATTTCCATTTCACCAGAAAGGCTACATACTTTTGTTTGTTTTAAATGTGCTAGTTGCCATGAAGGCAGTGATCAGATAGTAAATAAGAAATCCAGTGAGGAAAGAAAAGAATAAAACCCTACTTACCACTAGCCACTGTTTTCTCGTGCCCACTGTGCTCAATGAGATGCTAATTCTCTGCATCTCACTCAATACTCATATTTAAGTATTTGTACACCACCTCAAGTCAACCTTTTCCCATCACTAAAAAAATAAAAATAAAATAAAAAAATAAAAAATAAAATAAAAAAATAAAAATAAAATAAAAAAAATAATGTGGGGGGAAGGGGGGACGAAAAATGCTTGCTCTGTTTTATTTAAGGAAGGTAAGGTGCTCTTGCACATATAGAATCTCTCAAAAGTTTAAATAATACCTTCTTAAAGATTTTTTTCTTTATTAACATAAGTGATTTCTTCATTTCTTAAGCACTGACATGTATATGTAAATATTTTTGAAATGTTTATGTTCAATGTTGATGTCAGTTCTATACTTCTAAAGTGACTCTTTCCAAGCTGTCATTGTGAGAAACATTCAAGACTTTGAGCATGTTAGTAATCATAACCACTAGAATAACATGCACTGCCAGGTTATAAAACATCAGTATGTCTTTACATTAGCTATGCATACTTGTTACAAGAGTTTCTACACTAGCTGACTCTTCCAAACTAATTCCTGTTCAGTAAGGACAGAAAATGCAGTCAGAGTTTGTCTATATGCTTTATATAGATATTTTTAATAATCTTTTTTTTTTTAATCTAGCTGGAGAAATGTCACACAAAGCAAATAGCAACTTCTGTGCAGAAGATTTCACAAAGAAGATCGTAAGTCTGGGGAATGAGAAGTGGTAAGTCAAATTTCTTGGGTTCCTTTCCTTTCAAGCATTTCAGAAGTGGGTCTACTACCTTTTTTATGTTATTATTATTTTTTATTTATTTTTTTATTTTATGAACCTTTAACAGTATTTTAACCTGAAAACACACATTCATTACTGCGTCTTCCAGAAAGGGAATAATTGTATTTGGCTTCATACTTACTGGGCTAAACCAGACATGTATGTGCATGTTGCAGTAAAATTGCTATGTGAAGTATCTCTTGAACTTGCATTTAGTTTAAGAATCTATGCTGAAAGAAAACACAAAATCACATGTTGAATCCTGAGGTTACTAAAACATATTATCTGGTAGAATTTTATTATCTTTTGAAGATACTTCTTCTCAGTCACTTTCTCAATTACAAATATTTTCATTATGTTTTGATGTTTTACTGGAAAATGAGAATACTACAATGTTGATAGTCACACATATGCTATGACTATAATTTCCATACTAAGCATCAATATTATGTAGAATTTTTTGTTTGTTTGTTTGTTTTTTCAGGAACAAAAAATAATTTTTGTTCCTGAGTCCAGTATATATATTATAATCTGTAAAATACATCATATTACATATAATGGTTTGTAATACACTTCAACTGAAGTGTTTTTTCTGTCATTGAAATCTTCTCAAATTAAAATGTCAGTATGTGTACATTAAGTGGTACGGATAAGAGAGAAGCTATGTAACTAAAAGCAGGCAATATCTGCTTTCCTGAAATTTTGTCTAAGAACATCACAAGATTTCTGGCAGTTATGGAGGTTAGCCAGATTTCTGGGCAATGTTCAGTCCTGGTCTATGCTACTCCATAAGATAAGCTGACTTCTTATAATCGTACTCCAAAATCCAGTATTTATGGTACAAATTAAATCATTTTTTATAATTTCTTTTTCATTATTATTATTATGAATATTTTTCCAACCTATTTTATCCTTCAAGCAATTAAAGTTTTTCTTTTACAGCTATTTTATAAAGTAGCTGTGAGCAGATGTTCAGCTGTTAAGAGCTCCATTGACTGCAATTTACACTAAAGCCACTAACCCCAATTATGGTGGCATATTAACATGTCTGAGAGGTACAGACCAGAGTAAGGAGAAAGTGGAACTGAACTGCCAGAGAGGCTAATGAACCAAAGCTGTTAATTTATTCAGTGCTAGACAAGAAATAGGTACAAACCTCATAAAAGAATAAGAAAAAAATCCCTTTTTTTCTTAAAGGAAAAAAAAAAAAAAAAAAAAGAAAAAAAAAAAAAGTGTTTGCTGCACACATTCCTGGAAAATATTATTGAATCAGGATATTCAACATGAATCATTTATTTATTTAAAATAATGCAGGTGAGATCTGAGCACACATGTCATAGTTATAAAGAAGTTTTCTGGTGATTTTTAAAGCACATAAGAACACTGTTCGTGGACAGAAAGAACCATGAAAATTTTCCTTTTTTACACACATACATATATATACAGACATATTTATATGACAGTTAACCACATATATATTAAAAGAGAGGAGACTGTAGAGACAGAGTAAGGAGAGGGAGACATAGAGCCTGTTGATTACGTAAATGAACATTCAAGTTGTCACTGATTGTTTTTTTCCCTGGCCTTATAAAATCTCAACTAAACAGAATATTGTGCTAGATTTTAACCTCAGTCATTTCTTCACAATTTCATTGATATAAGTTTTTAATGGAAAGATGGGAGGTAGGCAATGATTTTCATTAAGAGCAGGGGGTTGGGCTCCTGACTCACGTGCTCTGTATCACTGTGGTTACTGCCCTGTACTGACTAGGTAAGGAGATCTGGTGATGAGGAAAGGCATCTGGAATTGGTTTCTGTACTCAGAAAAACATACGCCCTTCTTACAGACTCCTATCAGAGTCTGAGCTGGAGCAGAAATTGGACAAATACATGCAGTTTTGGGAAATGGTAACAGCAATACCTAACAAATCCAGGACAAGCTGCAAATTTCAAATGAAAGTAGTAGTCATAAATTGACAATCTTCATATGTTCAGGCCCATAAAACACTCATCACTCTCTCTCATTTCTACTGCATTGGAAAAAGAAGAAATCACAAGAGACAGCTTTGAGTTTACTTTTTTTTTTTTTTTTTCAGGGTCAGGCTGATGACAGGAACATCTGGCAATTGAAAGTGGCATACTTCTAATAGCTACCTAGAAGATGAGGTGCGAGAAGCATTATTGCTCAGCTGAGACCTAAAATTGACTAGACATGACAGAAGAGAGAATCATAGCTTTTAATTATATCCTGTTGTTACTTTAGAAATAAAATAACCAGTCTTAGCGATGGCTTGATTTTCATATTGGCATCTTGTCTTGTAACCCATTTAAGAATAAAATTGATAATAGCCTGGTATTTAGTTTATCTACTGTGTATTTTAAGATTATTGAGTTACACTCGAAAGCCAAATTCAACTGTAGTGTAAGTGACAAAGCACAAACTACATTCTGTTTAATCCTTGGACAGGTGTTGGAAAGAAGGCCAAATACTGACATATTTATCAACACCTCTGCTTAGGATTCTTTGCAAGTGATGTATTTTCCATATCAGCCAAAGCTATTTGCTTTTGACGCTCTGTCTGTTAGAATAGAATCATCTTCAGTACAACAAAAATAGTAAGTTGCATTGCTTTAATCATCAAGGAAGATAAATCACTACAACGAAGGAGAAAAAAAAAACAAACAAACAAAAAAGTATGCTTTGTCAAATTAAGGTATCAATTATCAACCAAAATAACTACTTTGCTTATGGTGCATGTTTTCGGACCTCTCAGTGTCCTAAGATTACATTCTAAATGATGGAAAATTTCTGATATATTAAATAGAATAATAGCATTTTCTTAGTGACAAATGGAATTTCTATTACCCTCTGACCAACAAACGCTATCTTAAATTGTTGGAAAGCAATGTTTAAAGTACCTTTCACATCTGCAGAATGTCTTACTTATTTTTCAGTTTGTACATTTAATATATTATGTTTTCTGAGATATCTGAAGGGATCTGAAAACCACACAAATTGAAGCAAAACTAGACAAGAATAGCCAGCAGGTCAAAAGAGGTGAATCTCCCACTATATTTAGCACTGGTGCAGACTCACCTTGGATATTGCATGCAGTTCTGAGCTCCACAATATGAAAACAATTAAGTTAAGATACTTGAATGCATTCAGAGGAGGATAACAAAGCTGATTAAAGAGCTGTAAGGCATGTCCTATGAGGAGGGGCTGAGGACAGTTTTCTGGTCTGGAGAATAGGAGCCCAAGAGGCAACCTCACTGCCCTCTGCAACCTCCCGAGGAGGGGAAGCAGAGCGAGGTTCCAGTCTCTGCTCCCTGGAAACTGATGATGGGACGTGCAGGAACGGCACAGAGCTGAGCCAGGGGAGGTTCAGACTGGACATTAGGATAAGTTCCTTTACCGTAAGGGTGGTCAAATACTGGAACAGGCTTTTCCTAGAGAGCTGGTTGATGCCCTATGCCTGTCAGGGTTCAAGAAGCATTTGGTAATGCCCTTATTAATAAACTTTAAATTTTGGTTAGACCTGAACTGGTCAGGCAGTTGGACATGATGATTTTTGAAAATCCCTTATAACTGAAGCATTCGATTCCATTTGATTTGATTCATATCTAGTATTGCCAAGCCCAAGTATTCAAATGAAACGTCCCCAAACTTCAATGTATATATATATACGTAAATATCTCTATGTGTATATGTGTGTATATATATACACATACTGTGATCTTTTTAATTTAATTTTATTTTTTTTTAAGCTTGTGATATGCTGTCATGCTTTTGTTTTTTGACAGAACCATGTTACTGCTTTTGTTGCAAATTAAAGCTGAGATCCTCATATTTACAAAACAATTTTAAGCTTTCTGAAAAAGCATCAAATACAAAAGCAAATCAATGCAAAATTAATGACATATCTTCATATCATGAGTATGAATCCTCCATCTGTATGGAATCAGGTAGCCAATTATTGCCCCTCGATCAACAGAGCTGAGGAAGGCCAGGCTCTTAAATCACAGAATCACAGAACAGTTAAGGTTGGCAGGGACCTCTGGAGGCCATCTGGTCCAATACCTCCTGCTCAAGCAGGGCCACCAAGAGCAGGGTGCAGAGGAATATGTCTAGATGGCTTCTGATGATCTCCAAGAAGGAGACTCCATAATCTCTCTGAGCAGCTTATTCCAGTGGTCTGTCAATCACACAGTAAAGAAGTGCTTCTTGAAAAAGTGCTTCCTGAAGAGGTGCTTCCTGAGAACAGAACTGAACTTCTAAGAAGTAACGTTTTCAGAAAAGACAACAAATGAGATAAACCAAACAAAAAAGACAGGGAGGAAAAAAAAAAAAAAAAAAAAAAAAAACCACTTAAAACACTAGGCAGATGAACAGCTTTCATACTATCTGTTAACAGCTGGAAGTTGCTCCCCCACCAAAGCCTCTAGATTTTAGAGGAAGAATCTACAGTTCAATGCAATATTTCATTCTAAGTTTAATTCTAAGCTTCTGAAACATATTTTAACTTTTTCAGAAAGAGATACCCTATTTTTTTCCCATCAGAAGATATATTGACATTGTACTATTCAGTTTCCTCCTGTTTCTTTATCAACACTGTGTAATCTTTACCCAGAAGGACAACCTTTGTATTTAAAGAAAGTATTTGAATGCAGATGCTTTCTGCTCTGAAAGTAGTGGTTGCACGCCATGTGGTACTGTTTCACATGGCTGTACCATGGACAGATAGGAAAAAATATCCACTTTCAATTCACTCTCAAACTATGTTACTGTTAATTACCTGTATTTTCTAGAGTGTTGTTTATAGCAAGTACGTCTTCTAATTCCCCAGGCTGTTTCCATGATCTCCCTCAGCAAATCCAAGATGTATTATATTTCCCATACGTTCTTTTCTTATTGGTTTTCTAGGAGTAAAGCAATGTTGCCCCAAAATTGTGGTAGCACAAGGAAAGTAAAAAGGTAGAGACACATGAAAATGATTTTACCATCTCATCTTCCATTTTCAAGACAGAAGTCTCTACTTTGTATGGCTGAATAAGAAAATAAAACATTTCAAAACAAAAAGCAAACACTTTCAGCTTATTTCCCTGTGCTGGTACGTACTCAGAAGCTCTAGGGCTGAGGAGTTATTTATTTGGATCTGCTCTGATTCTGATTCTCCTCATACATTATATATTGCTAATATTAAATAGTTTTTTGGGTTAATTTGGGCTATCTAAGGAACAAGAAATCAAGAAAGAGGTGTGCCAAAACCACACAATAAATTTGCAGACAAATGATTGGTGTTATTTTCTTCGAAAAAATAAACAGAAAACAGAACTGAATTGTGGAACAATTTTCATGTAACTAAAACAGTCAAGTAGAGATTATCAATAATGATACACAAATATATATATATTACGTGCACATATGTATCCATATATATGTATACATATAAGTACATATATACATACACATATATATGTACACATACATATGTATACATGAGTGGACAGTAAGGTGGATCGATAATTGGCTGGATGGCAGAGCTCAGAGGGTTGTGCTTAGTGGTGTGGAATCTAGTTGGAAGACGGTATCTAGTGGTGTCCCCCAGGGATCAGCACTGGGTCCAGTGTCATTCAACTTATTCATCAATGATCTGGACGATGGAACAGAGTGCACCCTCAGCAAGTTTGCTGATGACGTGAAGTTAGGAGGAGTGGCTGATATCCCAGAGGGCTGTGCTGTCATAGACCTTGACAGGCTGGAGAGATAGGCTGAGAGGAACCTCATGAAGTTCAAAAAAGGCAACTACAGAGTCCTGCACCTAGAGAGGAATAACCCCAAGCACCAGTACAGATGAGGGGGTGAGCTGCTGGAGTGCAACTCTGCAGAAAGGGACTTAGGGAGTCCTAGTGGACAGCAGGCTGACCATGAGCCAGCAATGTGCCCTTGTGGCCAAGAAGACGAACAGTATCCCGGGCTGCATTTAAAATAGTGTTGCCAGCAGACCAAGAGAGGTGGGTGATAACTCCTCCTCTGCTCAGTCCTGGTGAGGACACACCTGAAACACTGTGTCCAGTTCTGGGCTCCCCAGTACAAGAGGGACATGGAGCTATTGGAGCAACTCCAGAGGAGGGCTACTAAGATGATGAGAGGACTGGAGCACCTGCCATATGAGGACAGGCTGAGAGAACTGGCCCTGTTTAGCCTGGAAAAGAGAAGACAGAGGGGAGATCTCATCAATGCATATAAATATCTGAAGGGAGGGTTTCAAAAGGACAGACCTAGTCCCCTTTCAGTTGTGCCCAGCAACAGGATGAGAGGCAATGGGCACAGACTGAAGCACAGGAAGTTCCAGAGGAATATGAGAGGGCATTTCTTTACTGCGAGGGTGATAGAATGCTGGAACAGGTTCCCCAGAGAGGTTGTGGGGTATCCTTCTCTGGAGCTATCCAAAACCTGCCCGGATGACATCCTGCGCAACGTGGTCTAGGTGATCCTGCTTGGCATGGGGGTTGGACTAGATAATCTTCAGAGATCATCTTCCTTCCTTCCAACCTTGGCCATTCTGTGATTCTGTGATATTTACATGTATAAATACATATAATAAAGAAATGCTGGAAGGCATGTTCAACCATCAGAGAAAAGTCGTATCTGTATACAAATAGTTTACAAAAAAATAAAAATAATAATAATAATAATAAAAAGTCAAGGACAGAATAAATCAAATTAGCCAAAATACATGTATTAGTTTTTGATTTTCCCTTCTGAAGTGCTTAATCTACAACCTTCTGTTGGGTCAGAGCTCAGTCACCATCTCAGTAGAGAAAGAATATCAGAGACAGAGAAATGCTATTCAGAATGAATGCCTTAATGAATACACAGATATTTCATTTCTTTCATCTTAATATTCAGGTTAAGGATTCTCTGGAATCTGGTTAAACACGCAAAACCCAGATGATTACCATCTGCATGTTGGGCCAAAGCCTCTGTAAGTTAATAATGACTGACAGTTCATGATGCATAGCTGAAAGGCTTTTAAGATTAATTCTTTTCAAAAGGATTCTCTGGGATACAGATTTCAAAACTATATTTCTAAACATTCTCTGAACACAAGTAACTTCTCATGTTAATTTTCAGGAATGTTTTGTGTAAGGAGGAAGTAGTGATTTTTTTTGGCCACTTGCTACAGAAGTCACTGTTTCCATCATTAGGACTGCTAATATGCTAAGAACCCATGTTGATGGCAAGTCATCCGCATTCTTTCCTTACATGGTCAATGCAGCTGCATTTAATTATTAAATTTTAAAGCCTCTTATTGTTTCAAGATGTCCATATGAATTAAACACTTGAATTTGAGGCTACCAACAGTATGGCAGGTTTTTCTGGCAGGCCTTAAGTTGTTCAGGAGAAAACAGGAGTTCTGAGTGGGAAATCCATGAGAAGGGGTGGAATATGAGAATGGGCTCATATGCTGCCCATCTCCTGTAGTCATGACCCTATGCATCCTCAATGCATGTAACTAACTCACAGGCTCACACCTTGCTCTTGCAAGCCACAAAAGCATCCCTGGAGTCTGAACTGATCCCAGACCTGCACCCTTTCTGAATTTACAGTGACATATTGTTTTCTTTCAGATTTTTAGCATTAGGGCCTTATATATTCTCTTGAGCACACAGTTAAGTTTTCTGAAAAACAGCAAAAGGAAGAAAATGTAAGAGGGTTCTAGATATCAGCATTTATTTATTTATTTATTTTTGCCACTTTCACACCTTTGCCTCCATAGATGCAAAATCTCTGTCATAAGAACAAGTAATTTTAGACTATTAAGATGAAAAAAAGAGCTGACATGGAGGGGATCACAATGACTGCACATATTTGCTTATAACTTATGTTAAACAAAGTAGACTTTATTGCCAAACTGTTAATCTTTATTCCTACAGTAGATCTTTGAGCAAACTTTATACATTCATTACCAGAGAACCAAAGATCTGTCTTGACCCTTTGTTCTAATTTAAAAGATAACTTCCACTTATTTATTTTTGAAGTACTGTTATTTTACCCATGGGATAAGAGATGAACCAAATCCAAGGCCCTAATTCAGGGCTTTTTGACTTCAGTGGCCTCTTTTCCTCAGACTTTACTGGAAGTCTCTTTGGCAAACTAAAATCATTACCCTAAAATCATTACTGTACAGAAGTAATTCCGCCAGAGATACTAAGTAATTTCCATGGGACAATTAAAACCTCTTTAATTTGCCCTTGTGAGCAACTTTGAATTTTATATGGCTAGAGCAGCAGTGGTTATCAAAGTGGATTAATATACTTTGAGGAGTCACTATCAAACTCTGATAGGGGTGGCTTGTTTTAACAACTTCTTAAGCTTACAGGCACATCCTAAGTCTGTGAATACAAACCAGAAAGTAAAAAGATAACAACAAATATTATATTTCATTGTCCATTAATGTTAAAAAAAAAAATACAGTAATAAAAAATAGTTAAAAAATACTGTTTTTATTTCAATGCAAACATCAATTTGACATTTTTAGAGGTTTGTTAGCAACAGTTTTTAAAAAGCTGTACTATGTAAGTCACCTATGTCATCTTATCCAGCAAACAGCTCATTTGATTTTTGCAATTAGATTTGCTTCAGCTAAGGAATTAAAGTAAATTCTTTACATGTATTCATGCAGCTTCTTTGTAAAAGTCACTCCATCCATTTATTTTTCTATGTGTTCCGTTAAGTTACGTGCCCATAATAAAAATAAAACCACTCCATTCCAATGATCACAAAAAATAAAGTAAAATAATAATAATAAAAAATTAATATGTCTCTTCTAGGCATGTAGAGCTTCTGAATTAAATGTAATCAGGATTACGTGTGGTAGTAAAAAAGCTCAGGTTACCTACTTCCCAACTTATTAATTTGATTTAGATGATTGTGAGAAGTTCTTGTGCATGACCTTCTATCTGTGTTCTTTACCACAAGGACTTGATCAGTCAAGAAGGATATTAGACAAGGTTTTTATTACCAGTTAAGACTAATGCTATAAACTCTGGGATTAACCAACATGTACAGACTTATGTCTGCACATTTCAGTTCTCAGATCACATTGTCAGAGCTCATTTATAACATTCTACTCCATGGCTACAAGTGTAGATTTACACATTGCCAATTCCACAGGGAAGTGTTCAAGCTGAAATATTTTCCCAAACTTTGCTGTATAATAGATGTAGATTTCAAGAGCATCCCCAACTTAGTCCAAAATTATAAGGGATTTTCTCTCATCTATATCAAAGCAATAACTAATAAGCATTTTAAAACAGAGTGGCACTTTAAAACAGAGTGGGAAAAAAATGTTTCCTTTTCCTAACAGCATAGTTTGAATATAAATTCATCTTAAAATAGATAAGAATAGACTTGCTTACTCTTCATAAGAAACAACATCAAAAATATGTCTTTGTGTTAGGTTTTACTTACATGAGTCAACATGTTTTTTTGCTAAGGTCATCCATAGTCATAACAAGGTCTAGGGCAAAAACAACAACAACAACAAAAAACACAGTTCTGTTTCTTGTCTTCCTCCTTGCATATGTTTGTTTTATTTATAAAGTTAAAGATTATTCAATTTGTTTCAGCTACCACTGGGTGTTGTGGGAGGCAAAGGCCGTGCCCTGCGCAGGTGAGCACAGCTCAGTTTGCCTACAGTCACCACTAGGCAGATGTGACCCAGCTCTGCTCTGCAAACTCAGAGATGGGGTGTTAAACCCAATTCAAATTTTCCAGCTGAAAAACTGTTAACAAAGCAGCGAGACAGAGTGCAAGCTCTGTCGTGCTTACACATACTGTCCTTATGACTCCCTATTCCAAGGCCAAATGTAAAGGGACTTCCTCAGTCAGGAACTTGCTCTAATTCCTATTCAGCATGCAACAAAGAGCGTAGACTGTCAGCTCATCTGGAGTCCAGCCTCCTGGTTTTAAGTTCCCAAGTTTTCCATCCCTCTTGTCACGTTTTCAGATACTTTTTAAGAACAATAAAAATCAAGATCTTCTACTGTTGGACAATACTGTCATGGACACCACCTCATCACCCAGTACATGATTATGAAGCCTACATTTTTTACTGGACAGTTAGTATGAGCTTACTAGGACAAAAGATCTCCAAGATCTCTCACCTTCTCTGTGTCACTGCCAGAGAAATACTGGACTCTAAGCACATAAAAGAAAAGTTCAATTAGTTATATTTCTTTTTCACTGAGAACTGATAATGTTTTTGAGCATCATAAGACAAATTCTGTGTATTTATGTTCCTTATTATCAGTCAGAGAGATTCTAGGGTGATTACTTTCATTTCTAGTATTACCAGAATGTCAAACACTTTATAGTCTTTTTTGTATTAAAAGTAATGGGATACTTGCCACTGGTCTTAATGAGGACAGGATTAGGGCCAAAATTCTAACTGAAGGGTTGTTTTATTAAAAAGAAGATTTATTTCATACCAATGTTCTCTTGATTGTGCTTTATTTGGCTAAACTTTATATTCTGTGTTAAGTATTTGTTTTTAACTGGATAAATCCAAAAGCATTTTCGTTGGCAATTACTCTTAAATGAAGAAACCCCTAAAAATCCTTTTTAAAAGTATTCCTCAAAAGAGTGTGTTAATACTTTGGTTTTACAGAATCACAGAATCACAGAATTTTCTAGGTTGGAAGAGACCTCAAGATCATCAAGTCCAACCTCTGACCTAACACTAACAGTCCCCACTAAACCATATCCCTAAGCTCTACATCTAAACGTCTTTTAAAGACCTCCAGGGATGGTGACTCAACCACTTCCCTGGGCAGCCCGTTCCAGTGCCTAACAACCCTTTCGGTAAATAAGTTCTTCCTAACATCCAACCTAAAACTCCCCTGGTGCAACTTAAGCCCATTCCCCCTCGTCCTGTCACCAGGCACGTGGGAGAACAGACCAACCCCCACCTCGCTACAGACTCCCTTGAGGTACCTGTAGAGAGCGATAAGGTCACCCCTGAGCCTCCTTTTCTCCAGGCTGAACAAGCCCAGCTCCCTCAGCCGCTCCTCGTAAGACTTGTTCTCCAGGCCCCTCACCAGCTTCGTAGCCCTTCTCTGGACTCGCTCAAGCACCTCCATGTCCTTCTTGTAGTGAGGGGCCCAAAACTGAATGCCGTACTCGAGGTGCGGCCTCACCAGAGCCGAGTACAGGGGGACAATCACCTCCCTGGCCCTGCTGGCCACACTGTTTCTTATACAGGCCAGGATGCTGCTGGCCTTCTTGGCCACCTGAGCACACTGCTGGCTCATATTCAGCCGACTATCAACCATCACTCCCAGGTCCTTCTCTGGCAGGCAGCTCTCCAACCACTCACCTCCCAGCCTGTAGCTCTGCTTGGGGTTATTGCGCCCCAGGTGCAGGACCCGGCACTTGGCCTTGTTGAACTTCATGCAGTTGACCTCGGCCCGTTGGTCCAGCCTCTCCAGATCCTCCTGCAGAGCCTTCCTACCCTCAAGCAGATCGACACACGCACCTAACTTGGTGTCATCTGCAAACTTACTGAGGGCGCACTCAAAGGCCTCATCCAGATCATCAATGAAGATATTGAAGAGGACCGGCCCCAGCACCGAGCCCTGGGGAACGCCACTAGTGACCGGCCTCCAACTGGATTTGACTCCATTTACCACGACGCTTTGGGCTCGGCTATCCAGCCAGTTTCTAACCCAACGAAGCGTGCGCCAGTCCAAGCCAAGAGCAGCCAGTTTCTTGAGGAGAATGCTGTGGGAGACGGTGTCAAAAGCCTTGCTGAAGTCAAGGTAGACCACATCCACAGCTTTTCCCTCATCCACCCAGCGCGTCACTTTGTCATAGAAGGAGATCAGGTTCGTCAAGCAGGACCTGCCCTTCATAAACCCATGCTGACTGGGCCTGATCACCTGCTTGCCCTGCAAGTGCTGCGTGATGACTGTCGAGATAATCTGCTCCATGAGCTTCCCTGGCACTGAGGTCAAACTGACAGGCCTGTAGTTTCCCGGGTCAGTCCTCCGGCCCTTCTTGTAGATGGGCGTCACATTTGCTAGCCGCCAGTCAACTGGGACCTCCCCCGATAGCCAGGACTGTTGATAAATGATGGTAAGCGGCTTGGCCAGCACCTCTGCCAGTTCTCTCAGTACCCTTGGGTGGATCCCATCCGGCCCCATCGACTTGTGCACATCCAAACACAGGTTTTTTTGTTTGTTTGTTTGTTTCTTTGTTTTGTGTGCTGTTTTTTTTTTGTTTTGTTTTGTTTTTTTCTTAATTAACCTGTATATTTTTTAATCTATTTGGTGACCTTAGATAGAAATTGCATCCTCTAATGTACCTTAGACTAAGGACCTATATTCTCAGTCCATATTAACTTAGTTTTTAAATGCAGTGACAAAATTTTTTTATTTACATAAAGTAGTTTATGTAGTTTTTTGACACTGTCCCCCACAGCATTCTCCTCAGGAAACTGGCTGCTCATGGCGTACTGGCTGGACTGGCGTACACTTTGTTGGGTTAAGAGCTGGCTGGATGGCTGGGCCCAGAGAGTTATGGTGAATGGAGTCAAATCCAGTTGGAGGCCGGTCACTAGTGGAATCCCCCAGGGCTCGGTACTGGGACCAGTCCTCTTTAACATCTTCATCGATGATCTGGATGAGGGGATCGAGTGTGCCCTCAGCAAGTTTGCAGACAACACCAAGTTAGGTGCGTGTGTCGATCTGCTTGAGGGTAGGAAGGCTCTGCAGGAGGATCTGGATAGGCTGGACTGATGGGCCGAGGCCAACGGTATGAAGTTCAACAAGGCCAAGTGCCGGGTCCTGCACCTGGGGCACAACAACCCCAAACAGTGCTACAGGCTGGGAGATGTGTGGTTAGAAAGCTGCCTGCCAGAGAAAGACCTGGGAGTATTGGTTGACAGTTGGCTGAATATGAGCCAGCAGTGTGCTCAGGCGGCCAAGAAGGCCAGCAGCATCCTGGCTTGCATTAGAAACAGCGTGGCCAGCAGGTCCAAGGAAGTGATTGTCCCCCTGTACTCAGCTCTGGTGAGGCCGCACCTCGAGTATTGCGTTCAGTTTTGGGCCCCTCACTACAAGAAGGACATGGAGGTACTTGAGCAAGTCCAGAGAAGGGCTACGAAGCTGGTGAGGGGCCTGGAGAACAAGTCTTACGAGGAGCGGCTGAGGGAGCTGGGACTGTTTAGCCTGGAGAAGAGGAGGTTCAGGGGTGACCTTATCGCACTCTACAGGTACCTGAAGGGAGGCTGTAGCGAGGTGGAGGTTGGTCTATTCTCCCACGTGCCTGGTGACAGGACGAGGGGGAATGGGCTAAATTTGCGCCAGGGGAGGTTTAGGTTGGATATTAGGAAGAACCTCTTTACTGAACGGGTTGTTAGTCACTGGAATAGGCTGCCCAGGGAAGTGGTTGAGTCACCATCCCTGGAGGTCTTTAAAAGACGTTTAGATGTAGAGCTTAGGGATATGGTTTAGTGGATGATTTGTTAGCGTTAGGTAGGAGGTTGGACTGGGTGATCTTGGAGGTCTCTTCCAACCTAGACTATTCTGTGATTCTGTTTGTACATTGTCTCAGACACCTCCTCTTTATGATCACAAACATGAGATTTTTTGACTCAGATATAGAAAGTTATTTCATTTTAATGTTTGTCTTTGGTTCTAACAGTGCATGTTGGTCAGTTTTCAAACTTATAAGGCTTGAAACTGTAAATAAAATCAAAATATAATTCAAAAAATAACATAGAAAATAGGATTCAAACAGATTTTTAACTAGTATTTTATCAGTTAAACCATAAGATGGGTAAAAACAATAAATAAGTAATTAAAAAATATATGTTTTCACTTTTATATATTTATATATATAAATTATATTTAAAAGTGAAAATATATATTTTCACTGTTATATATTTATATAATATATATATTTTCACATTTATATATTCACTTGAAAACTTTTGAATATTTCAGAAAACATCTAAGGTTACAATAACGAAGAAAGGAAAGAATGTGCTATGTTCCTGTATAGCTTCAGTTTTACTTTGAACTGCAACAGCTCATTACATATTATTTTTACTACTGATAAGTCATTTTTTTCTTTTAATTTAACTGATCTTTCATTAAGAAACAGTACTGAAACAATATAAAAAGAGTAACCCCCCAATTTCTGCTTTTGTTTATGTGTGTTGGTGGTTTTGTTTTGTTTTGTTTTGTTTTGTTTTTCATTTTTCGTTGTTCTTTTGTGTGTTTGACATTACTAATTCAGCCACTTATCTAATGTTTTGTCTTACAGTGTTTCCCTGTTCTAGTTTGTAATGGTCCTTGATTATACTTTATTAATGACTATGAAAAGCCATTGGTACAACTGAATATATATATATATATTTCACTTACTGAGCTTGGCAACCTCTTCCTGTTACTCATCTGCATGTTACTAGCATTGCCAAGCTATGAAGCCATATATTTCTGTTAAGTTATAAATAAAGTTTGAGTACAAGAACAGTGGTCTTCTCTAAGTTAATTACACTATTGTTTGTCTTACCTTAAAATATTTTAGAATATCATGTGTAAAATGTCCACATAAATTAAAATATCTTACAATGTATTACAAAATTCTGTGGAGAATGATACTAAGTCAAAAATTATCTTGTAGAGAAGCTCAGTTTTCTTAAGCAAAATCACTGGATACTGCTTTTATTGTTTGTCAAAACACACAAAAAAATAGATACTTAAGAACTGCTATTGACAATTGGGATTCAACCATCAGGTAGTTTGTAACATATAAAGACATTAAAAAAAAAAAAAAAAAGAAAAAAAGAAAAAGAAAAAAAAAAAAAAAGTATTTTCATGGAATTAGTTCCTATGGTGGAGTAAAGATTTCTTTACTTGAATATATGATTTAAAAAAAAAAAAAAAAAACATATCAAAGAAATTCTGATGGGGCACTGAACAACAGTTTTTGAAGGAGTGCTTTTTTCTTTAACTTAAGATGATTGGCTAGCTTTGAGTTTCCCCTTGATATTATGTGCATATTATTTACATCCTTCGGGTATGCTTAAAAACCTAATTTATGTAAGTAATGCTTCATTTTGTATCAATGATTTAATAAGAAAATAACATTTCTCTGAGAAAAAAAAAATCAACTATATGAACATATTTAAAATTCACTCAATTGCATTTTATTCTAGTTATGAAATTCAAAAAGGTTTACTCAATTGCATTTTATTCTAGTTATGAAATTCAAAAAGTTGTGAAATTCAAAAGTTTAGTTGTCAAGGAAAGAAGCTGATTTTGAAGTTATCAACAAAGATAAAAATAGCCACATGGAGTTGTTCCTAATGGAATTAGGTGTTACTGTCAAAAATGAGGGGAAAAGACATTGCTTTTAATCTTTCAACCATAAACTGCTATATTGTACTATTATAACAATACTATTTCATTTTATAAACTGTCAATTGTAATAAAACAGTAAAATTCTTTACATTTGCAGTAGATTTACAGCATATCTCTGCAGTTTAGTTCTGGAAAGCATTTGAGGTGACCTATTGCTTGATTTTGCTCATTATTTGAGGCAGGGTTGAAAGCCAGACCTGGGTTTATTGCTGTCACCTCATCTGATGGAAAGGCCCCTGGCTTTCAGAGGCTCAGTATTTTTGCTTCTGATACATTGAAGCATTTCAATATTGTACTGAAAATATTGAAGTGAGTTAAAGTGCTGTTCTGTATTTAGTTTTGTTATAGTGCATGAAAGGCCTGTGAAGTATATGGCCAAAATATCTTTTCTGTTGATTTTCAGAAGGCAGCAAATACTTGAAATTCTAATTGCTCATCAGGCATCCTGGTTATTCAGCACACTGGAAGTGAGTTTATATTATTATATGAATAAAAGTTTCAATTTGTCTTAATGTTCTCTCTTTTTCTTAAATTCATTTTTCCCTTGCCAGGCTTCTGACAGTCCATCAAGATATTTCAGAGCTGTTTTTTTTCCCAAGGTTTCCTAGTATTCTTTTTTAGAGATTTGAACTTGAGGTAAAACCCTAGTCCTACTGAAAATAAAAGCAGCACTTGATTTTGTATTGCTAGTAAAATGTAGCTAAGAAGCCAAAGGAAAAGAAGCACCCAATAAAAATGAGAATCTCATTTTGGAATGAAGCCGACATGTATTTCTCTCAGAAGTATCAACAAAATAGCCCATGCATTTCCCCTGGCATCTTTACTATCAGATGCATAGTTAAAAATCCTTTTTCCTCTTATTTAAAACAAAAACAGAAAGCAACACCCAGTTGATTTCCATGACCACATTATGGACTTAAACAACTGTGTCAGCACTCATGAAATGGAAGCTGTGTCATGGGTCAAAGAGTTCAGATGAGTGCTCTAGTTATTATTGCTGTTGAATTATTTGATCCATCAAACTATGGCTTTAGGGAAGATCTAGGAGAAGAAAAGAAAGCCAAAAATGAAAGGTCACCTCCTTCTGCTTTTATATGACTTCGATAAAATCTGAAAGGCTTTTTTTTCTTAAAGTTTTGTTATCTTTGTGTAATATTACAAGAAAGATGGCTTTTTTTTAGGATAAAAGTTGTTTTCCCAATCTATAATGATAGCTGGTTGTCTCAGCTCCTATTATGGGGTTCTGATATAACTTCAAAGCAAACCTAAATCACTCCTTGTGACGACAGAATTAAGCAGGGCTGCTGAGACCCTAACGCTCTGTAATGAGGTAACCACTCTTCCTCTCACACAGAAAAAGCTTGTAAAGGAGAAGAATGACACTAGCTTTGATGGTGAACAATTCTCTAGTGGGTTCTACTGTGAGGGTATGGAAAATGACACTACCTAATCCACAGAAGCAATGTCAGTTCTGCTAGCACAAGAAAATTTAGCTCAGTTTTTCTTTTAATGTGACTTTTTTTTAGAGAGATATTTGTTGTGTGTGTGTTCTTTATTTATTTATTGTTTTGTTTTGTTTTCTAATATGCATAGGTAAGGTTGTTGGTTTTTTGATTTTTTATTTTTTTTTTTTTTGAGATGGACTTGGTAGACAAGTATTTTGGAAGAACTTATTCAAGGTGGTAAGAAAAATTTCAGAGGATTAAAATTCACTGGGAGTTTACTAATTCAGATTGAAACAAGATATAATTTGCTTAGATGCTCAATAATTCTGAAATGCAACCATAGGTAACTAAAATTAGATTTATACTTTGAGTCATTACCTTCATTTCCTGTCAGGTATGATATATTGCAAGTTCACATTTTTGGGAATTAACTTTCACCTTCTTAAGAGCTCTTCTGTCTGGTCTTTAATTCTGACTACAAAGGGTTGCTCTCGTACCCATTTCTCTATTCAGCTTCTTAATAATGTCATAGACAGAGCTATTCAAAATTCCTGTGGACATATGTAATCAGAAAATATATTAAATTTGCATTAGTAGAAGTCAAAAAACCACATTAACCCTCTTGCCTTTCCTAGGCAGCTGGGAGTGATGTCTAAATATTTGCTTTTGCAAAAGGTTTACATCTACAACATCTGAAACCCTCACTTGCCCCAGTATTTGTCACTAAGTCCTTGTCAAGGAAAGTGAATCTGAATTCCTGTCATGGTCATCAACAGGGCTACCTGTCTGGATTTGGGAGGATGTTAACAAATTACATTACATAGCTTCAAGTTGCTGCATTGCTTTCACTCTGAATGCACAACTACAGCAATGTAAACACATTCTTCATTTTAAAGTTGCATTTTTAGTGGTTCATGATCTCATGCTGTCACTGTTGGTTGTAATATGATAGACACACTGAAGAATAAATGATACCTTTACTTCCAAATGATTTAAGCTGTAGCCTACAGTACAATATCTTACCCAGATTAGAATATTTCTGTGACTACTTTAAACAGTACCTCTTGTTTCACTGAGTATTGGTTTTGTATGTTCCTTCTGAAAAGATATATTTCTCTGGTAAGATCTTATTCAAATTTCAAAAGAATCGATTTCTACTAAGATATCCTGAAAATTCCAGGAGCCTCTTAAGATCCAGTGCATTGATGTCACAATGGTATCATCACAATTTTTAGCTATTGCCAACATTTCAGACTCACCTTTTACTTTGCTAGTGTTATTTTTATCTAGTGGATCAATACAAGCCAAAGTTGGATAGACACTGAGATAAAGTTTGCATGACACCTGCACAGGCACTAAATACTGGTTTTTACTTTGCCTTTCTGGACACTAAATTCATCCAAGTTTTAAGTGGGAGGGACATAAAGAACATTTCAGAGTTGAGGCAATGATTACTGTAGACACTTCATTTCAGAGCACTTGAAGAGAACAAGATATGTGACTAAATATTCATCTGGTTTTAATAATCAGACTTAACATATTTACACCATATGAAGATGTGCTTTTATCACTAAAATTAGATACTATCCTATTTTTTCAATGGAGAAATAACAAATAGATATTGGGACTATATTTGTATTGCTAATGAAAATGTTTTCTCACCCAGGTTCTCACTCCTGGACTTGGCATACATTTTCTTCATAGGCTTAGACTTTTCTCAAATTCAGCCAGCTCTACTGGTGATGTACATTATCTCAGTGACCTCATTCTCATGTATTTCTTTACATTTGTCAGAATTTGGAGAATGAAGGATCAAATCATTTGGCTAGAATAAAATTAAATAGACACTTAGGTCCAGAAAAAATGGAAACTTACATGTTGTTACTGGCTACAATAGCTATCTATTTTTGCTGTATTGTTTTTTCTTTGCAATACACCATTACAAGCTGGAAACACCCTAAAACTTAAAAACTGGAGCTCAGAACCCTGCAGTCCAAAGCATTAGTGTTATTATCTACTAGAGCTATTGACAGCATAAATGAACTGTGTTAAATAGTGCAGAAAATGTAAAAATTACCAACACAGACCTATCATCATTTTAGACCAAACTCCAGCCTGTCTTAAATGTATTTTTAAAAAGCAAAGTAGAATACTTTTCTGTGCATAGTGGCAACTGCAACTGAAGGCTGCAAGAAAAATGGCCCAGGAAAGGGCACTAGATTGTGTATAGTAGACACCCGGCTAATAATATTTCAGTGGACAGTAACAAGGATCCTGAAGTAGGAGAAAAACAAAACTGACAGCAAGTTCACCATATACATCTCTACATAACTCAAATTTATGCCAGTGACAAGAACTAAAATGAGATGTGTAGTATTGTCTTACTACTGTGTATAAATAACGGTATTTCACCTCTATTCAGATGTTAGACACAATGTTTCTTAATGTTGCCATAGATTTACACATCCCAGCACATAATTTTTCATCAAAGACCAGCTTTCAATGAAGAACTATGCAATATTGCTGCAGAGACCACAGCAGTGGAAGGACATTCAGTAAATGGGAGACATGAGCAGATCTATATCAAAAAAACACCTCTATAGATGATTATTAACATCAAATTAATTAATTAATAACAACAGTAAAATCACCTTAAAATGCCCCGAAACCCTGGGCCTAGGTATGTATTCATTCACCCCAACCTGTCAACCAGCACCACAATTTACAGCTTCAGCCACAGACTTTCAGCCCTGGGTCTGACCAGGTGATTTCCAGAGGTGCCTGACATCTTCAGATGTTTCATGGCTCCATTAAAGCCAAAAGGGTTCAGATAACATGTCCTGTTAGTCCAACATCTGGCCCCTGACAGTGGCAAAAAAAAAAAAAAAAAAAAAAAATCCAACCTCCCCCGGGGGGGGGGGGGGGGGGGAGGAGGTCTCTTTGCAGATCATGTTTTTTTTCCAAGTAGAAGATATACAACATAACTTCTGGTGAGTATTTCTGTAAATTGACTTGGTACATAAAATACCTGATTTTGTTAAGTTTTAGCCTATCATATATTAATTTCATTTGGTCCTGTACTGGGGAAGATAGTAACTATCACTTCCTCTCTCTTCTCCCAGTTTTACAGGCCTCTCCTTGACCCCCTCAGTCATCTCTTTCACAGCTTGACAGGTCCTAATATACCAAAGCTGTTCTTTGTATGGACGTTCTTCTACACTTCCTTCTTCCTTCTTTCTTCTACAGACATCCTTCTCTGACCCTTCCCTGACCCTTATTTTTTTTGAGATGGGAGGAAGAGGTCTGTGCAGAGTAGTCAGGACATACATGCACCTCCTAGATCATAGAGTGACCTGTGTGTTCTCTGTTCAGGGAACACCAGACCTCCCAGAGACAGATCGTTCTCAATGTCTCATTTTACACCTTTTTAGCTTGGAAACAAACCATTTCACAGATAAGTGATTACTTCTGTGAACTGCCTTTCCAAATAATATGTTCTACTTGCTAACCTCTATATGATAGTAGACCTCCACATGCAATCTAGGCATGAAAGAGAAATAGTGTTTAAAATGTACATGAAATTAAGAGAGTCTTTTTGCTTGATAGTAGTGAATCAGGAAAAAGCACACTTAAAGTGGAAGGTTACCATGAAGAGGAAAAATGAAATCTGTCCTAGTAGAATGAACACATTTTCATTCTGGAAGAAAGCATTCTTGGCAATGTCTTTTGAAGTGAGTTAGATCCGGGAAAAAGAGGAAGCTTGGTCTGGTTCTGATAGAGATTTCAATGCCATCTAGAGATAGAGAACTCATTTAGAAATTCAATAAAATTTGGAACAATTTTCATCATGAAAAGGATCTGAATAATACCATATGTATGAATCTACAGATATGAGCAATACTCTTTACATGCTATACAACTTGTGCTTTCATCCAACCCCTAATGCACATAAAATGAGAAACATACCCCCTTCTTCATTCTCTTTTGCCCAGTATGGATAAAGTTACAAGTCCTCTTGGACAGCATAAGCTCCAAACCAGAGATCAATATCTGATTCATCTGAAGGGAGTAAACAGTCCATATACAAATTTTAAAAATGTAGACACAAAATAAGGTAGCACGGTAGGTGTTTTTTTTTAAGAAACTTCGTCTTAGCAGTATGCCATTGTATCTATTAAGTATATATTAACAAGAGAGACCGCATTAAGAACATTCCTAAGTGTGGACAACAAACTTACAGTCACCAGCTATTTATGGGACAGACAGAATTTCTTATATGTGCTGAACTTATCAAGAATTTACAATGACATAAATGGATGGCAGCTGCTTAACATAAAAATTCACCTAAAAGAACCTATTGAACAACCTTCATTTAGAATGAAAACTAATTTGCATACGGTGTAAAGTCACCTAAAAGGATAAAAAGAAAATTTAATTATTTCTATATGAAGCATTGTTACTGTATGTTATGTAAAACAGCTATAGCTTAGTTTAGCTCTACAACTCACAGTATTCACTGACAGGTAGTGCTAAGGTACTGCTCTTTTTTGGTGCTATTATCTCTCAATCATAGGCTGAGATATAAATAATTGATACAAGAGCTTGTTTTCATTTTCTCACACAGAAAGTGGTGAGGCACTGGAACAGGTTGCCCAGAGAGGTTGTGGGTACCACATCCCTGGATGTGTTCAAGACCAGGTTAGCTGAGGCCCTAAGCAACCTGATCTAGTGGGTGGTGTCCCTGCCTATGGTGGGGGGGGGGGGGGGGGCTAGAACTGCATGATCTTTGAGGTACCTTCCAACTTGAGACATTCTATGATTCTATTATTCAATTGTTTTAACATATTTTATATGTTAAATCTTCAAAATCCAATTGTTTCCACCAATCTGCTGATCTCATAAGCTTCTTTATAGTAAGATCAAGAAATATGGTTCCTCCTTTTGATAATTTACTGTCCAAAAAAATGAACTTTGAATTAAAATAGAAGTTCAAAGTCACCTTAATTTCAAAATCAAAACTAAAACTTAGGAGTTCTAGGTTTAATCTTTAATGCATTGATAATTAGCTCTCTAGCACTAATAAATTTGCCCAGATGCTGAGATCAATGAGAGATAGAAGCTAATTCATTTGAAGTCAAAGTATTCTGAGATGTAATTATTTAGTCATTATTTACTCCCCAGAAGCTGATGGAAAGGGACTCAGTACAGAAACATAAAGAAATATTCCTCTAGATGCCTGCATATTCCTGTTTGTAGAAATGGGCAGAAGGGAAGATAGAAAGGGATTAGAGTAGAAGAGGGGTCATGTTCTCTTTCTTTAGAGGCTAAAATGTTCTTCCTGAAAATGGAACTTCTAAACCAGACTTTGAAAACAATGCTGAAAGTATTGAAAAAGTATTTCATGTTTTGTGTTAACAACTAAAATAGTGGATAAGAATGATCTTTACTGAGACACTAAACAGATTTAAGTAAAGAGCAAAAAAAGTAAAATGATATCGTTCACCATTGATAAAAAAGTACACATGAATGACACTTTCTTGTAATTCACTAATTTAGCTGAGGAATACGAATGTATTAAAAAGATATGAAGGTGGGAGTGGGAGAGAATGCTTACACTTAAACATTTTAATAGTCTCTTTCAATTCATTAGTTTGTTCTAGTTATCAGCCTGAATATTTTATAAATCACTCCTGCTGTCCAGAACTGACTCATCAATCTATATTCTAGATAAGTTTCTTCAACTTCTAATTAATTGCACAACCTTAGTTCTGAGGAACTCTGTCTCTGAACTTGAATGTGATTTATCCAGCTCACAAATGAGGAGAAATAAAAAGGAAAAAAGAAAGAAAGAAAGAAAGAAAGAAAGAAAGAAAGAAAGAAAGAAAGAAAGGGAAAGGGAAAAGAAAGGAAAAGGAAAAGGAAAAGGAAAAGGAAAAGGAAAAGGAAAAAAGGAAAAGGAAAAGGAAAAGGAAAAGGAAAAGGAAAAGGAAAAGGAAAAGGAAAAGGAAAAGGAAAAGGAAACAGAAGAGGAAGGGAAAGGGAAAGGAAAAGGGAAAGGGAAAGGGAAAAGGAAAGGGAAAGGGAAAGGGAAAGGGAAAGGGAAAGGGAAAGAAAAAAAAAACATATAGACCTTTGAATTTGGAAAGTGTTTCTACAAGCAGAGCAGAATGAGAACTTAAGTTGTGTCCTCTGTGAAATATCCAGCTAACACCTGCATGTTTACTGTTTTACATAGATTATAATGGAATACATCACAGAAATCTCATGTTCATATCTCCTCCACCTTTCACCATTTCATTGTCCTGACAGAGAGCCCATATAGCACTTCAGAGCCCAGGGAAAGCTCTGCTTCTTGTAACTGCTACCACAAGTAAAAAATATAGGCAGCAGTGGCAGACGTGGTAGAGGTATGGAAAAAATAAATAAATAAATAAATAAACCTTATGAATACACCAAGGAGCATCAAAAAGAGGCAGTTCATCATAAATCAATATTTTTCATAGGTAAAATCCTGCCAAAGCATGTCTCTGTTCAATCGTCCTATCTTCATATGGGCAGCATAAATTAAATTGAAAATGAAGTTTACAAGGCAGGTTAGAATATAAGTACTCTTTCTAAGCCATGTTAAATTTGTCAGTCATAAATAATTGTAAAAATTTTGTGCTATTAGCAAACATTTTGCATTTAAGTTTTAAGAAAAATGGTACAATGTCCTTCTAGACCAATTGAACCATTTTTATAAATCTAAGCTAAAATATTGGCAGAGTAAAACAGTGAACAACAACAAAAAATACACTAATGCTAGGATTTTGCAAATGGATACTGTGCTAAATCAGTTCATACTTACAGGGCACGCTATATCTTTGAGCAGTTAAATGGCTTTTCTGCTTTAACACCTATTTTGTTAGTCTGTTCTGGGTGATGATGAAGCTTTGATTAATCCTCCTATTAAGCCTCCTATCTCATCCTGTGCATTTGAAAAAGACTCATCAATATTGATTTTGTTCCATTTCAGCTAATCTCACAATCCTTCTTTTAGGAAATGCGAACTCTCTGCTGATGGGGCGGAGGCCGCATTTTGATGGCCACACTGTGGGGCAGGAAGAAGCCTATCCAGAGACCCCTTCTCTGACCCTGCCATAATAGATGTTTTTTCCAAACCCGACCCTAAGGCACCAATAGGGAGAGAGATCAATCTGATGTCAAGACCACTTATAAAATGTCTCTATCTCTACTGACAGAAGAACAAAGTTTTCCTTGCTGCGTCCTCTCAGGAGGTGTGGTAGGATGGCCATGTGACCTGAGTTCAGATCCTAATTTAAGAAGCAGTGCAGAAACAATGTTTATTTTTTTAATTTTAGTTCTAAACAATCTTCATTTCTCCTCCCAGTCTTCTGGAAATGTTCAGATTCAATCTGGTTTAAGCACTGGGCAGAGGTTCAGTAAGACTGCATCCAAAACAGCAGTATTTCTGAGAAGACAGAATCATGTTCAGAAGAAAGATAAAGTAGAATAAATAGCTGAAGAAACTTAAAGCCTCATCCTACTCCCACCTCTAAGAAATATCAGCAAATGATTAGATTACATTTTTCCTACTAATTTTCTTTAATATAAGAAAGGGACACACATATCTTAACTCCCAGAAGCTCTTCAGATTAGTCTGGAAAATACAGTTCTCTACTGCACTCTGTTTACATTTAACCTATTAGATAAATTCTCAGCCAAGTCCTCCTCTCACTTACACAAAGAAACCTACGAGTTATAGCACAGTTTTGTTTGTATATGAAAGCAGAATTTGTCCCAATCTCTTCTATATGAACTGTATTTTTGGTATGCTTCTCACAAAGACCTACCTTATCACCTTTGTGCCAAACATTCTCATGTTTAAGTAATTTTCACTTCTGTCACTTTCCAACATTGAGCCTCTCATCATGGCAGTTTGGCTTTGGTACAGGTGTTGAAAAGTAGATTAGATGTGGGAGGGAAAAATAACTTGATAGCACGGTGTGGATTGGCACGAAAGTTGTATTGGCACTCAAGTGAGATAATGAGGTTACTCAATAGTAGTAAAGCTTCAAGAAAATGACTCGGGTCATCCCAATACCTCACTTGTAATAAGTCCAAAATACACTGTAAATTTTCATTTACAACAATGAAACTATTTTTGATCATTATGGAAAAATCAGTACCAAATGTATGGTAATATTATTTGAGGAGATAGTAGTACTTTTCCTAAAATCTTGGTTTCTGTATTGTTTTAGTTTTAAATGTATGTCATGGAACAAGAGCGTACAAAATGTTATTTTCTGAAGTATCTTCAAAGGTACTATAGGACACACAGACAAACGTACACACAGAAACACAGACACACACATACAAAATAAATACCTGTATACAGAATCTGCCTTCCTCCCTCTCCCTCCCCCAAGACACATGTTTATTAAAAATGTATAATTTCAAAAGGCCTCCGGAGGCACTCCCTAAAGAAAACAGTAATTCAGTAAGTGGAAGGCATTGGGAAAACAACTGAAATCAAAGTCATGCTTTAAGTACAGACATTGAACCAGCAAGACAACCCTCTGCAGGGCTGAACTGCAAATTTGAGGGGCATAGCACTGAAGGCAGACTCACCAAAGGAATTCCTTCTGAAACCTGGTGTTGACAGCATAACAGCAGTGCTGGCTCTTACAAGAGCAAGCCAGCATATAACTCAATACGCAAGCTGTGACATACATTAGCTAAAATTAAAGAAAACATTAGTCAAGGCAAGGTGATGGATTCTCGTCTGACAACAGGATCAGCAGTAAGAATGTAAATTGAAATGTGAGATCACATCTCCCATCAATAAGATCGTTCGTGATATATCTTTTGCTATTACATTTAGTGATCAATGCCAGTACAATTTGCACCATCAAATATTGAGAAAACATTCAAAGCTATGTGTGACTGCAAATCCACATGCAGGGATCTTTTCTACTAATATCTGAGGATTTCTTCTACTAATATAGAAGAATATATTCACCAGAATCAAGGAGCTCAGTGCAGTGTTATATTTCCTGCACATACTAACATGGCCTAAAAAATGGGAAGAATGCTCCTCTGTTGTGTATTACTCTAACAGGATTTTTTCAAATGGAGTTCTAAATAATGTATGGTATTCAATCTCACCTTCTGGAAGCTCTACCTTATTAAAGTTATAACATGGAAAGAAATGATCTGCATGGAACATATGCTTTGCAACTGTCCAAAGTTAATGGTAAAAAAAAAAAAAAAAAAAAAAAAAAAAAAAAAAAAAGTTCAGGCACTTTTCTGGATCTGGACAGTGTGAGGTAACAGGGATGTGCATGGCTGGTTTAAGTCTCCTTTTAGAATGTATCTGATGTTCTCTGCACTTTCTATATGCTGGTATGAACTAACGGCATTATTATCTTTGTAATCTACTATATCTATTAATTTAAAATATCTTTCTGTAACACTCTTCTAAAGAATCTACAATGAATATATTGTAAAGAGAACTGTAGCAAAAACTATATGACCTCTCTTATACAAACTCTCTTATATTTTAATCTTAATTTTAATTTTATATCTTATACAAACTCTCTTTTATTTTAATTTTGCTATGGAAACAATCCATTCTGGCCTTTTGTATGTAATGTATATGATTCTCACCTGATAAATGACCTTTTAAACTGGATTTTTATTATTTTTTTTAGGAGTAAATATAACAGTGATATAAATTATAATGCAAACCCCATTCTTTTCATCCTCCCATCTTGTATGATTTTTTTAAATGATATTTATTTCATGAAATAACAGTATGTAGCAGTTTTTTAAACTTAAAGTGAATATTTCTCAATAATTCTTACAGATTGATTTCTCAGCCTGATTATCTTTAATTTCACAGGGTAGTTTGGGTTGGAAGAGACCTACAGAGATAATTCAGACCAACATCTGCCATGGGCAGGGACATCTTTCACCAGACCTTGGTGTAAGTCCATAAAACCTGACCTTGAATATTTCCAATGAGGGGATACCCACAGTTTCTCTGGGTAACCTGTACCAGTGCCTCAGCGAGGAAAATTTCTTCCTTATAGCCAACCTGAATCCACCCTTTCAGTTTAAACCTTAGGTGGTGTGGGTGAAATACTGTGGGGCATGCTCAGCAGCCCCGGTCCCCAACCCTGCACACACTCAAATTTATAGCAAACAAGATTGTGACTTAAAAAGATTTTCTCTTTAAGATTTTCTTTCTTAAATCTTTTTTTAAAAGATTTTAAATTCTTTTAATAAACCAATTTTCTTATTGCTACCAGTAAAAATATAAAACCAGAAGTGTAAGATACATGTTAAGATACATGATCAGAAATATAACAAAGAGGGTCATCAAGTAACATTTATGACAGCAACAGAGATTCTAAATTCAAATTCATTGTGAAAAAATTTTCTTATGCAACTTAACCACAGTCAACCTCAGTTGAATTTTAACAAGTTGTTATGAAAACACTGCCTCCAGCATCACCAAATGGAGCTGAGGCTGGAGATTCCCTCTGGATCTTGACAAGTGCCACTCCTGCTCTGAGCAGCATCAGTCAATGCAGGTTGGTCAGGGCTGTGTCTAGTTCAGTTTTGCATAACTGTGGAATGAAGTGGAATGAAGACTCCACTTCTCTGGGCAACCTGCTCATGTTCGGTCACTTTCAAAACACAGAAGCTTTTTGTTGTGTTTAAATTGAATTTCCTGTCCTGGGCATCACTGAGATATTCTGAGATATCCAGCTCCATATTCTTTACTCCCCCCCCCCCCCCCCTCCAATCAGGTCTTTATGTAGGTATTTTTAAGATACCCCTGAACCTTCTCATATCTGGATTAAAGAGCCCCCAATCCTAGAATGACAGATTCTTTAATGACTGAAATGTTAATTCGCTTTTCAGAAGGTAATATGGGCACCATGTATACTTTTTTTTTTTTCAGGAATTAGAATGAGATGTTTTGATATACAAAAGCTGTGTGTGTGTTGTGCCTTGTTTTTACTCCATTAATACCCTTAGTCAAGTAGTGCAATGGGAGAACCCTTTTTCAACTTTCTCTGCTTGACCTTCCAATATATTTCATTAGCCTGTACATAAAATATTTCAGATTTTTTTTTAGAACTTTGAATTGTCAACCATGTATGCCAAGATATCTTTTATTGAAAAAATATTTTTTTTTTTTTTTTTTTTTTTCCCCCCACAGAACACATTGTGGTTACCACAAATGACAGTTAATCATTCCAGCTGGACAGAAAACGGTGAACATTTTAATCTTTCACATTTCTCACATTTCCTTTTAAACATGATTCCCAGAACATGTGTCTTCCAGTCCATTGTAATAATAATGTGAAAGCTAATAAATTTATTTACTTTATAGATAGCTTTCATTTAACAGGAAAGTAAAATTCTTAGAAACAAATTACAACTAAGATCTTCAGTCAGTACATCTCTTAATTAGACAACAGTAACTATCTCCAACAGAAATATATTCAGAAACTGTCTCCAGAAGTATTGTCTAGTCATATCAGATACCATTTCAACTGAAGTTGAATAAACACTTTCACTGTAAGAAAAAATGTGCAAAACAAATGCAAAGAAAAAGAAAAAGCTTTAGGCAAAAATGAAAAGCCAATGAAAAGTAAAACAGTGTAAAAGCTGGTATGACTGTGAATAGACATTTTATGGCACCAAGTTAGGAAGTGTTAAGCACCTTCTCAAAGGAGCTGACACATTCACCTGAAAGACACTGGCAATTTCCAGAAAATGGTTAGGAATGTGGAATTAAAAACAGAGGTGAACCAAAGTCACAGAACACAAGTGTCTATATACTTAGTGTGTATTGATATGTATCTGGAATGGGGAGGAGACATCTTTCAGGTTCTTCAACTGAGATTAAATAACTTAATTTTGCATTTCTAGCTAACCTCTCTGATAATTATCAGGGTGTTATAACTGGTTGATTTTTAAAAGTACTATATTCCAGAAATTGTATATTTCTTCCATATTTTCTCTTAGTTATGGTGTTTTTTTTGTTGTTGTCGTGTTTTTTGTTTGTTTGTTTGTTTGTTTGTTTTGCTAAGGCTTGATATAGAGAACATGACAAAGTTAAGAACATTGGAAATTAACAAAATCATGAGAAAAATCATAAGTTAAAATTATATACCTCTCTATTCTCAACCTTCAAAACACTTTCTATTACGGAAGGGGCAACCCAGGTTATACATACAGACTGGGGGGAGAAGATTCTGGAGAGCAGCCCCACAGAAAGGCATCAGGGCGGAGGGCTGGGGAAGAGCGCTGTGGTTGATAGCAAGATGAATACAAGCCAGCGGTATGCCTTGGAGGGCCAACCATACCCTGGGGTGCGCCAAGCATGGCATTGCTAGTCAGTTGAGGGAAGGGATTGTCCCACTCTACTCTGCGCTGGTGTGGCCTCACCTCAAGTACTGTGTGCAGTTCTGGGTGCCATGGTATAAGAAAGGTATAAAGCTGTTAGAGAGTGTCCAAAGGAGGGCTACAGAGATGTTGAGGGGACTGGAGGGCAAGACGCATGAGGAGTGGCTGAAGTCGCTTGGATTGTTCAGCCTGGAGAAGAGGAGACTGAGGGGAGGCCTCATGGTGGCCTGCAGCTTCCTTATGAGGGGAGCAGAGGAGCAGGCGCTGAGCTCTGCTCTCTGGGGATAGCGACAGGACCCGAGGGAATGGCATGGAGCTGGGACAGGGGAGGGTCAATTTGGATATTGGGAAAAGGTTTTTCACCAAGAGGGTGGTCAGGCACTGGAACAGGCTCCCCACAGAAGTGGTCATAGCACCAAGCCTGATGGAGTTCAAGAAACATTTGGACAATGCTCTCAGGAATATGATCTATTTTTTTTAATTTTATTTTTTGGGGAGATGGTCCTTTGGGCACCCAGGAGTTGGACTCGATGATCCTTGTGGGTCCCTTCCAACTCAGATAATTCTATGATTGATAACATATACCAATTTAATTAATTTCAAAGTGTACGGCACTAGGTAGATATTTTTACTGTTTTTGATTGTTTTTGTTAGTTTTTTTGTTTGTTTTCTGCTGAATTATTGCTCCTCAGTATTACACAGTTCCAATTACACTGTCTCAAAGATCTGAACTGAAAACAGTAGTTTATTCTAAATTTTCACTATCAAAGGTCTATTTTTTCACAAATCTATTATAAAATCCTGACTTCTGTTCATAAAAAAAAAAAAAAAAAGCAACATATTAGAGATATGACAAAAGTAGATTGAAATACCTTAGTAGGCATCATAAACCTACCTCTAATACAAGACATACTTGGAAATTATGGTATTGAAATGTAAATTACTTTACTTCTATTTTTCATCAATGTATGTAAATGTCATTACAGTCTCTGTAACTAGACATACTATACTGCTCATTCTCAAACAAAAAAAAATCATATAATTCACCAGACAGGTTACTGCTAAAATATTTCTTTTTTCTCTGAATTTCAGTTTTCTTTTCAAAAAGATGAAATAAAGGACAAGTACAGTAATTTTTGCACTTGAAAAATCTTTGGATAGTTTTTTCACAGACACATCAACAGATCTAGCTAAAGATGAAAGTACCGAATAATTTTCTCTGTAGTTATTTACACATATATCAGTTATACTAAAGAAATCTGAGAACAAGAAGAAAATATGGTACATGAATTATTTGTTCTTGTGCCATAAAGAGGATTTCAGAGACAAATCAGATGTGCCAAATGCTAAGGCTACTCAGTGTCAATGGTTTATGGAAAATTATAATTTCAGATCATTTCTCCTTTTTTTTTCCCCCTGATATAATATTAATACTTTCATAAATATGGCTGATAAGAAACTGTGCAACATTATTTCCAGCTTAAACTTACCCCTTTCTTTCACATTATAATAATGATGTCATTTAGCCCACATGAGTAAAAGTAAATCGAGCTATTAATATAACAGACTGATAAATGTAAATCTAAAGAATATTTTGCATTATTTCTTTTAAATATTTCCACACTATAGTGGTTCCATAGCAGTACATTTAAAGGGCAATCTGAAGGAAAGTCATAAGTTAAGACAAGCAATACAAGTTTAAATTTCTTTCCAAAATTCAGTGTGATTTCCTTTCTTTTATAGTGAATAATAGGGGAATATGGAAAGTCTAGGCAAAGTTCACTCCTCCGAGTATTCATGGAGGCCAAAACTCATTAAAAATAAGTTATATTTTGCTATAAATAAAGTCTAGTTTTTCTGACCAGAACTAGGATTTTTACCCAGAGTACCTGACATTTGGAGATTTAGGGTGAAAAATTATCTTGGCAGTTTAAAGTTTTAGCAAAGATGACAAAATCTGTATTATACCAAAATGCTTCCCTATTGGCATAGTGTTGTCAAATAACCACTTCTTATAATTAAGGAGAGTATGGCAGGAATTTTTTCTCATCTTTATTTTCAAGGTAAGCTTAATTAAGATAAATAATGAGAGAAAGAGAAATCAGATATATGGAAAACCAGTATTCCAGTGAGTGAAAGATAATTCCTAAGGGATAGAGTTACAGATTCAAGGAACACATTAATGAAACCTTCACATTTTAAGGCCATGACTGCATTGGCAGTCCTTCAGTATATAAAATATTCTTATGGCACCAGCTGTATACGTCTGCTTGTAACAGCAGCAGTACTATCACATTAGCACCACATTGTTCTGATTTTGTGTGTAGTTTTACACAGAAAGCTTGACACTGGACTAATCTGATTAGTTCACTGTGCTTTTTAGTGGTTTGGCTTTCCTTTATTTTGACAAGATCTAGTGGAAACAGTGCAACTTTCCTTGTAGAAAATAATCTGTGCTTATCTTTCATTACAAAACGTGTGATTTTGAGGACATACTCTAAGCATAACAATATTTTTAAATTGTTTATGAACAGAAAAATACAAATGCAAGGTTTGGAAACGTTTTTAAGAACATGACCCTGAAAAGACTGGCTTGCTTAATTTTAACCACTGTGTTCATATTTGAGTACCAGTCATATAAATTAGGAATATGTAGTGAAGGGAGAGGATGACACTGATGACATTGTGCCCTTTTATTTATATTTATTTATATGTATGTATGTGTTTGGGTACTGTGTGTACATATATAAATATTTACTATATATAAACATATATAATATATATATACACATTAAATATAGGAGAATTTACATGAGAATCAGGAGACTTGGACTCTCTTGGATTGGCCGGGAGGATGATAAAGGCAGACTTTGAAGCCAACCTCCCTTTTGAGTCCAACATTCCAATTCCTGTTCCAGGGAGCATTTCACATTTGAAAGTAAGTGTATTAAATGCAAAGCCAAGCTGTATAGCCTGCTTATTAGGGTACTTTTCTGCTACTTGTATGCAGAGTCCTCAGTCTGAGGAAAACAACAACTTACTCATCCCATTTCCTAAGTGTTGAAAAAATGGATAAGCAGGAGACCATCCTTCAACACTATGAAACTCTCCTGAGTGCAGAAATACCTTCTTCAGCACAGCCACCTTACAGCAATATATGCTAGCTTTAGGGGCAAAATGCACCAGGAGGTGAGCACAGTTCCTATGAAGAGGTGTGACCTCCCAGTTTAGACTTCTTTGGAGACCTTCAGATGTAGGCACCTCTCCCAGGTGAGCTATCTAAATAGCATTCATAAGAACAGATAGTTAGTTTTAAAATGACACCAAAGGCACTTAGCATTTGACAAAAATATGCTTATGAAGGGTCCTAACTTTACACAACAACAAAATCACGTTGCCTGCTTCTAACATCTTTTTACAATGCTTTGCCAATTCCCAGTTATCATAAAACAAGACTTTGCACTTAAATACAAGGTTGCAATTATCATTTGGGAGAACAGGCATCTAGAAGGCAAATGCTTTGGTTTTAGTATTTCTCTAACACTTTCAACACTATGCTTGCAGTGTACCTGGCACAATGGAGCAGAGCCCAGCAGCTATTTACTCCCAGGAAAAGCCTGTGCTTCATGGTCTATACTTGCTGGGATCCAGACTGGCCCCATGGCACTTCTGTGCTTCTTAGAATCTGAATGTTTGTTTCTGCATAAATTTACTTGAATACATTCCTGTTTCTTATTTTATCATACCAAAACCCAATATTCTAACTCAGAGACAAAATGAATTAGCGTTGCTAAAATTATCCTTATTACTTTAACTCCTCACTCCCAAAATTTGTACTTGGTTTTGCATTTTTTCACTCTTTTTATAAATGATGACATGTCTCATATCTCCCTCATCCTAATTATTACAATATATTCCATCTATGTGGCTCTCATTCAATTGTGTCATTTATTTAGTAAATGAAGAGTGCATATGGTGCCATTTTGCTGACTCTAAACAGCAGCAATTTTGTTTAGTATGCAGCTGAATACCACATGCAATTATTTCCAATTAGATCATTTACTACAGAATTATCTAGTTTTCCAGGTATTAAAATAGCTTGTTTACGAGGCAGTAATAAAATCCTGTGTTGTTTTAGTTTGGTTGTCTGTTGTTTATTTAACAACATCAGTGTTTTCATCAACACTTGTGACTTTTGCACTAGGCTTCAGGTTTTATGCCCTGATGTCACAAAAAAAAAAAAAAAAAAAAAAAAAAAAAAAAAACGGTTAAGTGCTCTTCTTAATGTTTAAGTATCTCTTCTAAGGATAGCATATGTCAATAGTGCTAGCAGAAGATAGGCTTTTTGTTAATGTTGTGCCACATAAAAATAGAAATTCTAACCCTTCTGATTCAAATTGATGCACTGGGTCTGGCTGGGGTGTTAACTTTCCCTGCAGCAGTCATTACAATGCTGAGCTCTGCACTTGTAGCTAGAACAGCAGTGGTATCACACCAGTTTTGTGTCTGCTGCTGAGCAGTGCTGGCACAGCATTAGGACCTCTCTAACCCTCCTAGGGGATGGGCACAAGGAACAAGAAAGGAACATCACCAGGGCAGCTGACCTAAACCAACCAAAGGGATATTCCATACCATAGGACGTCACACTCAGCAATAAAAGGTTAAAAAAAGGAAGAAGAGGGGAGGGGTGGGCTCTCGTTGCAAAAACATCTGTCCTCCTGTTCACCAGCTACGTGAGTTGAGGCCCTGCTCCAAGGACATGGTCAAGCATCACTCATTTGTGGGAAGTAGAGAGTAATTTATTTCCTCTGCACTTCCACACAGCCTTTACTAGTTTTGTTTTGTTTTGTTTTGTTTCCTTTTTCCCCTCCCTTTTCCCCTTTCCCTTTTTTCCCTTTAGTTAAATTGTATAATTAATAATAATCTTTCCTTAATAATTATTTTTCCCTTTAATTAAATTATCCTTGTCTCAACCCATGAGTTGTTCTTTCCTTTACTTCTTCCCCTCCTCTTCTAAGGACGGGGAGTGAAAGAGTGGTTGTGGTGGAGTTCAGCTGCCTAGCACTGTAAAACCACCACAACTGATTATAAGATTTGGCACAAATATTTAAATGTGCTGGAGATATGTTTATATAGAATCATAGAATCATTCAGGCTGGAAAAGACCTCTAAGATCCAACCTTTAGTCCAACCTTTAACCTACTACTGACATGTCTGCCGCTAAACCATGCTACTAAGTTCTACATATACATATCTTGAAGACCTCCAGGGATGGTGACTCATCCACTTTCCTGGGTAGCCTGTTCCAATGCTACACAACCCCTTCAGTAAATAAATTTCTCCTAATATCCAACGTAAACTACCCCTGGTGCAACTTCATGCCATTTTCCTCAACTTATAACTTGGTGCTTGGGAGAAGAGCCCCACCTTGCTACAACCTCCTTTAAGATAATTGTAAAGTATAATAAGATCTCACCTGAGTTCAACAACCCCAGCTCCCTCAGCTGCTTCTCATAAGATATATATATCATACAACTCTTTTTTTTTTTTTTTTTTTTTTTTTTTAACACCTGATATGGTTCAAATAAAACAGTATGAATACCTTCTTTTGTAACAGCACACGTATTTACAGGACATTTTACAGACATTTGGATTTGTACCTCAGCCTCTGGGCACTTCTTAAATGTTGTAGTTCTGCAGCAGTCTGATATAGCAGATATCTTTTCTAATACCTAGAATATTGGAGTAACTAACATGTTACTGGCTAGCTGAACATTTCATTATCACAGTATAATAGCTACATAAACAAACAAACAAACAAACAAGTTGGCTAGATTTGTAGCTGGTGTAAATTATACTGTTCCACCAATTTCAGTAAAGTGACACCCAATTATTTAAGTAAACAAAATTAAAAACATTCCTTTGAAGAACTTCTACAACTCATGTGCCCTTTCTCTGGGAACCGATCTCATTGAATCAGAGCAGAGTCACTCAAAATAAATTTGAGGTCCTTTCTCACAAGAACAACGCGCCACTGGAAGAAACACATGCCCAAAATATCCTTTACCTTAAAATAGAAAATGTTACAGAGTTTTAATTCCTCGATACTGAAGAAAATACAATGCTTGTGTGTATCATACTATGTCTTTGTCAGAAGCTATGGAAGTGCAACATCTGCTTGCTCAGTCTTTGAGTACAGTTTCCAATTTAGATCTCGAGACTTGGCTTTGTCTCATCTAACCTTGATCACTGTCTGAGGTGCTTGTCAGGAATTAAAAGTGATCAAGATTCTAACTTCAACAATTCAGGTCATTTCTGAAGGCTAAGCATGATAAACCCATCTTTAAGAGATACAGATTGTTTTCTGGAAAAAAATAAAAATAATCTCAAAAAATCAGCAGAAAAGACAAACAAGGAGAGATATGATTAGAGATAATATGATAATAACAAGAAGATGAACAGTTAATTAATATTTACTGTTCCTCATATTAAGAGAATAAACAAGAAATACGTATGTAATCAGGAGTCAGGTTTAAGACAGTTGTTCACAAATACCTACTTTCACTGTGGAGCTTGCTACCATAAGGTGTACAGGATGCCAAAAAGTATAAATGGTTCAAAAAGCTATTAGGTACAATCATGATAAAGTTCATGACATGTTATTAAAAGTGGATGAAAGTGCAACATCTGGCACAGGATTTCCCTACATCACAAGTTGCCAGCAGCTAGGAGTGTATGCTATGGGAACTATCACTTTATACTTGCTCTATTTTAATTCCCTTTCCTGGTACATCTGCTACTGGCAGTGTCAGAGACAAGATCTTGGGCTAAAAGAATAGAAGAACCCATGGTTTAAATCCACCACAGCCATGGTAATGAGAGTCCAAACAGTAACAAATAAAGAAATTCCCAGGCAGTACTTATTCTTTTACAGCCATGACATCCAATGTCAAATGGTAAAACCTTGAAAAACACTATTGAAAAACACCTAAAAAAAATGGATTAAGTAGTTAAAATGAACAACTTTATCTATGACTTATTTTGCCTCTATCAGTTCTGGTTAGATATTAATATTTCTTCTAAAGTAGTTTTAATACATTACAAAAAAATATCTTCACATTGTATTTGTGTTGTTATTATTGATTTTTATGTTTTTAATTAGTTTTATATTTATTAGAATATTGATCAAGTAATTTTTGTAGTTGGAAATGTTAGTATTAGTATTTTTAGTATTTTAGCATTTAGTATATATTATTAGTATTTAGTGTAAATAATTATATATTATTAATATATTTGGTATATTTTTGTATTTTACTAAATACTTTTAGAATTTTAAAATCTAATTATAATAATTTAATGTTTTAATCATTAGATCATAGCTTTACCTTAGTAGTTGTTTTGACTGTATATATACTTCTGTATTTTAGATACTTTGATACTTTAAATATTTTAAAGGTAATTTAATTTAAAAAATAATAATAAGTTCCAAAATTAACTACTTTGTCTCAGAATAAAATATTGTGCCCTGAAAAAACACTTGCATTTATTTCTGTAGGTACAGGCTTTAAGTATATTCCCATCCAAGTATCCCCATCCAAACACTCTATTTCTCCATGTAGCACGTACCTTTACAGTGAAACTGACTCATAGGATGTTAAAAATCTCTCTTCAGTACTGCTCTGCGTGCACACAGCGTGCACAGCATCAAGCGTGCACACATGCACACACTTACAGGACAGTACATAAATAATTTCCCTTTATAATAAATAAATAAATGATTCAAACAAGCACAGAAGAAAATAAATAAAATAAAAGTGATATGGACAATCAAGATACTATTGGCCAGAATGCCCTGGAATAATAGCTAGCAACTCCTGTATAAGAATAGAACAAACAGAATTAACAGTAGGTTACTTTGAGGAAATATACCTCACTGAATTTGTCAGATTTCCATGTCATCATCCAAAACCATGCTACCCCTAGTGAAAAGGAATAGAAAAATTGTCTTACCTTGACTTACTAGCCCACATTTATGGATAAATTCTACTTGACATTCTAGCTAAAATTATTACTTCTTAAACACGGACAATGGGAAATTATCTTTATTTCAATAGATATCAGGTTGCTTTTCCATTTGGCCTAAATTGCAATATTTAGTCAACACTGTTATTCTTTCTTCATTATTTTTGTTAACTCTTCTTGGCCTAATCACAGGTCTCAAAGTATGAGTGTTGGCTATTTATGCCAACACAGCAAATCGAGCAAGGTAACAATTTCACTTTTGCTGATCAGCTCCTACAATGAAAAAAAAGACGGTTCCCCTCTCCCTGTTTGTTGTGGTGTTAAAAATTATGGACAACTCTCTTGCCTGCAGTAACAATATATTTTTTACTGCATAAACTTATTTTCTCATACTTTAAGTGGGCTGGAGGTAGGAGAGCAGGGAAGATTAAATGCCAGATTATTTTATGAAACACTGAAATGTCTGGCCTGGACAAAATCCTATATAAGAAAATAGTCTAAAAGATAAAAGTCATGCAAAAACATTACTATGCTTGCATGTGTCAATTGTAGGAAAAAGTTAGCAAACCTACAGTGTGCCTTTACTGATTAGCTGTCCTGTCTCATATTATGCTGCATACATACCAGTAAAAATTTATTACCATGCCATCATCTGAATACCACTTCTGCTTTGTTTTTTGTTTGTTTGTTTGTTTTGTGTTGGATTTGTTTTTTCGTTATTTATTTTTCTTTGGTTGGTTGGTTTTGTTTGTTTGGTGGTTGTGGTGGATTTACAAGGATTTACCAAGTAAATGCTTGGATTTACTGTGTCTATTGGTTTTCAATGAAGGTTGCTAGAAAAGCTTTAACATGCCCAACTGCAGAACAAAACAGGGCTGAAACACAGGTACCTGTCAGAGAGACTGGATCCAAAGACCATCTTCACTGGCAACATTAAAATTATTTCTGTTTTTTAGTTTAATCTGTGTGTGAGATTCTAACCCTCAAACACAACCAAATGGAGAAAATGTAGAGACCCCACAGATACTTGGACACAGTGCCACCATCTCCGTCACCTTTGGGCTGCCTACATTTAAACCCACTTAGGTCTTTAATTTTAAAACATTTACCTTTCATTTGTTTCCCATCATGATCCAGTTAGTGTGGGAGGCAGTGCCATATTAAAACATCTGGGATTCATCGAATGTGTTCTTTTTAACACAGGTTCAGTGTGATCAGACCCAGATGCTCAACAACTAAAGTTACATGTAAAATGTTCATAGTTTTTGACCAAAGTCAGATTCAGCTTCCCATACCTTAAAAGCGGAAGTTCTTTAAATAGATATGAGTTAGATTTAACCCACTCATTAAAATAAAACAAGAGAAACAAAACAAAACAAAAGCAGACATAGAGAAAGAGAGAAAGAGAAAGAGAGAAAGAGAGAGAGAAATAATGAAATGAAAAAAAAAAAAAAAAATGGAAATACATCCCATCGGTTTTTAAATACAATTGAGCTAGACAAGTTAGATTAGTTTATATGCCATTTTATACTGAATTTATACTGAATGCTATCAGTCACTAAATTTGCCCAAGACCTATCATAAGCCCCATCTTTCAGTCACTTACATTTTGAGCCACCCAGGTATCTGACTCAAACTTCAGTCTTTCAGGAAGATTCAGGCCAATACAGTTCAGCATTTCTTGAGAAATAAGACTGTGTTGGAGGTCAGATATTAGCTTTCCCATGGAATAAAAATATTTCAGAGAGCAGCTGTTAGAAGGTCTCTCAAACCAAATACAGTGAAATAGGACTTTGAGGAGAGAGAAAAAACAGGCCACCTCCAAGTCAGAGAAGAGCCTTTTGCCACTGCTGTGAAGTCTTAGCCCAGCTCTATAGATATCTGGCTACTATTGCCTGGGGACAATTTATATGCTCCTCATTGTATGCAAGCTTGGCACTACCCAAGCCATGTCAATACAGCCCGTCCACTGATGCTGATGTGCACAGAATTGCAATGGGATTGTTCCAATTTCCAGAGATTTTAGTAGTCATTTCATTGATTTCTCCTCATTTCTGAAATAAAGCTCCAGTTTGTATTAATGTACAGTGGTTACATGAACCTTCAGAGCTAAGTTACAATAACTTAGGCAAGTCAATTGAATTAAGTGCCAGTTGTAGCTTGGCATCCATAGAGAGTTTTGGCATCAAATCTGAGACTGACATATATTATAAGCACACAGTCACATAATGTGTAACTGGTGTACTTCCTACCCTGCTCTAAAAACAGAGCATGTTCGATAAAGGAATTCTGAGCTAAAAATAAAATAAAATAAAAAATAACTAACATATGCAAAGTAGGTTTCTTTTTTTTTTTTTTTTCTCAAATACAACGACTTCAAAAAGTATTATCTCATGTTTTTCCAAGATTAGAGTTAAACAAAATTATTAACTCAATCCAAGGGTAATTCTCATTTTCTAATCATATTAGTGTCTCATTTCTGTTAAACCTGTCACTGATTCAACTGTATCATTTTCATGACTGGGAAAAGACATTCATGGGAAAAAAATACATGAACTTTGTTGGTTTTTGCAGCATTGAAACCCAAGGAAAAGTGATCTCAGCTAAAAGCAGAGAATGGTACAGGTAACTGATGAAAAAGAGAAATATTAAAGATTGATAGCAAAAGGAGGGAGGGCTAGGAGAACACACAAGTAATAAAAAGCAAGATAAGGGGGGAAATTGCCTATGGTAATGAAAAACTTCAGTGACACTGGTTTGACCTTCTGAACATGTCAAATACTATTGAAAATGTTTTAGATTAATTTAAGGTTTTGGAAAATGAATGAGAAAAAAAATGAATTAAAAGAGCAAATTATCTTTGAATATATGTATCTCTATATTGTAGTTCATCACATCAAATCTTACTATCTGACTCCTAACAGAAATTTTATAGAAAAGATAGAAGAGAGACAGAGGGAATATAGTAGGAAGAAAAAAGAAATAGAGATTATTTTGTCTTTCCAAGTCCAGACTTCTCTCTTTTTAGCTTGATCACATTGATTAACTGGACCTGAATAAGAAAGTAAAGAAACAACCAGAGAACCTATTTGGTTCATGAAGAGTTGCATCCATGTCGAAGTTCTCTATGCTTTGGCTCAGCATCCCTAAATTGCAGCTGCTTCTTGTTAGTTTAAGATTGAGAATGGAACATACAATGAAATGAATACACAACATTTTCTAAATTGAGAAAATGAAACTTGTTTCCCTTGTAATGGGTGATTTAAATATAAAAATTTTTATCATAGGGATTTGTGAAGGGAAAGAACTTTTCGAGAAATTATTTGTTCATATACAGTATAATTCTTCTGTGGCCAATTGACATGGATAGAGAAATAGATGGCAACAAGACTCTAGGATGAGTTATACACAGTATGCAACTCTCTCCCTACTGATGACCTCTGGCACTTTTCCCTTGAGCAGCTAATACTTTCCACCCTTGAAAAGAGGATAATGGGCAACTGGTCTGCTGAAGTCTGAGAATTCCTAGGTTACCTATATACCCTAAAGCAAACATCTTTTGAACTCTCAATCCTAGAATGTATCAGACCATAAAGATTTAGTAATCTGATAAAGTTGGCAGCCACAATTTTTTCAGGCTTCATACATCAAAGAAGCTGAAAAAAAAATAAAAATAAAATAAATAAATAAATAAATGAGTTATTTTAATGTCTGCTGAATAGAACATTTTGAATCTCCAGCTGAAAATAAATGTTTTGTGTCACAAGTCTGGGTCTAATCTGTCCTAAGCTTTTTTGGCTGTCACCAAGTCAGTTTTTCACAGAAGAGAGGATGGATATAAAATAAATATCACATTCCAGCATGAAAAACAATTACCAAGAGGCTGATTTTCTTCCATTTTCACTGGAGAGAATTCATGCTTTATCTCAGCGAGCTCTTTTTAACCTAAGCACAGCCATACCCATACAGAAGGAACTGTACCTCCTTCCCATTGCAAATTCTGTTCCCAGGGCCCAGCTTGCTTCTCTCATCTGCCTGTGAGTGTAAAGACCAGATGCTACAGAAGTGGAACAATTTTTACCTAAAATTAGCTCTCTCTGAGTCAAAATTTTTTTGAAGTTGATTTACCAATATCATTTTTTAGTCTGTGAAGAAAAGTAAATGTGTACCACACAGCTTAGACTTACTTTTTTTCAGATGGAATGAATCATGCTCTGACAATACCTAAAACAGAAGAATCACAAATCAAGCATTTAGATGGCAAAGTTAGAATGCTGCCAAGGTCATTCTCTTCATACTTTGCCAGTTACTCTAGCAAGAGTTTACAGTGACAACAATAAAAAAGTTAGAGTGCAGAAAAGTGGGGAAAAAATGAAGGAATTAAAAGGGCAGTGCTTTTTCAAAATAAGCTACAACTGATCTAATTTTGAAGGTGGATCTGAACTCAGAGTAAACTCTACTTTGAGCAGCAGGTTGGACTGGATGACTTCCAGAAGGTTCTTCTCATTTGAATAATTATTTGGTTCTACAATATCACCTTTAGAGTTTACAAATCATAAGAATGACACGACTGGGCTATAATTTCAATTTTCCATATAAACACAACGTATCTCAGACTATTTTGTCAAGTATATAGAAATTAATTGCAACATTAATTTCAACAGTAATATAAATATTACAATCATTAATTGTTTATTGAAGCTAACAGTAAAAATAGCCAAAGATAGATGTCTTAGAGTATATGGTCACCAGAAATCTTCATGTTGTAAGAAAGGAATTACTAAATGAAGCTGAAACACGTGGAAATAAACTCAAGGAACGTGTCAATAAAAAGACAGACAAACAAACAATTTTTTAAAATTGGTATTTAAATTCACATATTTTAATTCATATGAAAACATTTTACTACAAACAATGGATATTGCTTTATCTTTGTAAAATGTATGTCTTTTTTCTGCAAAGAGAAAAGAGATCAATAAAACAAGACCTTAATTTTCATTGATCTCAAATGAAAAGATCCTGATAAAATATACCTGGAAACATACATACAGAACTTCTGAGAAAGTACTTCACTGATAAATTCTCACTATATACACTATGTTAAGTAGTACTCATAAAATAAGTTAATCTCTTAAAGCTTGGAAAGTCAGAATGACAGCATGACACAACACAGTTATTTCAGAAAGAGAAAAGGAAAATTTATCCTCTTCTTTCAACTGTTCGGTAATTCTGCTTATCCCTATCACATACTGAATAAAGAAGTAAATTTGCTGCTGGATAATTTTATTATTTATTTATTTATTTTGTATGATTAATAAGCTAGTAATAGGATAGTTGTCATACTGCTTTTGGTCATCTAAATGTCTTGTGCTCAGACACAAATATATCAGATAGAGACTTTTTAGGCAGATTTTGGAAAAAACTGATGGCTCTAGATGCTTAGATTTAGTGCTGCTGACTATTTCTGTCTTAGCTGCCTTAGTTAAGTGTCCAAGAGTGGGTGGGATGAATCTGGGAAAAGGGAGCTATATTTGAACATAAGGAAATGGACATACTTACAAAATCACTAACCTATCGTTGCCCAATTGCCTCAGATCAAACTGGAATTATTATCTCATATTTGCAGTCCAAACACATCATTAGAATTCTGGCTTCTTACATGCTACGCCTGCCTTTTTTTTTATACCAGTGCATATGCTATAGCAGGTATACCAATGTGCAGACACAAAAATCTAGATTCCAGTATATCCCTATTCAGGCCTAAAAGACCATGTATGTTTTCTCCACTGTCTTTTGTGAGTCCCAAAAAATGTCCCATGAACATTCAAATATTAATAATCTGTGTGTAAAAACCATGATATTGCAATCATCCTGAGAAAACAGGCATTATGTGAAATGATTCAGTTTCAGAAAAAAAAAAAAAAATAATAATAATAATAATAACTATGCTCTGTAGTAGATGGAGTACATGATTTCCTTGGTTACATGGAGTTACTGTCTCAAATGAAAAACAAGAAACTTAATCTTTCAATTATGATTCTTTCTAAAATCTACAGTAACAAATCATATCAGAGAAGTCACTTTTATTTTCAAAGCTGAGACTACTGTAGTTGAAATAACTACACCTAAGTTTTACCATATAACTTTAGTGTCTCTCTGTTTTACTTTTCCTTAATCTTCTATGAATATATTCATATCTACTTAGCGTTTCACTAATTGAGAACAGGGTTAATAGCTTCATACAGGGATAAGGGGTTTATTTATGTTAGTATACTGAAAAATAACAAATTGGTAAGGAAACAAAACTGATTACTAGAATATTTTCTCCCATTGGGTTTTCATTTTTCACAGGAATAACATGCTGATCATTTTCACTTCTTTCTGCTTAGCTTACTGGTGCACTGCATGGGTCTGTGTTGGAGAAGGGGACAACTATGTTTTTTTCTGTTAGTAATTCTAGCAGCTGGTGAAGGAAATTTGGCTTTCGTGTGTTGCTTCATGCAGCTTGGAAATCTTCTACAAGGGAAATGATGGAGCTTCTGAGACACAACATTTCAACCAGCTATCTATGGCTCCTACAATAAGAATGCAGCTCCTTGGCTTTGGTCTGGGTCTGCATTCTGGGAGCAGCTCTTCATATACAAGTGATACTTCAACTTAACAGTAGCTGCAGTATGGTCAGCAGAGTTATCTAAAATTCCCCCCAGACCAAGCCAGTAAGTCAGAAATGGCCTTCTGAACCTCATACTAAAGCTAAGTCATTTGCAGGGGGTGGAGAGAAAAATAAATCTTGATCGATGTAGGTGGGTCAAGATTTCTAGAAAGAGAAACTGAGCAAATCTGATTTCAATGCATGCAATGTACAATGTGCTCTGAAGTGAATCACAGAAGTCTTGGTGAAAGGACAAAGTAAATTATGATCCAGTCCAATTAATTATCTGCCTTTCATGACACAGCCATATCCTGTCACGCGCCAGGATGTTGGTTTCAAGTAGTGCTTGATTTCCTATGCTATAGGCTGAGCTAAGATCAGATAGCTTTAGTTCTTGGACTGCTTCAATATTAAATTTGGGTTTTATTGTTATACTGCCAATAGGAGTAATGAGGAAAAAAAAAAAAAAGAAAAAAAAAAAAAAAGCCAGCTAGCTCAAAAACAAATTCAGCTGTTCTGTGAGATGTCAGGGAGCAGAGAATATATTGTATTATGAATTTGTTGAGACAGAGACTCATTCAATTTGCCACTGAAATGAGTAGTCATTCCATAGAATGAATCAAAATCCATCACCTTCAGTTGCGGGAATCCTGCTTTTGTGGCACAATCACCAGATAATCTAAAGAACTCTACTTACTGATAAATATCTTGTGATACAGTTGTAACTTCTATAACCCCTTGGGCAATGGATGCTTTCAGGGTGATAATGTGTATTCTCAGTGTTAACCCTGGACAATATACATCTCCATCAGATGCTGAAATGTCAAGTAATACAGAATGTTATTCCTGCAGTGAGGAAAATGTAAAATAATTAGCCAGTAATCATGAAAGACAAAGAAATTATGTAGAAAGCGGTTAGAAAAAAAAATAAAATAAAATAAAGCAAAATAAAATAAAGCAAAATAAAACAAAATAAAATAAAACTAAACTAAACTAAACTAAACTAAAATAAAATAAATCATAGAATCATAGAATCATAGAATATCCTGAGTTGGAAGGGACCCTTAAGGATCATCAAGTCCAACTCTTGACACCGCACAGGTCTACCCAAAAGTTCAGACCATGTGACTAAGTGCACAGTCCAATCTCTTCTTAAATTCAGACAGGCTCGGTGCAGTGACAACTTCCCTGGGGAGCCTGTTCCAGTGTGCAACCACCCTCTCTGTGAAGAACCCCCTCCTGATGTCAAGCCTAAATTTCCCCTGCCTCAGCTTAACCCCGTTCCCGCAGGTCCTGTCACTGGTGTTAATGGAGAAAAGGTCTCCTGTCTCTCGACACCCCCTTACGAGGAAGTTGTAGACTGTGATGAGGTCTCCTCTCAGCCTCCTCTTCTCCAGGCTGAACAGGCCCAGTGACCTCAGCCGTTCTTCGTACGTCTTCCCCTCCAGGCCTATCACCATCTTCGTAGCCCTCCTCTGGACACTCTCCAACAGTTGAATGTCCTTTTTATACTGTGGTGCCCAGAACTGCACACAGTACTCGAGGTGAGGCCGCACCAGCGCAGAGTAGAGCGGGACAATCACCTCCCTTGACCTACTAGCGATGCCGTGCTTGATGCACCCCAGGACACGGTTGGCCCTCCTGGCTGCCAGGGCACACTGCTGGCTCATATTCAACTTGCTGTCTACCACAACCCCCAGATCCCTCTCTTCTAGGCTGCTCTCCAGCGTCTCATCGCCCAGTCTGTACGTGCAGCCAGGGTTTCCCCGTCCCAGGTGCAGGACCCGGCACTTGCTCTTATTGAACTTCATACGGCTGGTGATCGCCCAGCTCTCCAACCTATCCAGATCCCTCTGCAAGGCCTTTCCACCCTCATTCGAGTCCACGACTCCTCCAAGTTTGGTGTCATCAGCAAACTTGCTCAAAATACCTTCTATTCCTACATCCAGATCGTTTATAAAAATATTGAAAAGTACTGGCCCTAAAATGGAGCCTTGAGGGACCCCACTAGTGACCACCCGCCAGCCTGACGCAGCCCCATTTACCATAACCCTTTGGGCCCTGCCTGTTAGCCAATTGCTCACCCATTGTATGATGTTTTTTTTAGCTGTATGGTGGACATTTTGTCCAGTAGGATCCTATGGGAGACCGTGTCAAAAGCCTTGCTGAAGTCCAAAAAAATCACATCAGCTGGTTTCCCTTGGTCCACCATACGGGTGATCTTATCATAAAAGGAAATCAGGTTAGTTAGGCAGGACCTACCGTTCACAAACCCATGCTGGCTGGGACCAATGACTGCTTTGTCCCCCAGGTGCGCCTCAGTAAGTTCGAGAACCATCTTCTCCATGATTTTACCAGGCACTGACGTGAGACTGACAGGCCTGTAATTGCAAGGGTCTTCTTTCTGACCCTTCTTGAAAATCGGCACAACATTTGCCAGCTTCCAGTCTACCGGGACCTCTCCAAATTCCCAGGATCGTTGAAAAATAATTGAGAGAGGTTCCGCGATGACGTCCGCCAGCTCTTTCAGCACCCGGGGATGAATCCCATCCGGACCCATGGACTTGTAGGGATCCAGGTGGAGTAGCAAATCCCGCACACGTTCAGGGTCGGTTGGGAGTTTGTCATCCCCACTGTCCCGGTCCTCCAGCTCGGGGCACCCTGGGTCCCGAAGCCCATCATCGGCAATGAAGACAGAGGCAAAGAAGGCGTTAAGCGTCTCTGCTTTGCCTATGTCATTGTCTGTGAGGAGACCTTCCCTATCAAGGAGCGGCCCTATGTATTCTTTAGTTCTCCTTTTTCCATTCACATATCTAAAAAAACCCTTTTTGTTTTCTCTCACAGACACAGCCAGCTTCAACTCTAGGCGTGCTTTGGCCACACGAACTTTCTCCCTACAAACACGAACAGCATCCCTGTATTCTTTCCATGACACCTGGCTCTCCTTCCAGTAGCGAAACACTCTCTGTTTCCGCCTAATCTCCATTAGAATGTCCCTGGTCAGCCACGCCGGCCTCCTGCCCCGCCTGCCTGACTTGCGATATTTAGGAATTGCCTGATCTTGTGCTTCTAGGAGGCATCGCTTAAAGAATGACCAGCTCTGGTGGACATCGAGGCCTTCAAGAGCAGTTTCCCAGGGGACCTTGCTGACTAGTTCCCTGAGCAGCCTGAAGTCCACTTTCCCCATATCTAGGGATGAGGTTTTGGTGGCACTTTTCCTTCTGTCACCGTAAATTTTGAACTCAACCACTTCATGGTCGCTATGACCAAGGCGGCCACCAATCACCACATCTCCCACCAGACCCTCTCTGTTTTCTAGCAACAGGTCTAGGAGGGCACCTTTCCTAGTTGGCTCCGTTAGCACCTGCACCAAGAAGTTATCATCTAGGTGCTTCATGAACCTCCTGGACTTGCTCGTGTCAGCCGTGTGGCACTCCCAGTTAACATCTGGCAAGTTGAAGTCCCCCATAAGGACAAGGGGAAGTCCCCCATAAGGACAAGGGGAAAATAAAATAAACAAAATAAAATAAAATAAATCAATAAAATAAAAGTCTTCAATATTTATTTTCAAAGTAGATAATATTTTTGTGCTGACTGATGTAGGCTCTTGTCTTGACTGTTAGAATATATCCTTTTTCTCTTTGTCTTTTTTAAATATTCTGCATGAAATTAATGACTGCCTGACATCCTAATAAATTTTATATCTATAATCTCAATGTTAAAATCAACTTTATCATGTTTTAGCCAGTGAATGAATGTTATCTATAACTTCCTCTTATCAGATGGCCTGTGGTCCGAGGGAGAGGATGGGTGGAGGAGACATATCCATTAGAGAGTAAAGGGCATCTCCTACAGGATCAGTTACACCTCTGACAGAGACTGGGAGGAGGAAATGATTCCCCAAGGATGGGGAAATCTAAGCAGCTCCAAGTAATAGGTTTGGGACATTTTATTTTCTGGAAATAAATATACTTTACAGCTGAGCTAAATATAATGATCACATTTAGGAAATGTTAGGCAACTGAAATGTATTCAGTATGCCTAGGTGAGCCTACCTATGTTCTCAACCAAGAGAAATGAGCAAAGTAAGTCTAAGTGGGGGTTTTATTATGTTTTGAAATGTTATTTTTTTAAGAAAAAAAAAAAATGCTCCAATCTCCCATTTATGATGAAGTGTTTGTTGATCACAGTTTAAAGGAAACAGTGTTGTGAATGATGGTCTAACAGCTGCACAGTCACAGCCCATCCCATGGCTGGCTGCTGGGAGCTGGGTGGCACAGACAGGGACAGGCCTTGCTGCCACCAAATGATGGGAAGGGCCAAAAAGAACATACTGCTGAATCAGGATCCTGCTTATGAGTAATATTTGGCTCTGATCTTACCAGTGCCTGGAGGCAATGAGGAAGATACGTGATTCTTTAGATATAGATTTTATTATTGCATAACAGATTGGTCAGGCAGGTAGTCAAGCTTGCTAGGATATGGAGAACTTGTGTCTAGAGTAGAAAAATGCTATTATAACATGCTGAATTTTGTAAGAAGTCCTCTAATTAATATATCCAAGGAAGCCCAAGAAACAATTAATTAGTGTTGGCATGGTAATGAACTCCGAGATTCATAACAAAGGAGAAGTATCTATTTTAACAAACATTGTTCTCATTCTTTTCGGCTCCAGCCCTACAGAAGTTGATATGTTTGTTTAACTTTAGTTATTGAATTAAACAGGACTGTTCAGCTAGCTATAGTGCAACACATAGAAAAGTCCACGATGGATCAGGCCCTGTGACAGCAAATTCTAAATTATTCATTAACTCACATTTCAGAGAAGAGTCAAACACAGTATCTCGAGTCAAGCACAGTATCTCTGGCCTGGTAAACATTTAGTTAGTTATACCAAGTAGAACAGCTCTGTGAAGAAAGACTGACAGCATCCTGATCCAGAACAGCCTGTAAGAACAGCCTGTAACCTGATAATTTAAGTAGGCAACTGGAAAACAGGATACACTTATGACTTTTCATGGTCAAAGCACAAGGCAGCAACTGTCCCCCTGACTATCCCTTCCCACTTTCCACCTAAATATTTTTGAGGATCCCTTCCTTAGGGACCTCTCCATCCTCCTCACCCTATCCTTTTGGAATTAGCTCCCTTAGGTCATACAGTATATAGGAGCTGGGCACTGCACTGCTCTATCACTAGCTGGAATTAAGTCATTTAGAAAAGAAAATAAATTGATTCCTCTACCTAAATTTCAATGAAATCTTGATAGAATTTAGCATCTAAGTGTCTAAATCACCTCTAAAAATTAGTGTTAATTGATTATCTTCAAACCATTTGAAAATTTTACATTTGTTTCAAGAATATCAGGACATTATCGTTAACACATTTGTTATCTTATTTTGCAGATCCTGGCCAAAGAAAAACAGTTTTATGAGTCAAGAACATGTCAAGCATCAGTTTTATTGACCATGCCTTCAAAAGTAGTGAGAGCATTAAGCATAATATTTTACTGGGAAAGGCTGGAAATGCAAAGCATTTTTGGCCTGATACAGTAAATCATTTTCTTCTTTGGTATGGCAAATAGAGGGACCGCTATCAAAATAGATCATCCCTCAGGCTAGTATATTCTGATTTTTTAGAAAAACATGTCCTTCTTCCTCAGGATGCATTTGAATGTATACGAAAGGCAAACACAGATGAATCAGATTAATAGTATTGGAGTGTGTCAACTTTAGATCATGTAAGAATCAGCACTTGCCAATAGCCGGCCTCAGTCAGAGTGAGAACATACGGCTCACATTACCCCCATCCTCCCCAGAGAGATAGAAATCTCAGATGCATCAAATGTATATTCAGTGCTGGTTAATCACAGGGAGAGCAGTTGCACCAACAGTCTCATGACTGACATCAGTAATGTGCCAGCCAGGAAAAATCTTTCTCTATTCAGAATGACACTTTGTGAACTTCATTTTAAAATCATTTCTGGGACTGTCCTTCATGTCAAATATTTCCAAGGCTTCCTGAAAACCTCATGTTTAATCCACCATCTGAGACTGATTTCAGTCAAGTTTTTCTTTCAAGGTTATGGCAATGTTTATTGATTAGAGAGTTGCACAAGAACATCTGTGTCCAAATTTCTCACCCATTTGTTTGTAACATTTCTTCTGATATTTAATATATTTGAACTGAACAAACATCAGAACATATATTCAGTTAATACCATAACTGAGTATCAATCTTCTTAAGCAGTTCCTATTGTGCAACACACATAATCAGGTATATTGACAAATAGTAGAAAGGAGAAGATTCAGGATGACCTGGATGAACCTTTGGTGAAATTTTCATTGTTCCTGCTGACAAGTTTTAGCTATTAACTAACAAGATGACAGGTTCCTGAGAATACAGGTATTTGCAGAGTTATGCAAATATCTCAATCTCACTGCAAATTGATTTAGATTTTTAGACTGTTTTTAAAATTTATTTTCATAATTTAAAAAGTGGTTTTTATCTCATGACTATTTTAAATTTTTTTTTAAAAAAAAAAACTAAATGTATGTGCCATTTTAGTCTTTGTACACTATAATATTTTTAAAAGGTTTTGAGATATTTCAGTAATAATTTCAATATTCACTGCTCTGTTCTAAGACATACAAAACACAGGCTTTATATACAAACATTTAATTTGAACATAAAAGCCACCTCTTATAATTAAAAAATAAATAAAACAGAAATCAGAAAGTTAAAGATCTAACATTCTGCAACTATTTCAGTTTTGCAATGTGTGAACCATTCTTAAATATAGCACAAATTAAAACTGCAGATTATGTATGAATTACTGAACTTCTCTGTAACTGAAGTGAATATTAAATTCTAATCTGTTGTTTTCCAATGAAATAATATCACTGATGTGTGCATTACTATTTTAAATTACTCCTTTGAATACTAACCAGTGATTTTTATCTCCCTTTGTAGTTCAGAAAATAAATCTATCTTCAAATCTTACCAAAACCTAAAAACAATGCTGAAATTAAAGAGCTGAGTTTGATATCTAGGTTTTATATCCAGCTTACTAATGAAAAAATTGCCACAGCGTCATTCAAGGCAAGATTGCCAGTGTTGCTGGCCTTGAGGAAGAGTATTTCAGGATGAAAACATGCACTCAGTTATGGCTCTGAAAAATAAATTCCTTAAACTGCATTGTGCAACTCTGAAGCCAAAGTTAATGAATATGTTCTGTTATAACAGGGAAAAAATAGGGACCCCAGCACATCAGTTATCCAGTTCTTCTGGTAGTCTTCTAATACAAGATCCTATCCTGATTAAGACCCGGAGCTTCTGGAGTCATGCCTTAAATCCTTCCCGCTAGATCCCCCATGTACAGCCTACAGGGCAAAAGAAACGCGATTCCCTTCTTCCATTAAGAGGGAAACCCAACACAGAGGGAATAGAGAAATTAAGGATCAAGAGTAAATAATAGTTCCTCTCATGACTGACTTGGTTGAGAATGAGCAGAGAGATATGCCTGTTCTAATTAGCTTCACCTGCAGACGGTCTACTAGAGGTTTATATCTGCTGGAAACCAGGCAGTCTGGTGACTGCATGTGCCTAGTACTAGGGAAGCAGAGTAGGGCAGTACTTTGATTTTCATGGAATAATTTAATTTACATCAGCACAGAAAACTTGACCTCTCCTGTACAGAGACTAGAATTGTGAACCATCATGAGCAAGAAGGCAGTGGAGAAACTGTGACAGCTTCAAAATTCAAACTTTTCAGCTTTTCAACTAAAGCTGTGGGCTGGTGATTTACAGTGAACATAATGGTAACATAAAAATGTTTCCAAGGACATTCCTGGTTTGAAGAAAACAAATCTGAGACCTTCAGTCAGTGAAGCTCTTCTGTTACTGACCCAAGTGTAACATTAAGGTTGATAACAATCTTTACCAAACAAGACTACAAGTTCAGTAATAAAACAATCTTCAGTATGATCCCCATCAGTACAGATGAAAGACCAGAAGCTCAGATTATATTCTATTCTATTTGTAGACTTTAAGCCTAAAAAAGCAAACAATTAAAAGCTCATTTCTAAAGGAAAATACCTCTAAATAAAAAGCTATAGTTACTTTCTAGATGTGTTTGAGAGAAGCACATGCAAAATCTACTACATGTTGCAAGGTCATCTGTTATTAAATATATAAAGGGAAGAAGTACCTGAAAAGCATTTTTTTTTCTGTAATAATTGTTGTAATATAATATTTCTGGTTGCTGCATGCTCCCTAATAGTTCTTAAAATTAATACTAAAGTGGATGACATTTTCAACAGCAGTGTTCAACAATCCAAAGGAGGTATGTAAAAATGTTCCCCCAAGGGTATTGGTTTACTTCAGCATCTTACTCAAAGCTCTCAAAATTCTTTGAAATTCTTTGTGTTGATTTCAATAGGGTCAGGCCCTTGAAACGTTAAATCATTCTACACGTTGTTGCCCCAGGGTCAACAATTTGATAGTTTTGGCATTTGCCTTGAAGAGTTTTTTCCATATTATTTCTATCCTTTTTTTTTTCTCTCTTAGTTTTCTTTAAAATTGCCATTTTTGTCTATCACTTTCATTTTTTGTTACAATTTCAGAAAAATGATGTAGAAATTTTTAATTAAGAAAGACCTCGTAGCAGAAAATACTGTACCTTCATTGCTTTATAGAGTGTCAGATTCAGTCTGTGCCCAGACTAGTAGCAGTAATATATAATTAAGTCTTAATATAAAATTAAGAAAAATAATTTTCAGATAAAACATAATCAAACCTATCAGTTAATTAACATACTTCAACTGTAAAAACAAGGTTTGCTATTAAAAGTTTAGAATCTCCTAACATATGCATCCAATTCTTCAAACTTATCTTAGTACTAATATTCATGTAGTTGTTTTCTCTTCTTCCAAGATCTTGAGTTACACTCTCATTGTTGGGTTTTATTTTTTAATTATACTCATGTGGATTTGAGTGAAAAAAAAAAATAAAAATAAAAAAAAAAAAAAAAAAAAAAGCAACCAAAAGCAAACAACAACAAAAAATGTTTTTAAGGAATTATGTACATAGACACCAATGAACTTCTATATGTCCATATAGACAAAAATATTTAGTAAATTCATGTACATGTATAAACACAAATATGATCAATTCAATTCTGACAATTCTCTGATCATATTTCAGGATGAAACTGGGTTGTGTAACACAACAACATTAAGAAGATAATGAAGTTTTGTCACTGGCTGCTTGTGATATTCTGGAATTCTGAAGTAAAATCAAAAAGATTGTATCTCAATGATAAAAATCTTCTGTCATTTAAGTTTGTATTAATATATAGCTTGTAAACAAGGAGAAAAGTGAACACAGAACTGTGAGTGTTGCTTTATATCTCTAACAGAGGAATGTAGCATACCTGTTCCAGTGTTTCTGGAAGTATTATCATGTTATAACCAGTAAAAAAAAAAAAAAAAAAAAAAATCTTTTCCTTTAGTGTTGGAATCTTGCTATCAAATCATAAGTGCACGTACCTATGAGTAGAAATTTGCTTCCTTATGTTTAATATAAAGAACACTTAATTTGAATTTTAAGTTGTCACCATATTTTTTGTAAGATACCTAGTACAAACATACCAAAACAAACAAACAAAATAAAACAAACAAAAAACACACCAACAACAGCAACAAAACAAAGCAACAACAATTGTATATGAAACTATATTAACAGGATAAAAAAAAAATAAGGGAGACAAATTTCTGGCTTGATCATTAGAGGTCATTAAATAACATAGAAAAGGAAAGCCTTTTGTATGTAACAGCCAAAAAACTCCTGCTAGATCTTTGTACAGGAAGTCTTTTTAAGAATTGGATGCCTTTAATAAAAGAGAAAAGGACTAGAAAAGTTCAGTAATATTTTCGCAAATATGGTTGGCAGTAAATTAAATCATTTTTACAGTAAAACTTTTAAAATAATACTCAGCTTTAAATAATGTGAAAAAAAAAATGTCTTCATTAATGTTGTTCGTTTGAAGTCTGGCTATACACTCTAACATGTTGCTGTTGCTAGTTTGGTACTTGCCAGCTAAGGTTATCTGTCTGAAACTCAAAGTATGTACAGTAGTGATTCAGGAATCACAGAATCACAGAATAGTCTAGGTTGGAAGAGACCTCCAAGATCACCCAGTCCAACCTCTGACCTAACACTAACAAATCTTCCACTAAACCATATCCCTAAGCTCTACATCGAAAAGTCTTTTAAAGACCTCCAGGGATGGTGACTCAACCACTTCCTTGGGCAGCCTATTCCAGTGCCTAACAACCCGTTCAGTAAAGAAGTTCTTCCTAATATCCAACCTAAACCTCCCCTGGCGCAACTTAACCCATTCCCCCTCGTCCTGTCACCAGGCACGTGGGAGAATAGACCAACCTCCACCTCGCTACAGCCTCCCTTCAGGTAGCCGTAGAGTGCAATAAGGTCACCCCTGAACCTCCACTTCTCCAGGCTAAACAGCCCCAGCGCCCTCAGCCGCTCCTCGTAAGACTTGTTCTCCAGACCCTTCACCAGCTTCGTTCCCTTCTCTGGACTCGCTCGAGCACCTCCATGTCCTTCTTGTAGTGAGGGGCCCAAAACTGAATGCCGTACTCGAGGTGCGGCCTCACCAGAGCTGAGTACAGGGGGACAATCACTTCCCTGGACCTGCTGGCCACACTGTTTCTTATGCAAGCCTGGCTCATGCAAGCCAGGATGCTGCTGGCCTTCTTGGCCACCTGAGCACACTGCTGGCTCATATTCAGCCAACTGTCAACCAATACTCCCAGGTCTTTCTCTGGCAGGCAGCTTTCTAACCACACATCTCCCAGCCTGTAGCTCTGTTTGGGGTTGTTTTGCCCCAAGTGCAGGACCCGGCACTTGGCCTTGTTGAACTTCATACCGTTGGCCTCGGCCCATCAGTCCAGCCTATCCAGATCCTCCTGCAGAGCCTTCCTACCCTCAAGCAGATCGACACACGCACCTTGGTGTCGTCTGCAAACTTGCTGAGGGCGCACTCGATCCCCTCATCCAGATCATCGATGAAGATGTTAAAGAGGACTGGCCCCAGTACCGAGCCCTGGGGGGACTCCACTAGTGACTGGCCTCCAATTGGATTTGACTCCATTCACCACAACTCTCTGGGCCCAGCCATCCAGCCAGCTCTTAACCCAACAAAGTGTACGCCAGTCCAAGCCAAGAGCAGCCAGTTTCCTGAGGAGAATGCTGTGGGGAACGGTGTCAAATGCCTTACTGAAGTCAAGGTAGACCATGTCCACAGCCTTTCCCTCATCCACTAAGCGTGTCACCTTGTCATAGAAGGAGATCAGGTTTGTCAAGCAGGACCTGCCCTTCATAAACCCATGCTGACTAGGCCTGATCGCCTGCTTGCCCTGCAACTGCCGCATGATGACACCCAAGATAATCTGCTCCATGAGCTTCCCTGGCACTGATGTTAAACTAACAGGCCTATAGTTCCCCGGGTCAGTCCTCCGGCCCTTCTTGTAGATGGGCGTCACGTTTGCTAGCCACCAGTCAAGTGGGACCTCCCCCGATAGCCAGGACTGCCGATAAATGATGGAAAGTGGCTTGGCCAGCTCCTCCGCCAGTTCTCTCAGTACCCTTGGGTGGATCCCATCCGGCCCCATTGACTTGCGTACATCCAAGTGCTGTAGCAGGTCACCAGCTATTTCCTCGTGGATTGTGGGGGCCACATTCTGCTCCCCATCCCCTTCCACCAGTTCAGGGTACTGGGCGTCCAGAGAACAACTGGTTTTGCTGTTCAAGACTGAGGCAAAGAAGGCGTTAAGCACCTCAGCTTTTTCCTCATCTCTGGTTACTAAGTTTCCTCCCGCATCCAGTAAAGGGTGGAGATTCTCCTTAGTCCTCCTTTTTGTGTTGATGTATTTATAAAAAGATTTTTTGTTGTCTTTAACAGCAGTGGCCAGATTGAGCTCCAGATGAGCTTTGGCCTTTCTGATTTTGTCTCTGCACTGCCTCGCAGCATCCTTGTAGTCCCCCTGAGTGGCCCGCCCTCTTTTCCAAAAATTATAAACCCTCTTTTTTCTCCTAAGCTCGAGCCACAGCTCCCTGCTCAGCCAGGCCAGTCTTCTTCCACACTGGCTCATCTTTGGGCACGTGGGGACAGACCGCTCCTGAGCCATTAAGATTTCGTTTTTGAAAACCAGAAGGATGTGTGAAGTCTGTACTGTTTGTGTCTTTTATGCACAGGGAGATCTTCTGATTTTGATTTTAATGAGTCAGAAATTTGATTCTGAACAAATAAAAGTAACCAACTTAGAAAATGTTTTATCTCAGTCACACTATACATGTAGAGCCTGCCCTAGCATGCAAGCTTTAGCCATGTTCAGTTTGGATTAGGAGGTGCCTCTCCATAAAGAGGACCAAAATACTTCTCCCTCACTTCTACTACTCACCCCATTTTACTACAGTACAAAATACTGTCATGTGAGAAAATCAAATTTATCTTATTTGTGTCTTTTGATCCTTTTCAGAAAATATGAGTTCTTCAGCACTGTTACTGCGTTGCTAGGACAGAGGAGGGTAAATTACCTGTAAAATAATGGTTTCTTTAACATATAGAGAATTATAAGTTCACAAAAGATGCATTCAGTGCTCACACTTAAATTTATGAACTCAGAGAAACTAATTCACCAGATTCACTTAGAGTTAGCATTCTGTACGTTCACTCCTATTATCCTATGCAAAGAAATTCAGAAATTTTAACTAAAACTGGACCACAGGAATGAAGGTGAACTCCTGTATTTGAAGTCCATTTGAATTAATTCCTTTTTAAATTTCCACTATATTAAGCATTATTAGAACATTAGTTAGCAGAGCTGAGTTATGTACCAGATGAACTGCATGGCATTTGTACCACTCATGGACCTAACATCACAAGCCAAATCCATGCACGTATTTTGCCTTCAACACACTTGCACCAGAGACAAGGACAGGATTGTGGCAGTGTTTTGCCGAGAATGAGATAGATGTGACATTATGATAACAGAGGCAGAGTTGAATGAGTGAGAAAAGAATGAAAGAATATGCCAGTAACTCACATGAAGCTAAACCTTAGCAATAACTTAGGTTGCCCCTTTCTCCTATTCTCCTGAAGTATACCTGTCACTGAATTGTCATACTAGTGGTTTTGGCTGAACGCCTTCTTTTAGGCACATATTGCAGCCAGGGGAACATTTTTAAATCTTCCAAAGCCAGGAGTTACATCAAGAAAATAGAATAAGAGTAAGTAAGACAAAGTAATATTTTACATGTGCTTCCTTTCTGAATTAGACCCAGAAGCTTTATAGAGGTGAGCAATAAAAGCTGGTACTGTTGAATATCCATATCCTGTACAACATTCTTTGAAGGGAAGTAAAACATTTTCAGTAATAGGAAACAAAAAATACAATCTTACCTCAGTATTTTTTTATATTATTTTATTGGTTCATTTTAATGTTTGATTGTATTTTAGAGGAAAAAAAAAAAAAAAAAAAAAAAAGTTTTAAAGTTGTTTTCCTGTCGGTTCTTATCATTTTGTCACCAAAAGTTTGCTAGTGACATGAGGAACATATTTCTATTGCACACCTCCATCACCCAGCTTCCAGCATTTTCTGGGGGGCCAGGTGTCTCCAATTTGGAAGAAATTATTAAAATCTGTTCAGCTGGTTCTGCATCAAAGAACTCTGTAATTGCTTGGTTCTAGGGCTTTCTGCCATTTGAGGCTGAAATGGTAACCATCTGTTGAGAATTCCTCCACTGAGTAATTTTATTCATATTCTGCAGAACAACAGAGAGGAAAAAATCTTTTCCAGAAATATATATATATATATATATATATATAAAACTTGGTTTTGAATGAAGTTCTTAAACTTGCAGCTCATGGTGGTTCTTCTTGTCAGGTTTCAGTACCACCTGATTATACAGCAGAAAAAAACAATTCACCTACCATGAAATACTACTATTTTATGCTAATAATATCTCACAAGGAAAAGAAGCATGGTTTGGTTATTGTTCATTCATCAATATAATGTCTAAAATGTGTTGAGTCCTCCACAGATTAAAATGAAAATGTTGCTTGGCATAAGGAGCATGGGAGTTGAAGAATGGTTTTCTGTATAAAATGTTTTCTGTAAAAGATATGTTCACATTGTACTATCAATACATTTTCTAACCTTAGCCATTTCTGGTAATGGTCATCTCAAAGCTATGTATCTAATCAAAGGTAGTCTTTAGGTTTTTCTGCAGTCAATACAGAGACACAAACACATCCACCAAATGATTCACCTTAAGGTTCTTGTTTAAGTTGGAAGAGGTGAATTAGCTTCTGGAAGCATTTCTCCAGTCCCTTCCAACTCTGGATATCCTGATTCTATCCATTTATATGTTGCAGAAAAACTAAACAAACAAACAAACAAAACAAGACAAAAAACCACTTTGATGGTCTTTGGATCCTTTTGTTGTGCTTCAGATCTCTGTTTATAAAAGTGAGTGCTTCTTTTCTCCAACAGATTATATACTTTTCTACTTTTTACAGCTGATGAAGCCACAGACACCTCGGTAATAGAATTTCATTGTCAGACACTGATTTCCATTTAATAGGTGAGGACCTATGAAGGAAAGATTACATAATTAAAAGTATTATTATAATGTGTAATGTAATACAGAAACATTCTAGGATTTCTAGATTCTGAAATATGTGTGTTTGGGGACTTATTCGTATTTTTTATTGGTGCTTGCATAATGGAAAGAAGGAAGTAGTATCACTCTGTTACCTAAAGCATCTCCTGTCTAAAATGACATTTGACCACATGATAACTATACCCCTTGAAGATGCTACAGACCAAAAGAACAATGTAAGTGAATTATTTTACCGGTGTACAATTGAGAAGCAAAGAGGGACTGATCACTGAGTTAAACAAAGCTTCAAAGGATGTCTATAGCAAGGGTTGGAGTTGACTCTGAATTTGTAAATTCAGTTTTTGCATTCATCAATGTGACCTCTTCAGCTTATAGCATACACAACTGCCAAGTCTATCTCCTCAGATCTGGAGAAGTAAGCACTCTGCCATCATGTTCCGTATATCAAGCTCTTAACATTTAGTTTTATTCCCAATTCTCCTAGTCCAAAATCTGTGGAAAAGGCTAGAATGTTTTAAACTACTAGCATTTCTCCAGAAAAGTGTTCCCATAGGTAAAAACTCTTATAAGGGTTAAGAGATCAGATGCTCTGGTCCTTGAATGTCTATAAGTCAGAAAAAGCTGTGTCCTTCAGTTCACCTTCAGCTCACCTTCAGTTCACCTCCAATGAAGGAATGAAGATGGAGCAAAACTTTATCCTATCCTGCTTGAATTAGCCCATGAAGACTACGCCTTACATGAAGAACATAGCATGAATTTTTCAACATAAGATTTAGTAAAAATGAATTTAAAGTAATAATTTTAATGTTATTATTAAGATAATTATTGATAATCTTCATTAGTAATTAGTATTATTAATATTAGCTTAAGTCATTAGGATCTCTTGTTGAGTTTCAAATGCTATAGTCAAGGCTGATAATAGAAGAGTAGTCATTTCACGTCAGGAAATGAGATCACTGAAGTAATGTGTAAAGTGTCTTTTTTCCTCTCTCCAGCTCTCCTGTACACCAGTAGGCAGCTAGGTAGTTGAACTGCAGCACTCATTAGTCTTCTAAAGTGCCAGGACAGTGATTACACAGAGATTTGACCTCCAAATCCTTTGGCCTGAAGAGGTAAACACATACAAACACTCCTACACAGCAATGAAACTTCAAACACATACCAATGTGAAAAAGGATCTTTTTTTCAAGAAACTAAAGAAACCAACAAGGAATAATGCAATTTTAGACTTAAACTTGAAAAACAGAGAAGAAATAAGAGAAAAATTGGAAGGATGATGGATTCTTGGATAAAGTGTTTGCTAAATTATCATGTTTGCAGTATCTCAGGGGGAGGGCAAAATGTTAGAACAAAAGCCAGGAGATCATGGTAGGATGGAATAGAACAGTTTGAAAAGTCACAGAATATAATGGATTGTATTCTGTGGTGGGTTGACCTTGAAGAGCAGCCAGAAGCCCACCTAGCCATTCACTCATCCTCCTTAATAGGATGGGAAGAGAAAGTAGGATAAAAAAAAACTTGTGGCTTAAAATAAAGATTGGCAAAATGGTTAACAGTTACTGCCATGGAAAAAACAGATTCAGCTTCAGAAAATAAAATAAAATAATCATTTAATTTATTGTCAGTTAAGACAGATTTAGACAGTAGGAAACAAAGAGAAAAAAATAAATCTTCCCCCACACTTTCCTAGGTTTAACTTCACTCCTTTTTTTCCCAACTACTCTACCTCTTCTCAAACAGTGCAAGAGGATGAGGAATGATGGGGCTCAGGTCAGTCCATAAGAGTCCCTCTCTGCCTGTCCCTCCTCACTCTTTTCCTGTGCTCTAGAGTGGGTCCTTCCACATGCTGCAGTCCTTCAGGACAAACATGCTCCAGCGTGGGCTCTCCTTGGGCTGCACTTGCTTCTGGAAATAGCCACCTGATCCACCAAGGCCTCCAAATCTCTGCTCCGGTGTGTGGACCACCCCCTCCTGCTCCTTCCTCTCTGACTTTGGTGTTTGCACTACTGTTTCTCTTTTTTTCTCTCTTTTTATTTTTTTTTCCTTACTCCACCTGTCCAGTGGTTTTGTTCTTTATTACTTATGTTCTCCCAGAGGCACCAACAAGTGTAGCTGATGGGATCAGCTGTGTCCTGTGGGGGGTCCATTGAGGAACCATCTGGAACCAACTTTGTTCAGTACAGATCATCCCTGGCTCTCTTCTCACAACAGCCACTCCTGGAGACCCACCCACTGCCAAATCCTGGGTATGAACACATGGTATGGTTTTCTTGGGTAGAAAGGGACAAAATGAACATGAAGGCTCAGTTAGCTTGTGAACTCTTCTACTGCTGTCGTGTGGAGAAAACAATCCTGATCAAGTACAAGAAGATTCACAGCAGAGATAAGGAGAAGGCACCGACACGAAGGCACCAACAAAACAGTATTAGAAATTCTGTTCTCCAAAAAAAGAAATGCAGAATGAATTTACTAGATTAACTTACTAGACAAATCATGCACTTTCACCCCTTCTTCCACAATTCCCTCTTATGAAAGCCTTAAGATGAAGAGGGCTGGAGCTATGCTATAATGACCCCCTGCCTTGCACTAAAGCTGCCTTGTCTACTCTTGGGCTCCCCCTATGTAACGCTTTTTTTTATACCAAGCTATAATGCTTTTAAAGCTGGAATTGATTACTTGTCCTTTCCTTGCACAGTGAATAACACAGTAAGGCCTTTACTGACTGTCTTATTGATAGTGTATTCTCTAATGCACTATTTGTAAGAAGTTTTTAAATTACATGCATTTTATATATATACATAAATAGAAAAGTAAGAGCTTCAGTTTTTATTTGTCTTTTATCTCTGCCTTTGTCATTACTGAGCCCGTAGGAAGACCAACTGACCTTATACTTATGCACGTCTTACTCTTAGGCCCAGCAATATAATAGCAGTTCATAGAAGTCATTTAAAACCTGGCTTTTACAATTCTGTCCTCTCATCTCATTGTACCAACTCCTTTTTATTCTCCTTGGTGAAGACAAGCTATAAAAAGGAATTTTCTACCATATCAGTCTCTGAGCCATCATTAATTTCAGCCAGCACCCTGGTCAAATGCCAAGACATTCTTGCTCTTCTCATTCTACTGCAAGCAAAAGGGGATTCAAAGTGCCAGAGCACCCAAGAGCTAAGTGGCAGCCACAGACAGCTAAGAGGACAGGATGCATACCCTTTGGTGGTCAGTAAGATGATAATCTTCTCATAGAGGCATAATAAACTGCTGGACTCTCATGGAGAGCAGTGTTCATCTGTGACTAGAGGGACAGATACATGGCCATGAACATATGTTTTCAATCCATCTGTTTTATGACATTTGGAAAGTGTATTTTACAGGGCATTGGGGAACTGCTTTATCCTAAAGCTTCTCCTTTTGATACAGCTCTTCTTACAACAAAGTCCAGCCTGCCTTTCCTTCCCACAGTCCTTTGAACAAAGAGTCTTTTCTGTCCTGCTGCTGCTTCAGGACTGCCAGCCGCTGACAGCCCGTGAGTTGATGCCCAACCAAAGCAGCCCACTCTCAGGCAGCCCACTGAGCTGTGCTTAACCCCACGGCTGGACACTTATGGATACAGCCTGCAGTCATCCCACCTCAAGCAAAGCATCCTCTGGAGATTGTAAACTAAGCCACATACTTCTTATTAATTCATTAATGCCTTTTACTGGTTTTCAGATCGTTGTGGTAACAGAATTACTGTGACCAAGAATGCTGGTTTACGGCAAAAAATAAAACTGGAGCTAAATTGAGTGTGACAGTGACCATAGTGAAGAATAACATTTCTAATGGAGCTCTTGCACTGCTCAGATTCCTTAGACAACACTGGGATTGTAAAACAAAACTCAGTTTGATTTTATACGTAGCAACAACATCAAAACTGACAGAAACAAGGGCTGCGAGATAAAAACATACCAAAATCATGCTCATGTCAGAAGAGCTTTGGCTAATGAACTGAAGACAGGAGGTCTGAAGCAATATATTCAGTGCTAAGGTTAGTAGCAATGCTGTAACATAGCCAAACTGCTTTTCTTAGCTCATTTTTTTTTTTTTTTTCTAGTGAGGGAGCTGCCTTGTTTCTTTACTGATGTTAAACTCAGGAGACTTAATAGTTCCGCTTTATGGAATGGTATTATCACAAAAATGAAAACACCGAACGGTTGGCACCACATCATCACGCTCAGCCCTGTCATCTCCCAAGGATGGCATAAGGGACAACAGACCCAGGCGTGCAAGGAGCCATCACTAGCAGGTGGCAGAGTGCAGAAAGCCAGCCTAACTTGTAAGAAGGAGCCTCCTGCAGCAATATTGCTGGCAATGAACCAAGAAGCTGTCAGAGGTGTTTGCAGTTAGTTAACAGAAGTTATGTTAGTATGCTGGTTTGAATGAAGCCTGTTGCAATAAGAAGATCTTTGTTAAGGAAATTTAAAACAGCAATTGTAAAGTGCATGTTCGATACAAAGACTTGATAGACTGGAAGATGTAAATGGGAAAAGTAAGAACTGGGATTTGGTCTAAAGTACAATGTGCCACACAAATGCTTTTTTCATGTAATCACCTTTCAGAATTGAGAGAATACTGCAAACTTGCAAAAACAATTACCAAGATAATTACCAGGCAGCCCTTTACATCGGAACATGGAATAAATTCTCCTTTCATTTTAACAAAGATTAAAGCAGTAAAAGATACATCCAGCAGCAATGAAAACTGAAAAAGTTCAAACAGATAGATAAAAAATAGAGAAATTAAAAGAGTACTTTTCAATTCTTAATATTAAGCTGTCAGTATTATCATAAAAATGATAAATTCCAACTTTAATAACATTCAGTCATCCATAAACTGTTGGCAGTGGTGGTGTATTTTTGGGGGGGCAGAGAACAATAATCTCAAAGATTTGAACTTGGAAGTATTTGCAAAATTTGGCTAGCAAAAAATATTTTAAAGCCTGAAATCAAAAGAAAAACAGAGAGAGAGAGAGAGAATTAGATGCAGTAATCAGGGTTGTGCATGCATATGCCTATGTAGAAACTAATTCAGAACACTTGTATACTTCTATAGATTTCTGAGCTCACATGAAAACTTTCCCAAGGGGGACTTCCAACCCTTAAAATCATCCACGCCCTTCAGAAGAATCTCTTTCAGAATACAGTCACACTCAAGGAGAAATTGTGTAAAAATAGTGCACGATACCCTGATGTAATTCATTGTGAATATACAGTCACTAGGAGCAAGCGGCAGCATAATTAAAACTGGCTGTATAATTGATTTTTTTCCAGAGATTTTTCTTGCTTGCTTGTGTGTTTGCTTTTGTTCAAACTATGAAAAGAATAAACTGGAGGGAAATTAGAATTCTGGAAAACTCAATTCTGGGAGAGGTATAATTATTTCTTATTCCTTTTCTTTGCTTTCTAGTTGTTTGTTTGTTTGTTTGTTTTGTTTTATGTTTTTTTTTCCCCTCTTTCTGTAACTGAACAGGCTGCTGCTCTTAGGACCTACACATCTGCAGTGTCACGATGCCTCCAGTCCTAGGCTGCCTGCCTTAGAGTCATCAGTAGCCAATGATCCTTCATGTCTTCCTAGAACCAGGGATGACACTGACACAGCAGAAAGTCATCTACTTCCTTAGAAATGTTTCTGGCAATGTCTTTCTAAGCAGTACTTCAGGAACCTCTAGTACATCAGAAAAATCTGCTTTTGAGTATGATTCCCCACGTCTGTAAAGTCATTCTATCTTTTTTAGTGTACTTATTGATCCTGTCTACTGCTGCACCAGGCCAGTGACTGGTGCACACTTCTACCAAGACAGAGCATGCTCTTTTATCTTACAAGACTGAAAGAGAACTCCAAATACAGGCATAACGTTTATCTTTAGAAGCCAATTACAGGATGAAAACCACAGAAGACAAGTTCATCTAAGGGCAAATTTTGGCCCTAAAATTGTGTTACATGAAGGAAGTGCCATTGGGAGCAATTAAGAAATCAACATCTGCCAAAAAACACACACAGTTATTTTCTGTTGGAAGTATAGTGAGGGAGTGATATATTAGGAACCATTTTGCAATGACAACCATTGTACCAACGTGAAAGTTTAAAAACACTCAAGAGGTCTTTCACAAACTAAATCCAATGCCCCTTGTGTCATCAGAACAAATATATGGCACACAGAGGAAAAGCCAGGACACATCAGAAACTGTGTGATTAGAGTAATTATTCTTAGACCACAGTTGCTGGGTGCTGTTGTGTAGACATGAAGAAAACAAGACTGTACAATATACAATTTCAGTTTTAAGGAGTTATAATGTGTTTAAAATTGTAATGCAGTAAAAAAATCACATTTTTTTCACTTAAAGAAGTTGCAGTTAAAGTTCAGATCATATAAAGGACAACACGTGTTTTAACAGGAACACTAGCAGGCAGTTAAGAGATGTGTGTTCAGTTTAGGGTTGTGTGTTATGGCTGAAGAGCCCCAGAGTTTTATTAGTCCGCATTAGTAACTTTAGTGACTATCAGCAAGTCTTTCTCTCATGAAAGACAAGTTCTTTTCTGATTTGATTAGCCTGACCAAGGCCTTGGTTTCACAAAGTCAAAGATGAAAAAGAAAGTACATGACCTACTATGAGTATGAAAAATAACCTACTATCTTTACCACATGACTTCATGAAGGTGTATTGTAGCTGGAACTTGCTGACATACAAGTACTATTTTAAAATGTCCAGATTTTTTTATAAACTTTAATAATTTTCCATTATTGTTTAACTTTTCTGTTATCATATCTAAATATGATATTACTTCTGCAGTACCAAATCGCAGTATCATATTGCTCTTATCATAGTAGCATAAATATTATAAATATTAAGACCTTCATATTAATCATACATATTGATGTTTTATTTTAGAGTGAATTTGCCTATTTTTGACTTCTCTCCATTGGACTGTACAGTATATTTTCATGATATACTACTGTGAAATAGAAGGTTTTCATATAGAATACTTAAAACCAATGATCAATCACAGTGGAATTTTCTCCTTATAAAATAGACATCTTTCAATCTCTCACTATAAACCACAACTTTTCAAACAATAAATTGCTCTCTGAATCATTTTTGGAGCCTTATGCAGTATTTCAATATCTTTAATTATTGTTATGATTTTGCCCCAGCAGACAGCTCAACACTACACAGCCACTCACTCACTCCACCCAGGTGGGATGTGGGAGAGAACTGGAAGGGCTTATCTAGTTACTTTATCTAATAAACTGCTTTTATCTAAACCCATGAGTTCAAAAGAACTCATGGGTTTAGATAAAAGCAGTTTACTGGATAAAGCAAACAGGACGTGCAAACAAAACATAACCAGGAATACATTTTGTACTTCCCATCGGCAGGCAGGTGTTCAGGCACTCCCAGGAAACCAGGGCTCCATCTCATATAACACTTACTTGAGAAGACAAATGCCATCACTCTGAACTCCGCCCCCCCCCCTTCCTTCTTCTTTACCCCAGCTTTTATTGCTGAGCATGATGCCATATGGCATGGGACATTCCTTTGGTCAGTCTGGGCCAGTTGTCCTGGCTGTGTCCCCTCCAGCTCCTGGTGCACCCCCAGGCTCCTCGTTGGCAGGGCAGCACCAGGAGCTGGAAAGTCCTTGGTTCTGTGTAAGCACTGCTCTGCAACAACTAAAACACTGGTGTGTTGTCACCGTTGTTTTCATTAAAAAAAAAAAAAAAAAAAAAAAAAAAAAGTCAGCATTATGTGAGTCTCTACAAAGAAAAATAACTCTGTCGCAGCCAAAACCATGACAAATATGTGTACCAAATCTGAATATTTATGAAGAGTGCAGAAGCATGAAGTACTAAGCTGACTGTCATCTCCCTACTCCTTTGTTATACTTAGCTTTGTATTTAAAGCATAAAGATTACATTAGAAGCTTCATTCAGAGGAAAGCTCCAAGACTACGTTGAACTGACTGCTTATGTGTCATGACCAAGTCCATTTACTCTTTCCTGCTCTGAAAAGTCATCTATATTGTTAACATGTTTTTTTGGTTCCTGTGAATAAGCATTTCTCCTTTGGCTGTGAAATAGAGTTGCATACCATAGGCTAGCTTTCATTTACAACGTGATCTAGATCACTCACATTGGTCACTTCATTTCTCATGTAAACCTGGAATAATATAACCAAAATCAGTTTCTCTTCTATGACGGTAATAAATCCCAATTTACACATACATTTAGTCAGGGTTTAATCTATTTAATATATATTACTTTTAACACTTTTCCTAAATGAAACCACAATGATGTAGTAAAAATTTAAATATTAGCAGAACTTTAACTATACTGTATCATTAATATTCTATTTATCAAAGTTATTATACAATGTCAATATGAATAGATCTGTTTTTCACAAGCCAATGCTGACTATCATTAATTTTATCTTCCCCCACCCCTTTAATTCTTTATTATTTGACTACCATACCATCATTTATCAAAGTTATGATGACAGGTCTTTTGATTATTCAGATTTTTCCATATCTCAATTTTGGCTTCACATACGCTTAGTTTGGATTTCTCTCGGTGTTCCCTGGTTTACTGAAAATAAATAAGAATTATTGAGACAGCTCCCAAGCCGTATCTTTTAAATTTCTTGAACACAATGTATTTGAGCCAATAATTTAAAAAATACCTTAAATTTAGTAATTGCCTTATGACATCTTGCTAAGACTCTAGTGGAGAAGAAAGTACACATATGCTATTATAATGTATAATTATATGATACAATCCCATTCTTTTATCCTAAAGATAAAGTAAATAATAATTGAATTAACACTTTAAAATTTTCTGCATTAATCTTCAATCCAATATTATTATCTTATTATTACTTGTTTCTAATACACTGTATGAACATTCCTTTAAATGTTACTATTTTACTTTGCTGGACAAATAATTTTCACTTTTTTTTTTTTTGATTGTTTGTTTCATTAGTTTCATATGTATGAAAATATGATCTTCACAAAAGTATGTGCTTCACAAAAATATGTGAAGCAGTATGTGTTTCACAAAAGAAAAATCATTTTGTCCAAAATCTGACTCTTCATTTGTAACCATTGTTATCAAATTGAACTTAGATAATTCCATTTCCTCCCTGCATCAGGTCATTATGCATATGAGTTTTTGGTTTTTAAAATTAACTTAAGGTTGATTTTTTTGTTGTTGTTGTTCCAGATTTAGGTTTCTGAGAGCTTCAGTAAAGTTTTCTTTTACATTTTCAGTTATGAACCATCTTATTCTGTTTAAATTTTCATTGCATGATTTGACTCATAATTAATTTCAGCTTTGTAAAATTAAAGTCCCTTATGGCATTACATATTTATTTATATGAGGTCATTTGCCTCAATACTTTTACAATCATTATAATCTAAATATCCACTAAATTTTAACTTTGGTATTGATTCATTCCTATCTGACAACATAGGAAGTAATAGAATTTCCCATATAAACTGCAAGTGTTTCATTTAAAAAAATGTCATCTACCATTTCCAAAAATTGTGAAGTTCTAATATAGCCAACAAGATAGCACAAGTATCTACTCAGACTGAATTCCACTTTGATAATGTAGGTTTTATGTTCAGTGTGTAGCTCTGTCTCAGGTGTAATTTCCCAAATAATATAATCTGCCACCTAAATGACCATATTCTGTGCTATTTGTTGAAATGCACAAGAAGACAATGTATCTTTCCTCTTCCCCTAATAGATCAGAGCACATGGTTTTTAATATTTTAGTCATGCAAGGCTTCTCATGAGATCTAATTAATACTACAAGACAAATTTGACCCTTCCCTTTTGCTGTCAGCATAACACTTTTCTGCCTTATGCATCAATTTGTTCCCTCTGGAAAGGGAGATCTTGTTTCTGCTGAGCTGTGAATGGATTCAGACCATATAAATTCCATCAAAGCTCAAACTGAGGGTGAATTCAGGCATATAAATTTCAGGATTCAGATCATCTGTTCTCAACCACCTAAATTTATTAAGTAATGACTTCTGGGGCCATAGCAGAGTTTCTTACATGGGACTATGTAGTGCTTTGCACTGGGGAGCATGTCTAACCTCTGATGAAAGATAGTTGAATTTAATCTAAATTCCCACTGCAGAACAATCCAGTAGGTATGCTGAAAATCCTAGCTCCCTTGGACAGACTGGGTCCAATGCAAAACTCATCTACTTAGATTAGGAAACAGCACGCAGAGGAACACAGAGATGTTTACCTAGAAGCAGTGACCTACTCAAGAGAGCAGTTGCTCAGAGGATTTTACATGGCAACTGCCAGGCTAGAAAAATCCCAGATTCAATTTTAAAGCTGGGACAGTACTTTAAAAAGCCAAAGATACGATAACTGAGAAGCCAAAGACTTAATCAAGAGGATCTTGACTCTAGGTAGTTCAAGGATCAATGCTGATTTTGTTCTCCTAGTCAATGGAGTAAGATCAGCCCAGGAGAGCATGTGGGATCATCCCTGTGTGCCTCAGTTTATCTAAAAAAAAAAAAAAAAAAAAAAAAGTGAGAAATGTGTGATGAATGTGGGGTTACTCCATTACAGATGATGAATATCTCAGCTTTCTAGAGTGGTTACTAATTCCACAGAAACACAATATATTACGCTAAAACTTTTACAGCTGTTATAACACCCTGTTGCCCACTTGGCTGTAGCTTTCAGCCCAGGACTAGAAGCATTTAGAGAGTGGGGTCTGAGACAAAGAGGCCAAAATATTTCCCCTTACAGAAATTCATTTAAAGATATAAAAAGAGATCAAAAGTACATGGTTGGGGCTGACCAGCAACACCCCAAACTTCCCTGCATGCTAGGCAGTGTGACACCTCCAGATTGTGACCTCACATGGAAACACAGCACGGCAAGACAAGCCTGAAACACGGAGGCATTCCTCCAGCCAGGGACTCCCACCGAGTCTCCCCATCTGTGTCTGTCACAGAAATGCTTTATGACCACAACAGGACTGTGATACACATCTCCCACCTCCCTGTAAGACATGGAGGAATGACATAACGGGGTGTTAAAACCCCCAACGCAGCTGGGAAAGTTCTTTCAGGCCAGGGAAGACAATATTGCACATACTCCAAGGATTCAGTCCAAAGCCTTGGAATAATTCAAGCACATGTTATGTTTTCCTGGACCCGAGTGACTCCTAAACCAAAGCACTTAAAGAGATGACAGCACAAACACCTCTGGGGCAAACAAACACTCATATAAATGCATACTTACAATTTCCCTTTCCCCAGATATACTTTTGGATGGAATTTGAGATAAGAATTTCTAAAGGAGATGGTGAACAATGTTAAAAATAATAAATAAATAAATAAATAAATAAATACATCTCAATTTTTATTGCAACGAGCATTAAAAGATCTTTTCTTTGGTATTCAAAAGCTCAGTTTGTGACACTTAAAATAAGACTACAGCTGACCTTGGAAACTAAACCTTCAGTGAAAATCTATGTTGGTAGAAGAATGGGCTACATACAATGATAGAAGAAATAAATATAAATTAGAAAAAATATTTAAAAAAGTAGCTTTACTGTGATTTAGTGAGGCTTTGTATATATTAACAAAGAGCGAATGGTGTTCGGTAATTAAAAAATACGAATAAAGTTTACCTGATAAACAAGGCTTTGAGAATGAGAGAAACCAACATCACAGAGCCTATGTCAGATTCATTTCTGTGTTTTGTAAACATGGGAAATGAAAGGAAAGGAGTGAGACTGATTAGCGCTATAAGGCATTTTTATTTATAACTTTTAACATGATGTATATTGTGTTAAATTTTTTGTGCCCACTAAAATGAGGGCCTACAATTTACCATCTAGAGCTATTCTCATTGAATTCAGCCTACTGAGAAATGCAAACACTGGTGTATATGTGGTAATTAAGTACAGATGTGATTATCTGACAAATAATCATAACAAATAATTGTCACTTCCTTGTTTAGAAACCACTAATTTAAAACATGTGTGTGCTGACTTAACCTCTCTAGTGCACCCTCTTCTAATGTGGGGAGAGAAGAGGGAGAGAGGTTCAAGCTGTTACCTTCTACAGGAAAACTAACCTTTTGTTCTCTGGTTCTAACTTTCTGTTTCACACAGTTACTCTACTCAGAAGCATGTTTCACACTGGCTTCTGTTTTACAACACTTGTTATAAAAAGCCTCTTAAGGAGAGCAGAGTATGAGGACAGAGGCACAAGATACAACATGCTGTTTCTTCAGAATAGACCAGTGACAGTCATTTATATTACTAGAGTGCTGCACTCTTCCAGACATGAGGAATATACAGATATTTTGCAATCAGAATAACGTTAGCTTAGATTAAGGCAACAACTAAACTGAGCAATATTTTATGTGAGAACATGGGTGCTTCATCTCAGGCTTTGCCGTAAATACCGGCAACAAAACAGGGGAATTTCTTGGGCATCCAAGAAATTTCCCCAGGGCAGACTGGGGGCTGTCTACCCATACTGTTGGAGAATTATTGCCTTGAGGTTATACCATGGTTGTAGAGAGCAAGCAGCCACAGAAACTTACGGGCACAAGGAACTTATAGCAACACACACAAGAAGAAATTAAACATTTCAAAGAGAGGGAGTCTCAGACCACCTTCTCCTTTAGCACATAAAATAACCCCAAGCATTTGGTTTCTTCATCATCCAGACCTGAACCTGTTACTGACATTCAATAACACCTCCTATCTTCATAAGGGCCACATGAATCTTAGCTGTATAAATATTATAAATTAGGAATTTTAATTTGCCCATTCATATTAGTAAAGTCAAAGGTAATTTCACTTCAGTTAATGGTGTTATACCAAGGATAAACAAGCAGTGTCAGCAGTCGCGATTAAGATGGTGTATTCCTAAGGTTGCACATATCGCTTAAGAGTGTTTACTTTTAAGTACAGTGTTTATCTGTAATGAAAAAAAAAAAAAAAAAAAAAAAAGTTAAACCCAGTCTTCAAAAAATTTCATTTAGTTTCTCAGCTAAGTGCTGGTGTGGAGTCTTTAGGG
>NC_048894.1:139800979-139825138 GCF_011077185.1 Oxyura jamaicensis | reverse complement strand
AAAAAAAAAAAAAAAAAAAAAAAAAAAAAAAAAAAAGCAAGACTCTTGGTAAATGTTTATGTAAAAAAAAAAAAAAAGTGTTGTTTATGTTTCAGCTTCCCCTCAGAATCTGTAGTGTAATGTTTACAGAAAGTCGCAAACAAAGTTGTATAATTTGATTGTCATGAACAATACCATTTTAATTAATTATTAAATCTTTCTGTCATGTCACCATGGTGAAAAATGTAGATAAAAGGGATTGTGTATAATCACAAGTTGTGGACTTTTCTTCTTTCAATTTCTCTCTCTCTTTCTTCCTTTTTTTTTTTTTTTTTTGTATTTCATATAACAAAATAGAAATCTCAATTTTGAAAAGTCATCAAGTTTGAAATCAACATGTATTGCATTTATATCAACAAAGATCTTGCTTAACCATTCAGTTGAAGTAAGGTCTTACCAGCCTTAAGCTTGCTTGACAGGGTGCAGAGAGGATGTAATACAGTCCCTTAGGAAGAACTCTGCTTTCTGGGCAACAGAAAGGTGCCCAGGAAGGAATCAGCATTTGCTGTGGAAGCAGTAGTAAGAGAGGTGTGCTCCAGAGCCGCCTAGTGCTCCTGCCCTGCGGTGAGGACATGTGAGGCTTTGCTCCACTGCTTCTTCCACTCCACAGGCAGCTGACATTCCTGCAGACACTGTCAAGGTCTGTCCTTCCTGGGTATATCAGTGCTGTTCTCTGTGCAGAGAAGAGGACTCATGGAGATGACCCAGCTACAGCAGCGATGCACTTGGGTGCACCCCACAATCCCAGTCCTGTGAATACTCTGGCTGGGAAGATATGATTGCACACTGCAATCTCCTCCCTGTCCACATCCATAGGTTGTCTTCAAAAGAAAACTAAAATATGTGGGACGATGATAACACAGTTTTCACCTGGGCTTTCAGTCAGAATAAAGGGGATACCAGTAACAAACCAGAACTGGCAAATTAAATGTGAACTGCATCCTCTTGCTCTGTGAGGACACAACATGGTCTCTAGCAGCTTTGAAGGGTAAAACCTCTGCAAGATGATGGAAATATACTCTTCTAAGAAAAGTCCTAAACCCTACTTATAAATTTATGATGATGGGAATCTTCCATGGCTACCTTCCCATTGTAGTGTCTTAAATAAGTCCTACAAACAGCATGCACAACTACTATAGGCTACATACAAAACTACCACACAAGCATAGACTACTCTGGGCAGAAGGAGGACAAGTAGGCTGACTACAGAACCAGTTCAAATAGAAGATATCTAATGGATTATTAAAAATTATTCCCTAAATAAAATAATGAGGGCATAGTCTAATCCACCTTGCGACATAATTTTCTAAACTCAAAAAAGGAAGATACCAGTGGAGTCAGAAAGGCAGAGCAAACTCTTCACCTGAGGAAGATAGGTGGTCCCCTGCTTCACCAGGAGGCCCTAAGCTCTATGCCTGGAACAGCAGAGACAGTGATCCCAGATGTCGATGCCTGACCACCTGCAGGATCACAGCACTACAGATCTCTTCACCTTGGAAGGGACTGTAGGTCATGCCACAGCCTCTTCTCTCCTATATGCCACTGCTTACCACAAGCAATCCAAGCAATCCAAGCAATCCAAGCAATCCAAGCCTCTGTACTCGAGTACCTGAGCTACTTATAATTGTTGTACAATATCACAGAATCACAGAATCACAGAATAGTCTAGGTTGGAAGAGACCTCCAAGATCACCCAGTCCAACCTCTGACCTAACACTAACAAGTCCTCCACTAAACCATATCCCTAAGCTCTACATCGAAAAGTCTTTTAAAGACCTCCAGGGATGGTGACTCAACCACTTCCCTGGGCAGCCTATTCCAGTGACTAACAACCCGTTCAGTAAAGAAGTTCTTCCTAATATCCAACCTAAACCTCCCCTGGCGCAACTTAACCCATTCCCCCTCGTCCTGTCACCAGGCACATGGGAGAATAGACCAACCCCCACCTTGCTACAGCCTCCTTTCAGGTACCTGTAGAGTGCTATAAGGTCACCCCTGAGCCTCCTCTTCTCCAGGCTAAACAGTCCCAGCTCCCTCAGCCGCTCCTCGTAAGACTTGTTCTCCAGACCCCTCACCAGCTTCAAGGGGTTCAATATGTTGGGGTACAGCTTCAATATGTTCAGGCTAACAATTTTGTGTCCCTGGGTCCATTTACTTTATCAAAATTAATACCAGAATTAGAATTTTATTCCATAAAAACTTTACTTTTTTTTTTTTTTTTTTTTTTAAATGTGACATTTAAATGCATACTTCTAAATGAGGTATTTTGGCTCTGCTTTATTCTACAGAGAGAGTTTCATTTTCTGAATGAAGTAGATGAAATTTAAAAAAAAAAAAAAAAAAATCCCAGGGGGGAGGGGAGGGAAGTATACATTTAAAGCTGTATAACAACAAAGAATTAATTCTGATGTCAGGATAACCAGATCAATATAATTTGATTAAATCAGAAAGAAAAGGGACAGAGAATGACACTGTACTGAGACTCCAACAGAAAACAACCTTATACTGAAGTCAGAAGAAGGAACGCAATGCTGATGCAGCATGGCTGTCTTCCCCATCTCCCCTTGATGTCTGGTCTCAGCCTACTGAGGTGCATGTTGTTTCGGTGTATGGCTGGGGTCAGGGAAAGAAACGATTTTTTGCATTCTCACACAACTGGAGAGAAAAATTGCAGTGCTAATGTCAACTTCCCCTTTCCCTGTGAAAGACAAAGGATAAAAGGATAAACTTACTTTGTTTGTTTCACCTGCTTAGGTGAAAGAAATGTGTAAACTCCATAGTGCCAATGAGAGAAGTAGATTCATTTAATTTATGGGCATACCCGTGACTATACCACTGGGATAAAATATAGTATTCTAAGGGCAAGTGGCAAAAGAGCACCAGGCAAGCATAAAAGGTTCAGGAAAAAGCTGAAACTTGGGAAAATTTCCCAGCTTTTCTGACAGCACTGCAGCCAAGAAAGTTGACTTACTAGAGTACATCAATCTGATGTGATTTTTTTTTTTTTCAGCATCCCTGATTAACTGTGTAGAATCAATCTTTATGAAATACAACTCTCATACACCTGCTCTGGCTTTGAGAGAATGATTTGACAGGGTAGCAATCCTGAAAAAAAAAATATTGGTTAGCAGTTTACTCATAATTTTCACTGACTAATTGTACTGCTCAGCCAAACCTAATTCTCATTTGTTTTCCTCAGTCCCCACTCCTCAGTTGTTATTTGGAGGGAAGATGAAATATGAGATGCTCCTTTCACCCTCAGTCTCACTGAGGCAGTTCAAGCTGTCTCTTTTTTCACCTCTCTCCTACAATCTAGCTACAGGTTAGTCTCAGAAAACAAAGCAAAATGCAATACATCACCACTGAAGAAAAAAAAAAAAAAAAAGTAAGTCAGTAAGTCCTACCCAAAACACAATCAATCATACTGAAGGCTCAGTGTATGTGGTTACCTTGTTATAAAAGTCTTAGCACCTTACATTTCAACAGCTCTTTCACATTAAGTCCCCTGTGTGTAACTTGTTTCTTGAAAGCTCAGATGCAATTTTTTACATTCTTTTAGACTGGAGTTCACTCTACAAGTGAAAGAGCTCATTTACACTTCCTCTTACAGGTCAGAAGCAATAGGCCTGAATAAATTTATTCATCTTAGTTCATCCATGGAATGAGAAAAAGGTTATTGAAGAACCTGTGCAACAAAAACTTGGTATGCAGAACAGCTATATTGTCTGATACACACTTCCTTCTGTGAAGGTTTTAGTTGTTTGTTTTTTTGTTAAAAATAAAAAATAAAAATAAAAGTAGGAATTAGCAGAAATGTAGGAAGTAGCAGAATTTAATTTTGTAGACATGCCTTTTATACTTTAAGAAATTAAAGCAGTACCTTTCACACACACACTCATACACAAAGAAATAATAATAATGATAATAAAAACTTACTGTGGTTTATCCATGGAAAAAGTATTTTTAGAAATAATTAATGGCTTTTGCATTCTAATTATGTCAGGATTAAATTATTTTTCTCTGTTTATGAATTGGTCAGAATGTGATCTCAGTTTATGGGCTGCATAAACTTACAACTGCTGCATTAGTTACATCAAAATGTTTTCTGTGTGAAATTGGGAAAGTCATTCTGTATAGTAACAGATGAGTAACAGTTGAATAAGAGTCAGTAAGGATTCCTCATGAACAGTGTCCAAAATCCTACTGAAGTAAAGATATCTTATTGCTTACTTATTTTCTGTATCTGTAAGTCTATTTTCCACCCTTCTAGAGAGAAATTTCATCAATTCAACAATTTCAGATCTTGAATAATAAATATGTTCAGGAAACTACTGAAAGTGGCTTGAAAAAAGAGTATTGAATATTGAATGTTAAGTATAGGCAATGATGATTTCTCATATCATTTCAGTTTAGGCAGAAACAATGAAGAAAACTAATTGAAAGTATGTAATAGCTCTGCAGAAACAGTTATGGATGTTATGGTGAAGTACAAGTTGAACATGACCAGTTGATATCGCATTGTTCCTTCCAGAAAAATGTAGAACAGCTGGAGAGACTTCAAAGAAGGGTAACAACTACAAACAGAATCTTGAAAAAATATTCAGTGAGGAGGAACTGAAAGGGATAAGATTGCTCAACCTAAGGAAGAGGAGAATGGTACGTATTCCATTGTATGTCTGGTATGTAGATCATCATCATTATGTGAGAAGCAATAATTTCATTGAAGGTTCTGTCATTAGTTATGGCCACAGTGGGCAAAAACAGGTGATGAAGCAAAGAAGACTGAGAAGGTTAGCCAAAACTTTTCTAAAGTTAACTATAATGAAATATCAAAGTAGATTGCCTGGAGAGAGGCTTGGAAGAGTCCACTACTGGAGGTAGTTGTCAGCAGTGACAGCTACAAGGTAGCTGTCAGCAGTGACACAGGTAGACCCAGATCTACCATGCTACAAAAGCTTTGCTCCAGATTCTGTTGTGAAAAATGTAAAATTAATGTAAAATGAATGTTGCTGACTTTCTATTTACCATATAAGTTCTCTGAAGGTCTTTATGGAACTAGAATTTTTCATCTCAAGGTCATTCATTACCATTTTCTTTGACCCTTCATTGCTTATTGAGGGAAAGGTTACTCAGTATTCTTCCAGGTCTTCAATGGATAGTTTTGAAAGAAGAAGAAGAATGATCAAAATGACAAATAACAGAGCAAATAATATATTGTGACCAGTGAATACTCTTTTCCTTTGACAAATGTGCTTGTTTGCATGTGAATATGGGTATTGATACAAATAGAAATCATCTATCAAATTTTTCCATGAAAAGAAACCAGCCTGTTTACTGTGAGAGAATTGGTTGCAAAATACTTGAAGCAAACAGCTATTTAGGATTCCACTCATGCTTGCAAACTGTATTCAGGGTTCAAACAGCTCTACCATATCATATGCAGGCAGTTCACCGCTGGTGCAGGCACTGTTCAGCATTGAATTACACTAGCAAAACACAGGTAAAGGTCACCATATACATCATCTCATTAGGATGATTAGGGGCTGAAATATATTTTCTCACACTAACCTGCTGGTTTAATCGAAGAAGTTATGTACTCACAAACTTATCACTTTATGGAAGTGCAGCATTCTTTTCATCATGTATTACAGTGCTAAGGTCAGTTCTGGTTCAGTAAGCCAGAGGGAAATCTATCATTTCCATATCTAAGAGCCACAGTGAAGTGTGTCATTTTTGGCTCCCTTTTTCTGATGTCTTCAGCCTTCTGTAAGACTCTTATTCCAATTTCTCTTATCAGGTCTTGTTTAGCTCATGTTTCTCTTGGTCTGAGATGCTCTTCACTCTGTCATTACCTTCAGTGTCCTCCCACAGAAAAGCCATTCCTGGGCAGCTTTTCATCTCTCTGTCTCTCTTTAACTCGAGCTGTTGGTAATTTATAAATGTGATAGCTGCTTTCAACAGAACTGAACTACTGGACATAGCAAAACATGTGTTGGGGGACATCTACAGGCTGATTCCTGCCACAGAATGTTAATGGAGATGAACTGTTAGGCAAGTCAAGAACATCTCAGTCACAACTAGGTTATCTTACTTTTCTCTTTTTATTGGTCAGTCTTGAAAGATCACATCCTCTCTCCAAAAATAAATGCAATAAAGCCTTGACTCCACATGACATGTATGCAATTACCAGTAATTGCTTATTACTATTAAAATAGCTAGAAGTCAACTATGGCAAATATTTATGCTCAGAGCACTACACATTTTTCAAATAGTGATATGAGGTAACAGTATGGCTTTTATGTCTGAAGATCTTTAATCATTTGGATGTCATTTGGCAAAGGAAAAAAAATTTACATAGTAGTTCTTAAAATTGTTATATATTTGTAGTTGTTACATATTATGAAAGAAGGAAGGTCCCCTTAAGAGGGAAAGTATATAGGTAAATCTAGCTGAAAACTCTATATCCCATATAGAAAATGGATACGTAACTTCTTATGTCATCAAGAACAGTAAACCACTGAGAATCAGATTTTCAAATAAATGCAGGTATCCAGTTCCTATTGAACCTAGAGTCACTGAGAAAACAACTACGTATAATAAGCCCATAAAAACATATGCATATGCATATTTAAATGCATTCAGTTTTCCATACATAACGTTTGCATGAAAGCATTTAATGAGATATAGAGTTATAGACAAGTTTGTAGTCTTCCATCTGGAAAAGTCCTATGTCTTCCATATCCCTCAATGGCAGTAATCACCTATCTGTCAATACAATCTGTGTCATCTATAACATAGTTTTGCTGGAAGGAATGTATAGCTGCCATTACAAAATATTTAGCTTACTTGTCCTCCATATCCCAAACACTTTGGTCATATGTTATTTCAGCCATGGCTGCTGAGAGCTCCCTTAGTTGAGACAGTAGACAAGACAATTTCCTAATTCCAGATCTTCAGCCATATTTTCCCAGTAGTTGAGCACCTAATGAGCTTCAGTCCTAAATAAAACAGAAGTAGATGAAGCGACACCTACTTCTACAAAAAAAAAAAAAAAAAAAAAAAAAAAAAAACATTTGGTCTCTGGCTCCTGGTACTGTCTGCTTCTAGTTGTAGTTTATTTTGCAGCCAACAACTTACAGAGGTGAAGGTTGTCTCATAATGAAATTTTCAGATAAAGTCTTATTTTGGGGGGTTTTAGGTACTTAATAGTATCCTGAAGACTAGCAACCATGATAAAAGACAAAGCTGCATCTATAAAACCAAGCAGATCTGTCTTATTCTCTCCTCTGACATCTCGTACCCAGATTGCAGCAGCAGCGCAGCTGCATGGGTGCCAAACATATAGCACAAACAAGGTTTGTGTGCTTTCAACAGATGTTCATGACAGTGTTCCTAGTGCTTACGCAGCTGAGTTATTGCCAGCATGTCATTACAATTTTCCAGCTTAGATAATATTTTCCAGACCATTGATTTTTTTCTCTTCAAATGTCCCATGCATTCAAGTGGCTCCATGCAGGTGAAAGAGTTTTCCCACATGAGACTGAAGGATGTGGGTTTTAGGCTGAAAGCCTAGAGCCTAAGCCTGTGGGATACAGACATCTCCTTCCTGTGACTGTACTTGCTTAAACTGCTGACTAATGCCAAGGTTATTTCCTCATATCCCATCTTCACAAAGACTGAACTCTGCTAAAAAGGGACCAAAGGGACAGAGAGATGATAAGTAATGGAGGAGGGAAAAGGAAGTTTTTGGGAGAAGACCTTAGTAGACTCTGGGGCACTCTGTTAAGATTTTTGCAAAAGAAGGATTGTGAAACACATTACAATTTGTCTGGGCTCTGTTAAAAACATAATACCATATTCCCATCTGAATCTATACTAGGCCTGGAAGAAAAATACTCAGTACAAATTATTTTTTAGTTTGTAGTTATGGACTGTAGTTAACTAGAATAAGGTACTGTATTTTGCAGTTTTTCCAGAAACACAGCAGAATATTATTTTTAAAAGCCAAAGTTGTAGTATTATTTGATGCAATGATCATCACAGAAGCTTCCAATCATAACTTAGCTGCTTGTTCACTTTCTTCTCATAATCATTCACATCTCTTTCTGGAATACTTAGACTTTCATTTTGTTTTCCTAACAGTACTTGCTGAAATTCAATAAATTAATTTTAAAGTCAAAAAGATCAAAGAATTTTTCCTTGTGTTTGGAGTGAACAGTGGGTTCAGTGCTGAGTTAGTGATATTTGTCAGTTCCTCCAAAAATATAATTCACAGTCTCACACCAAACTTTGGATAGTTGTTTTAGTAATGAAATTCAACCCATACATACAAATGTATTCCTCCCTAACAACTACTTGTGCTAGACAGATTAGAAGAACATCACTGAAGTGCGGTTAGTTTTTCATATAAAAGCAATTTCTATGTTAAAACTATTTAGCTGTGCTATAGTCTTACATTACAACCACAAACATAATGAAGCTATTCCTCAGTCTCAAGGTTTTCAGTCAGCACACAATTCTTCTGAAGTTACTGGAAAAGAGCTAACTTTTATAGATGCAAAAATCTCAATAGGTAGATGAAGTCATATTCATTATTTATTTGGCTGAGAGTCTAGAAAGTGACAGCTCTCTAACAGTCAAATAGCAATATAAGAGGAGCACAGCAGGAAGAAAGGCAGTACAAGAACTATGATGCCGTTTCTGAACAACTGGATTCCCTGGCAGTTGGTGACAATGTCAGAAGAACCGTTCACAAGCTGTGAGATGCTCTACCTTTACATTAAAATATCTTAATAATTCTAAAGGTATATTTTTTCTCTGAATCCTTCAATATAAAATTCAGGAAATAATTTCTCTTTTTTATGGCTGTAAATGCTTTACTACCTTGGGCACATCATAAAACATGACGCAATCTGCTGGGGCTCAGAAATTCAGAGCAGGGAATTATTATATATTACATTTCAGTGTTAACATTTCAGCAGCCATTAATTACAGTGTTTCCTAATAGCACACAAAGTGCATTTCTCAGAGGATCACTTGTCTTCTGAACATCACAATGTTAAACTAGATGAAAGATCAGGTTGCCAAAATATTCTGTCAGATCACAATATGCAACTATGGAAAGGACAAGTGAAAGAAAGTCTATGTCAGACTGAGGGACATAATTGTAGGGTCAGTCAAGTGCTAGCCAAAATCAGCTCTGCTTCTGTTAGTTTTGCACCTCTCAAGAAAAGTGTCTAACAGACCGCTGTGCAACAGCCCTTGGTTATAATCTCTTCTCTTCTGGAACAAAGGTGAAAATCCAGCACTGATCTATGGAAGTAAAGTCAGAAGTAAAGTCATGATGATGGCCTGGATCCAGAAGCTGTTAACCTGAAGGTTTCTGGTTACTAGTGTTAGTTAGGTCTTGTTACCTTGTGTTTTTATTCTTATTTTTATTTTTACAAAATGCAACAAATAGTCACTATTAAAGGCTAAGGTCATAAATTTATATCTTCAATCTTGCTATAATATTAAGATGTCAGCATAAGTGACTTTCAAAGTGACTCCCTGACTCCCTGTTGTAGGTTAACCCCAATTGGCCTCTGAGCACCACCCAACCACTCAGCCATTCTCCCAAGTTGGATGGAGGAAAGAAAAGTGACAAAACTCATGGGTTGAGATAAAGACAATTTCCTAGGTAGAGCAAAAGTCGTGCATGTAAGCTAGGCAAAATAAGGAAATCATTCACTTCTTCCCATTGGCAGGTAGATTTTACATTTCCAGGAAATCAAGGCTCCATCTCATATAATGTTTACTTGGGAAGACAAATGCCATCACTCCAAGTGCACACACTCTCCTCCTCCTTTCCCCAAGCTTTTATTGCTGAACTCAACATCATGTGGTATGGAGCATCCCTTCAGTCTGTTTGGGTTAACTGTCCTGGCTGTGTCCCCTCCTGGTGAACCCCCAGCCTCCTCACTGGCAAGGCAGCATGAGGAGCTGGAAAGTCCTTGGTGCTGTGCAAGCACTGATCTGCAGCAACTAAAACACTGGTAGATTATCAACACTATTTTCTTAAAAAATACAAAACATAGCACCATACACACTACCATGAAGAAAATGAACTCTATCCCAGCCATAAACCAGCACACTCCCTCTTCACAGTAGTGAAAGATGTCATTTTGTTTTGTTTTGTTTTGTTTTCCATGAGAAACATTTGCATCTTTCAGTACGAGACATGGTCTTAGAGGTGCCTCTATGCCTTACCTGCCTCCTTCAGCAGCTACAAAAGAGGTTGAACCTCCATCAAATACTTTTCCAATGACAGTTAAAAATGTTAAGTACAGAAGACCTCCTTTTCAAAAGGACTTCTTTTGTCAGCTATTGAGCAATGATATGGGTTATGTCGCTATCACAGAAGAGGGTAATGTGCAATCTGAAAGCACAGCCTGACCCACCTACCCAAATGTCAAGGTTACATGCCTGCAGCAGCACTGGTCATTGGCACCCTGATGATCTGGCAGCTCTGTATGTTACCTCAAGTGCTGTACAAATCAGTTTCCTGACCATCCATGTCAGTGACTATGAATCAGTGACCAACCATTAGACTTTCTATTACCCCGACACCTCCTACATCCTTTCCTCAGGTGGAGACCTCACTATGCGTCACTCTGCATCTCCCTCCAAAAAAAAATCCCTGCTTTTCACAAACTCCTACCACATCCTCTTCAACTGACTAGCAAAAGCAAGCCTGTTTTCCCAAAAATTGTGATCTTTGGCTTAACCTGCACTGCCCCTGCCCCGTGTCTCTGAGGGAAATGTGAATCATAGGACTGGGGGGCAAAGGGGAGTCCTGAGATTGGACACTATGAGCAGAATAGGTTACAGATCACAGCAGCAACTGATCAACAGTCAAGTGAACAGCACTGAATATCACCATCTGCAATAACTGCTTGTGTGCATCACTCTGTAGTGCAGGTCATCCCAGATTTGGGGTAGAGTCCTGAACGCAACAAGAAGCCACAGACTAGAGCATATAGAAAGCTGCTAGAGAAAAATCTACTCCTAAAGTGAAAATGCAGATGAGGATGTTGCTTTTCCAGGATGACAAAATGACTTCATATGCAAAAGGGAAGTCTGCAAGGAGATACTGGGAGGACTTGCACTTACAGGGGCTACATCTATCCCAGAAAACTTAGTTGCGGCAGGGAATGTTCGCAGGCATGGCGATTCAAGTACCTTTTCTGCTAAATCATTAGAATGGTTCTTGGTCCCTTTTTGGTCTCCCAAAGAACATGCTTTTCTGACTTCTATGCACAGCCTGGGAGTCCTCATGGGTCACTCCTGGCAGGCAGTTTCCCTGCAAGCAGCCACCTTATTTTGGAAGACGTCAGAGTATAATAGTAAGGACAAGGGCTTTTCCATGCCAGGCATTTATAGTGCCAGCCAATGGACATGGACACATTTAATGTACTTGTAGTGATGTGGTTAGTGTAGCTGAGAAACCCATGGACTACAGCTATAGCCCAAGCTGAGGGAAGCAAGCCAGGAAAGCTGCCATGGGCAGAAAGCCCAACTGTACACCATGAGACAGGGATGCATCCTGCTGCATCCAGCACTCTCAGTTGCTCTCACTTTCCTCCAAGGCTGAACAACCTCAATCAATTACAGGCCTCCCTCCCTTTGCTGCAGCCTGAACAAGCCTATCCCAAATGATCTCCTGAAAATAATATTTCCTGTACACTGAAGGTTTGCCCCAGAATGCTGTAACTCTATGTAGCACTGCTACATTCAGTTTAAAGGGGTTCATGCATCACCAGTGTACCACAGCGTGGAAACTCTATTTCATGTATCATTAATCCTGCCTTGGGATAGGAAAATGGAGTAGGTGACCTTTTGAGATCTTTCCTAGCCCTTTCTTCTGTGATAAATACAGGCCCAGGACATACATTTTCCATTTTCTTTTTCCTTCTTTCTGTTTCTTTCTTTTCTTTTCTTTTTATTTGTTTTCTTCCTTTCTTTTTTTTTCTTTTTTTTTTTTAAGTCATTCCAAAGTTTTTATACTTCACCAAAAAGAAAGAAAACATTGAAGGAAATAATCCAAGCCATGCTCACTTAATGCCTGAGAAAATATATGGGTCTGCCAAGCTCTGAGACCAATCAAGGAAGCCAATTTTAAATTCTGTGGACCTCCCATGAGAATGTTCTGCTAATATTTATATCTCTGCTCTGATTTGGGTGATTGCCCAACCTCCTCAGCTGAACTCATCCACTAACACAGTGTCAGGAGAAAGAGACTGTTGTTTCTCCCTTGTGAAAGCTTCACCACAGGGCATTCAGTCCACTTCCAAGTCTCAAGCGTCTGATCTGATGGGTAAGGAGACTTGCCATTCTGTTGTGCCAATACTTGCTAAAAGAGACTTCCAATGATACCCTCAGCAGCATAACAATTTAATTATGCTTTTGCATCTGGGTTCTGAGACATAATTACTGAATGTATAAATATAGATACTTCCCTTGAAGGCTTCTTCCTGGGTAGTGTGATCAGGGTGCACTTTCTCAGACAGGGTATGGTGTATCTATCATTAGAACACGGCTGCATCTACTACCTCTACTCCAGCTGTCCATCTGGGCATTTCTATTATGAAAACATGGGAGACAAATCACAATATAGGAAAAAGAAGCTAGTAGAAGACATGTTTATAGGTTCATCATTAATTTTCAGCCATGGCCTATCTAAAAAAAAATAAAATAAAATAAGATTATAAGATCTTTTGAACTTGAGATCAAGTTTAAACTATTTACAGTTATCAGTGACACCAAAGCTTATCCACACAAGCTTTATTAACAGTTATATGTAAAATCAGAACATCATAATGGTGATGGCCAGTGAGCAACATCTCCAAGCATCTGAAAGGCAACAATCTATAATTCTACTGCATGGATATCGATCAAAGTCAACTCAAAGAAAAGAAGAAACATGTTTTTTATCTGAGAGTACTATTTTAGGCCTTCTATATCTATGTTTTCAAGATGTATCTGCTTTTGGAAGGCAGAACTAATTAAGTTTGTTCTTGCTTAAGCAATAGACTCCTGACTTCTCCAATTCCCTCAGCTTTTCCAGAGCTTCATTTTTAACACACCATGTTGCTTAAAAGCAAGTGTTTCTTTTCGAGTCATATTGTAATACAAGTGAGAGAGCAGTCAAAGGTCCAATACAATATACATATATGTATGTATATATATGCTTAATAAATCAAAAGACTTTGTAGTTAAATGGAAGGAAGTTTCTTCTCTTTGTTCACATACAAAAATCCTACAGCTACAGAAATGGTTTTCACCCCCCTAACTACTGACTTTTTTAAACTTTGGAATTGCCAAACTTTTCTGATCTAAAATATTTATAGAACAAATGCAGTAAATTCCAGAAGAAGGAGTTCTTACACATCCAAGCTGGTGAAAAGCTTCCTAAGTTGACTTAGTGTTTCCCAACATGAACACCACAATAACACAACAATCTTTAACCACAGACTAATTGAAACTACAAATATGCACTGCAAACATGGCCCAAACCTACCACAGATTTCTAGTGAGAAAACACAACATTTCCTAATTTGCTATTAAGGGATTGATGGACTTCCCATCTTTCATTTGAGAGGGATGTCAACTCATTTCTGGTAGTTTGTTCTTTTTCAGTTCTAGGAATTTCATCTATATCTGACAGCCACTCCTGATAACTTCACTCAATTAAGACTTATGGAATTATTTTAAAAAGCTCACAGCAAAAACTGCTTTGTAAATCTGAAGTGGAACAGGAGAAAAAATATTTTTTTTCACTTACGTCTAAGAAAAACAAACACCACTGCTTTGCAAACCATTTTGCAGTTGCAGATGTTTTTCATAGAAGAGTGAATTATTGTTATAATTTAAAAGGCTGGTCTGGACTTCAGTTGTAGAAAACACGATCCCACAGGTACTGCACTTAATACATTGATTGGTTCCCATCAAGGAATTCTTCCTCCCACCTCCCACCTACTCATTCCCATAACCCTCCACTCTTCCTAGCAAAGAGGTCTTGTTCATTATGGCCAGATAGACATTACATATGACAAGCCTTAAGTATCCAAACTCAAGTGAAAAAGTTGACTCATGACAAACCCATACTGAGGCAATGGCAGGGAAACATTATCTCTAAGTATGCACTTTATTCTAGAGCTTCAGGTCAGAAGTTCTAAAGAAATCTTCATACTTATTAGTATCAAATTTCTTCAAGTCTGTTTCTGAGACAGATATCTCAATGTTTTAAGGGATTTGGAAAAAAAATAATAAAATAAAAAATAAAATAATAATAATAATAATAATAAAAACTTTTGAATCCTTTGGAAGGAGTAAAATTTAGTTCAAAAATTCCCTAGAGGGAACTGCTAACCAGTTCAAAAGTCACCTTCAGAAAATATGAAATGAAGTTTTCTTCTGCTAACTTTACTTATCTGTTTTATTATGGTCCAATATCCCACTGTTCAACTGCAGATTGGTCTGACAAGTGAACAAGATCCCTGATTTCATTTACCTTTAATGGAGAAGAAGATTGAAAAGTGTCTGTCACTATTTCATTAAAAACCCCATTCCTTTGGGCAAAACATTTTTATTTTTTTTTTTCCCCATGGAAAAGGAGAACAATTTTCCATCTGATCTATCCTTTGATATTGTGCCAATTGCTTTTAAACTCTCCTAGACATGAACCCAACCTAGGAAACATCATCGTTTAATCTTAGGTGGACAACATAGCAGGGAAGAAACGAATTCTTTATTTCTTAACTGGACTTTCATAGCCACAGTGACTTTTATTTCAAAGCCCATCAAAACTATAGCTATTTGAAAGAAATAATCCCAACATGCAAGCTGTTTTGGGTCAGATGTCAGCTCTTCATTCCAGATTAAGGTAAACTACCTTGTCTAAGGTTTTTGTATAATTATGTTTTTACACGAGTCTAGTTCTCCCCAGCCATACCTGCCTTGGTGAGTCCACACAAAACCAAAGTATTTTCCATTGGGATGAAACACAAAGTCCAGGGTCCACTTAATCACTCAGCATCAAGGAGCAGAAAAGAGGTCTGCTTCAGTCATGTCCAACTCAGAAAAGCTCACATTATGAAAATATACAGAAAAGTTCACACCATAAAGCTAATGGTACTAATTTATCCTTCCATTTCTGGATATTGCTGTTTTATCATCCCAACAAAGAAAGAACTAGTGAGCAACTAACCTATGAAGGAAACCATGTGGGTATGATATTTTCATGCATTGATACTTGCCAGAAGATGAGTCTGGCAGGAGGTCTGGGAGTGAGATATCCCTGTTTACTATTTTTCACTGAGTGAAGAGCTGTTACACCAGCTACTTTCCTTTTACATCATCTTCTGTTACAGTCTTTCCAAAAAAAATTACTGCATTTCTTAAGAGTCTCAGGTGGGACTACCTTGCTTCTCAGACTGTGGCTTTAAGAACCATTTCATTGGGTACAGATTTAATAATTCCAGCCTCCATTCCTGCTATTCTACTTCCATCATGCCAGCAGGAAGTATCATTTGTTTGACCATTTAATTAACCTGATTGATAACAAAATGATTGTGGTTTTTACAGCAGGTATAACTGGAGAAGCAGGAAGCTCAGGCAGGTGCAGAACCAACAGCTGGGGGTGAACTGAGGATGAAAATTAACATAAAACAGATCTTTTTCTTTAATGAGTTAGCTTGTGCAAACAACCTCTGAGTGCAGGCTGTGGAAAAGCTGATGGGAAAACTTCAAAAAGGAGACATCCTGATGTACAGTTCAGGTTTACAGATTGTTCAACAACAATATTTGCAGCACAGCTGAGGGGAGAGTGAACTGTAACACAGAATGGGAATCAGGGACTGAGGATGGGGACGAGGAGGCAGGAGGAAAGGATTTCCTAAACCAGTGTCTGCTAAGTCCTGTGCACCACTGAACTTCACCCTGTGCAATATTTTGTACTTTGGCTCTTCCCCATCCAGCATTAGGTGCTCAGGAATGACACAGGGCTCTGTACCTGGAGCTGAGTGGACAGCATCAGATGGCCCAAACCTCCACACCACAAGGCCTGTTTGAAGCCCCCCAGGGAGCACAGCCCCAGCAGCCTGATGTCCACACATTCCAGAGCTCTCACTGCCACCCCTGTGACTGTCCCTTATGGACGGTGCTCTCCTGGCCAGGGCAGCAATCTGCCAAGCATCCTTGCAGGCCCTTCAGAGACTTTGGCAAGTTCAGAACTCGGTCCACATCAGGATTTATACTTTCATGTAGAACACCTCCTGTCAGAGAATATCTGTGTTCTCATTGTAGATGCCTGTCTTCCCCGTCAGGTCAGTTCCTATGTCTATATACAACTCTCCTACACATAGTGAGAAATACTTTGTTGTGACAGGGCTTTCCATCCTTGCAAAGCCAGCAGCTGACTACACTGCCACGAGTGCTTGCATAATTGGCCCGACAGAAGAGAAGACATCCTGACTGGCACTGCAAGTACACTGAAACTGCCAGAATAGATTGATCCCAAGAAGAGGTGTAATTCTTTGTAATTCAAAAGCTATTGAAAGGTGTTTGAAAAATCACAGAAAGCAAGGGCAACTTGCAGCATAGAAAGCAAATTTTTGAATATTGGAGCAGAGGAGAAAAGACTGAAGAAATCACAGTGTCATAGAATAGTTTGGGTTGGAAGGGACCTTAGAGATCATTCCATCTGAATAGGAGAAAGCACTTCCCTGCTGTGAGGGTGACAGAGCACTGAAACAGGCTGCCCAGAGAGGCTGTGGAGTCTTCTACGGAGATATTCAAAACCTGCCTGGATGCCATCCTGCACGACATGCTGTAGGGGACCCTGCTCGACAGGGTGCTTGGACTGGATGATCTTCAGAGGGCCCTTCCAGCTTCAACATGATTCTGTGATCATGTAGTTGCAGCCCCCCTGCCATGGGCAGGGACACCTTCCACTAACTTAGGTTGCCCAAAGCCTGGCCTTGAATAGTTCCAGGCATGGGGCATCCACAGCTTCTCTGGGCAACCTGTTCCAATGCCTCATACAGGAAGCAATTTTGTTTATATCCTTATTCTTCTGCACTGCTAAGAGCTCCAGACTAACCTCTCAGTGTTCCCACTACTCTCCAGTTCTGTTAAAACCCACATTACTTCATATAGTAAAGGATATATGTAGATTACAGCCCAAGAAAAGCAGCATTTTCAGCTGTGAGCTGGGCCTGTGGTTCAAGAAGACAGATTAGTTTTCTTCCCCTTGCAGGTGGTCCAGGTGTGTGCTGGGAGAGCCATAAGGGATACTGGTAGTCATAGGCTGGTTAGGAGATGTAAACCAATTGAAATCCATCTTAATTCCCAAAACTGAGGTAGCACTACAAAGTATTCTGCCTAACAAGGAACTTGCCTTTTTACTTCTGTAATCCACATAAGGCAGTGGTTTATAAACTTCTTGGCATTAGTGCCAATGATCGTTATTTCAAAATGTCAAGAATACTATTTAAAGTCTTTCTGCCCGTAACGGCCCCCTTCCTTGCTTTTCTTTTCCTTGCATTCTTGTGAAATTGAATGGGAACCGAAAATCAGTTCCAGTTCACCTCCTCCTGTGACAGTTTTTCCATAATAATGCATCAGAATGCTACGATCTGTCTTTTAGGATGTTTACTAGAGGCCTAGGCAACATTAACTCAATAGTAGGACTGGAAGGAAATGAAAGCAGAAATAGGGAAAAAGGCAACAGCCAGATAACAGGTTATTAGCCAAAATGTTAAACTAATGCAGTTAATGTCACTATTTATTTATTTATTTGTTTATTTATTTTTATGTTTTCTGAGTGTTATTGAACTAGTTCATATGGCTAAGCCAAAATATGGAAATAAAAGTCTTTGGTAAGCTATAAAGATGCTGAGTAAGCAACAGAAATGACTATGCAATAAATTGTCATGAAGCCCACAGAAGCGAAAAGCTCCAGTCAGGTAGACATTTATGTAGTCTTTTGTAATTTTAGATTTCTTAAAAAGTACTTTTATGTCACAGCAAAAGTTAACAGCACTTTATTTAAAGTGGCTACTCATACTCCCAAACTAATAAAAGCTCCTACAGGAACAAAAATAATCTGTTTGATCTTCTGGATGAACATAGGTCAAATGCAAAAATACTGTGGTCCTCATCCTAGTGTAAGGGTAGGAGAACCATGGTATTTCAACCTGGAAGGCAAAGGCACATGGCATATCCCCTCAGGGATGCACTTGGAAAATACACTTTTAAAATTCAAATTACCATCTCATTTCAATTCTTCTGCCAGCAAACAAAGTATTGGCCATGCCCACATGGACCATACCTTCTAAACATCTTTCATTTTTCTGCAGTCCTTATATTCTTATTCAAGAATAATTCAAAAATATTCTTTAACCTTTCCATACAATTATTAAATAGATTGATTGTGCAAGAGATGTCTTTTTATCAAGACAAAGCCAGAAATGGCTTTGAGAAAAAAACTGACGAAGAGAAAAAACTGAATCTCCTAAATAACTAAGGTTAGGAAAACTTAGACAAAAAATGCACCACATAGCTAAGACAGTCAAGTCTTCTGAGAGTAGCAGTAGACATTGGGCTCTGAATGTAAAGGAGGGTGAAGTTTTGTTATCCTCATTCTGGGCATGCCCTGCTGTACTGTAAATTTAGGTGATTTCTGAGAGAAAACAGCAATTTTTATAAAACCTTCAGCAACATACCTGTACTGCCCAACCAGTATTAAAAGTTTGTTAAACGGAACTACCTCTACAAACAATCATAGGGGAGTGTCTAAAAAACTGTATTGAAATAATTTGTAGCTGAGAAGAATAATACAACTAGTAACAGTAGTGAAATACTTTGCACTGAGCTTTTTGCAAGCATTCCATAATGATTTATAAGAACTAGAAAATATTCCAGTTCCAGTTATTTCAAATTTGTCAGGCCATTGTAGCAAATGTACAAGATCTTAGCATGAATTTGGATGTCTCTTTTTGAAGCTGCTCAGAGAAGGACAGATACCTTCATTACCAGCAAAGTTTAAGAACCTTTAAAAAAAATTATGAAGGAAGCCAAAGAAAGAATTTAAAATGAGTTTTCTAGGATGAAACCAAATTTTGTCTGCAGTCATAAAAGACGTTTATTGCAAACACTTTGTTGGGGCCACAGAATGCTTTGCAGTAAAAAATTGATAATTCTCCACTGCAGCTATGATGTGATTTAACAACATTGACACTAGTCTATTCAACACCCAGCTGCAGTCTGCACTGCAGCCTCAACTTAAAAAGAAAATAATCCTGACCCTTCTTGACTAATATGGCCTCTGTTCCTCTCACTAAATGAAATAAATTCTACACTCAAAGGGACGTGATCTTCTCCATACAAATCTGAGATGTGTGCAGAACTCTGTACATGGTGGCACTGCTGGTTGGCCTCAAGAGACTTGAGGAACAGTGAGTATATTTGCTGTCAAGATAGAAATAATAATTACAACAAAGGAACACAAAGTATTTTTTTTTTTTTTTTCTGCCAACTGTGTACAGGTAGTAATAATGCTACGTGTGACAATTAATGAAGGATTTTTCTCCAGCTTTCTGGAGGGATACTAGATTCAGTCTTGAAAGAGCAGATGGATGGAAATTTGAATACTTAAGGAAGAATGTATTTTTTTTTTCATCCCTGCATGCAATAAATTGGGATTGCATGTTATTTTAATCCCATGGGAAACATGATCCATTGCATTCACATTTTCAAAATTATGCTCACAAAGAGCCAACATTGCAGCTTAAGAAAACTATTTACTGCAAACAAGGACACACATCTAAATCCCAGGGCTGGTAGAAGTTAGATAACACAATCTGGGGTAGGATTAATAATCTTGATTTATGCCACAGAAAGGTTATGAGCTGACAAAGGTAACATTAATCACTTTGAATAAAGTATGTTAAGCCTTTCTAGATATCCCTAGGTAACATCACTCTAACTTGTGTGTATGAAACAGCACTGAAACAAACAGAGATATACTAGGAGACTCCACCTTCCCAATTTATCTCATCATCAACTTAGTGATTCGGCATCACTGCCTCTACTCAAAAAAGTTGAGCACAGATCTTCCCCAGTGTAAGTGATCACAGAGCAATTTGTTCCATTTTAGTAGGGCATATCAGGGAACAAAAGGAGAGAAGACTGAAAATACTGAGTAGCTACCCACTGAGCTGAAGTCAGGAGTATCTTAAGTGCTCAGGCTCTTTGAAAATAAGGCCAGCATGATTTAGTGGCTTTAATATTTGTTGAAAAGTCGATACACCTCAACTTAAAATTATACTTGACGGCAGAATTCTACATGTCACCATGAGGAAACTTTATCTTTTCATTATTAATATAATAATCTTTTGGGCTTTTTCTTAATAAGTTTCTTACTGAGTTGCCTGAGGAATATCCTGACATACTGCAAGATACAGTGCAGTGCTACTATGTTTAATTACTATTGCAGAACCCAGAGTCCCAAGGAAAGAATTAAACTGGATGAAGTATGAAGGATTCTTTTTCCCAACAAAGTAACTCCTAAGTCACTATTGGATATGGATACAAAGATTTATTTTAGTGAAGTCAATTCCATGAGTTGTCATTCCTTTATAGTCAGGAACTCGGGTGATTTTTAACAATGGTAAAATTGTCCTGCTGAGCTACCTGTCCCTTTTTCCAGCTCACGCTTTATACAAGTGCTTTTTAAAGCATCTTGAAAGCTTAGTTCTGGAAAGAGAAGAATAAAAATTATGAGGGACCTTGGGAAACTGCAAGGTTATCAGGGAAGAGAGGAAATTTTAATATTATCATTATTTTTGAAAGATCTAGACAATAAATTACAACCCCAGATGTTGTTTCTCTACTAGGAATGTGATAGACACTGCTAGATGTTTCTACCTTCTCACATTCCTTATTTTAATATTTGCTACTTTGCCTATTAAGACATAGTATACGTCATTCATTCACGTTTTGAAAACATTTCCTGCTTATATATTTTTCTGTTCATAATGTTCATACTGGTTTCTTCAGTACGGAAAGGTTTGGTGTGTTTTTTTGTTTGTTTGTTTGTTTGTTTTTTTTGGGGGGGGAGTGGGGAGGTTTATGTTTTTTTTTGGTTGGTTGTTTTTTTGTTTGTTTTGTTTTGTTTTTGTCCATTCATCTGCCTTTTTTAAAATGGCATATAATATGAATACAGAGCATTTGAAAACTTGTCACAGATTACAACATGAATTTCAGGCTGGACTTTATAACAATAGGTTGTTCCTGCTGGCTAGGCTCTTCTGATCCATGGAGGGAACTTCACAAAAAGACACAAATATTTAGGTGAGTCAAAATAAATTTTCTTTATTCTCTTCCAGACATGCAAGTGAAGATATTGAGACTGGTTAACAGCATTCCATAAACTCAGATAGACTGGCTACATCTGCTTCTAGAACTGAATTTAAATAGCATAGCTTGATTACACATACTTTACATTTAAAAGTGTAGATGCTTCTGGTATGTGGTCAGGACTGCAATTAGAGTGTTCCTTGATTCATGTGTGTAAGAATTAGCATACAAGCAAATGAATAATATACAGATGTAAAGCAGATTTGCATTTGCCTGCATGCTGAGAGTTTCTCTATGGTTTTGAGTACAGGTCACATTGAGCACAGCAATGAAAGTTGCCTAATGACACAGTAGAAACTACTTTATTTCTAGCCTGAAATATTTCTTCAATGCCCAAACTAAGGGTAATGTACTCTGTTATCCTGAACTTTGGAAACTGAGACATGAGTTTCATTCTTATAACACTGAAGAAATCAGAAAATGGAATCACAGACTAGAAAGGATTATTAATATATCTATCTAAAGATGGTACAGAAGAACAAGTCCAATATATGTGATTAAAAAGGAGAAAGCATACCTCATTTTCCTACCCCCAAAAGCATTTGTGTCTGAACGTGTTCTCTTACCCAAAAAAATCTTTTGAAGAAATGAATAATAAAAGAAATAAAGGGGTTAACATATACAAGTTAATCGAGGACTGACAGTGCCACATCGCACCTGTATCTTTCTTTGCTGATTTTATTGGCAAAGAAAATGCAAAATCTGATCTATCAGGACTTCAGTGAATATGGTACACTATGACATGAGACATTAAAAGACAATAAAAAATGGAAACTAATAAAAGAGTTATGAAAGGCTGAAAACAGCTGTAGGTAGTGTTGAAAGGTGAAATATCAGTCATGGAGAAGAAAAGGAACTGTGCAGCCCTGCAAGGCTTGGTTCTGTGAGGAGTTTCACTAAAAAATTTGGCACAAAAAGTAGTGTGCTAGTAACTCTTCTAAATGACATCTAGTTGGAAAACAACATTGAAAGAGATCAAAATATCATATAAGAACTAGTGATCACTAGCATTGTATGGTTGTGAGTAACATTACTTGGGACTGGATAAAATTCCAAGTCCATGCTCATGTACTTCAAGACTGGTAAGAACTTCAGGTATAAACGTGGACAATTCAACCTTATGAAATGAGATGCAGTGAGACACTGTCAGGCAATGACAACATGAGTAAGTGTTTTCAAATTTTATACTCTAAATGTGAACTTCCAACTTAGATTTCAGGCAATTATTTCCAACAGAGTGTTCATTAATGCCATTTCATAAGGTACCAATGAGATGTGAAGGGCAGCTCTGTCTGACAGGAGGATAAATGCTTGCAAGCCCTGAATAGACAGAAAGAGCAGATTCTAGCTAGGGCCGTGTAGAGTCTCTTTGTAAGGCACAGAGAAACTGGGTCCTTTCCCAATGTGCTGTTTTCTGCCTAGCAAAACAAAGTTCCCTTGTAAAAAGTCATCATAGTTGATCATATTTTACATGGCTGAGGTGGCTGGTGTCCAGAGTTCTCATGTAGGATTTACTGAAGATAGTTATTTGCTTGCACTGAGACAATTTTGGGTCTCAACAGAATTACAGGAAATTACAGGACAAAGGTAGGAAATTTGATTCCCTTTTCTGTTTGTCATTTGTTAGAAAGGAGGGGTAGAAAAGCCAAACCATCACTGATGAAGGTAAGGTCAGAACAACAGGACCAGTGGTTCCTCTCTGGTCTTTCAGCAGTCTTAGAAGAAACATCATGTCTCATTGAGTTGAGATGACTAAGTTCTAGAATGTCCGTAATTACTCAGGGCAAGATCTTCAGAAAGGTCAATTTTAACAAGAAATAAGAGACAGCTTAAGTCCCTAACTCAGCTGGGTGTCCTCCCAAGTACCAGTTTAACAGCAGACAGCTGGAATGGTTTCCACAAGCCCAAGAATAAGGGACAATTCTGTTTATTCAGTTGCAACACAGGCAGTTGGCTAAGGACAAATGGTCCTTATACTTATGGTAATAAGTATCATGCTTAAACTTCAGACTAGTAAAAGCAATGAGATTCCACAAGAGGTAGTTGATTTAGAAGCCCAACTGCTTAGGTTAGGATTTAACCAGCAAGTGAAGTAAGGCTTTTCCCTCAGTCTCCCTAGCACTAAGATTGTAGAGCTAACCTTTAACAATACTGTTTTTCAAATGTCAATGCCCACCAGTACAGTTACTAACTTATTCTATGTGTTGGTTTAATCCCAGCAGGCAGCTCAGCACCACACAGCTGCTCGCTCACTCTTCCAAGGTGGGATGGTGGAGAGAATTGGAAGGGTAAAAGTGAGAGAAGTCAAGGCTTGAGATAAAGGCGGTTTACTAGGTAAAGCAAAAGCCATGTGCACAAGCAAAGCAAAGCCAAGAATTAATTCACTGATCCCCATCAGCAGGCAGGTGTTTGGGTCAGCTGTCCTGGCTGCGTCCCTGTATTGGGTTTACATGGCAAGGTTTTGGCAGCAGGCAGCTGAAGGGGTGCCTCTGTGAGAAGAATCCAGAAGCTGCCCCACATTAGATAAGGGGCCTGCCACTGGCCAGAGCCAGGCTAATGAGTAATGTTTGTGCCTCTGGGAGAGCAGATTTAAGAAAGGGAATTAAAAATAAATAATAAAATAAAATAAAATAAAATAAAATAAAATAAAATAAAATAAAA
>NC_048894.1:139449035-139497568 GCF_011077185.1 Oxyura jamaicensis | reverse complement strand
GGCCGGGCACGTTTACCTCAGGGCCGGGCACGTTTACCTCAGGGCCGGGCACGTTTACCTCAGGGCCGGGCATTTTTACCTCACGGCCGGGGACTTCTACCTCAAGGCCGCGCCACCCCGCGAAGCGGCGGGTTCAGAAACCGTGTTTAAGAAAGTGCCGGAGATGCTGCTGGGGATGCTTCCACGCAGTGTTTCTCAGGAAACATCCTCGTCCCATCCTGAGGTGTTCGGTTTTAGGGTGAGGCTCCAGCTCATGCCAGCTCTCCAGTGAAACCCAGGGCAGCCGTGTGAAGGTGTGACAGGTGCCAGGCACGCAGCTTCCCCTTAAATAGTGAAGATGGGGCCCCTTCTAGGATTTATTTCGTAAGAGAAAAGACGTGGTCTCATTCAAACGCTAATGTGTTTCAAACCTAACACCTATAGATAATTGTTAGAAATTAAAAGCACACCAAGTACTTGTGAATGGGAGTTTCTGATGTGTTTGAGACGCTGCAGTTTACGATTCCCTGCCTTCCTAAAAGACCAGTAAGAATAACCATGACAACGCCACATTGTTTTAAATTTATAAACATACTACAAAGCCTAAAATTATAATATCCAAGCGAGACTTCAGAATTTTGCTGAATTCTGCTTTTACAGATGCAGAAAAGTGCCACTAAACAAAAAACTTTACAGTATTGAAGCTAAGTTCTCACTCAGGAAATAATTGGACAGCAAAATGACGATTCAATACTTTGATGGCATCACTTAAAACAGTGTGTAAAGTCAAGATTACCATGTTAAAAAACTAATTTATTTGCCTAAGCATGTAAGGAAATCACATTAAGTTAATCTGAAATATTTCAGAGAACTCTTAAGACAGCCTTGTGTAAAAACTACTGCAGAAAAAATGCTTAGTTACATGTAGGTGAGCATAATCAGGAAAGGAAACACTACTTGTCAGTGATGTCAAATAAAGTGACAGCAGGGAAGCAATTTTCCTGACAGACTGACATACAATGGGAGAGATTATTAGACAAGATTATGTAGGCAACTCTGCTGCAGTACTTTAAGAAACAAAAGATGATGTCATGAAGATTATAGTATTAGAAGGGAATGAATCATGTTCTCTAATTGTCTTTTCCTTCTGTGTTCTCTGTAAGCAGTGAGATGCACGCTTTATTCTGTAGTCCATGTCTAACCGCAGCCTTCACACCATATATTGTAAAAAAGTTGTAAGCTATGCAGCATGCATAACTGTTCAAAATGATGAAAAAAAAATACAAATATTATGTAGTTCTTCAGCCTGAAGATATTGATCTTGAGATAAACAGCAGGGGACATAGAATAGCCTTTTTTTGAGTGCAGGCTCAGATTTGGGAGAAGAGGGATAACGTTTTCCTGGCTGCAGCTGGATCTCTGTGGAAACAGCAGGCAGTCTCTGGAGAATTTCCTAGAACAGTTTGCACCTTCACCACTGTCATACAACTCCAGGTAAAATGGGAGACTGAAAGATGTCCTGAGTCTTGGGAGAGTAGCTTCCAGCTGGGGACTCTGCTGTTGTTTAAGGAGAGCAGAAGACTGTCCATCATGGAAACAAGCATCTCTGTTAAAACAATAGTGGAGAAAATAGATTTAAAAACATATATATGCCTTATTGTCCTCTTCAGGTCTACTATCATCAGGTCTAGCTATGCTATCATTCATACATCTTTCTGTGTCTTACAGCAACCTCTTCAGAACTCATCATAACTGCATTTATGAGAGGAGATAAGCATATTGCATTAAAAAAAATAAAATTCCCTGAGCTAACAAGTCCTTATAACTTCAGCATTCAAAAGACATCATTATCAACCCAGATGCAAATTACTAAATTGGACATTAGCAAGTGAGTGGTGGCAGCAGCTGCTGTGTCAGCCAGTGAACTCTGAATTACTTCGAGGCAGACCCATCTGAAGCTGGATGCTGTTCTTCTTCCAGTGTTGCGCAGCAGCAGAAATATCCATCAAGCTGCATTTTGTTCCTACACAGCAACAAAGATTTAAATATCTACTGTGCTGCTGTGCCCCTATCAGGCAGCAGAAGAGGAACAATTCCTCAGCATGCAGAACATGTACAGCGTTGGCTTCCATGAATAGCACAGCACTGTACAAATTTTCCTTCATATGACTTGGGAATACTCTAATAAAATCCTTGTTTTGCAAATACATCTCCAACAATTCCACTTTGCTAATGGTCTGAAACACTGACATGCCAGAGGCTGGCTCTGGCTCTCATACATTCACCTCAGTCCTCTTAAGTTTTCTCTTCTCATGGTTATTTTCACTCTTCTCCCTGATAGCCTCATTCAGATTCTCTCTTCTTTACTCACAGCTACAGTCCAACACTACCACCTCTCAAGTTTACTGCCGTAGTTAACTTAGTGTAGTCAAGCACAGAAGCTTTTTTTCTTTTTTCTTTTTTTTAATTATTTTTTTTTCTGCTTGATTTTGTACTAAGAAAAATACAGAGAAAAAAAAAAACATGCCTCATTTTTGAGGTATATAACTTGGATGTTTAGTGAAGATATCAAAAACATGCATAAGTTATTTTCTCATGGTATAAGATCATTTATGTGACCATTTCTTGTACATCCTTTTAAATTAAACACTACAGGGAGTAGGCACCAAATCAAAACTCATGTCCCTAGGTACAGAAGAAAGGAGAGTTGTGCACAGAGAGAATCCAGCTGTCAGGCTGGGGCCCAAAGGGGACGTGTGCCTCAGAGTAGCAGAACAGCTGGCGTGATCAGTGTGTATCCTGCTGTGGTCAAGGGAAGAGGAACAGTTTTACTTTACAAATCATTGCTTTTGGATTGCAGTTAAGAAGTACAAAATAAGACTGGATGAATGGTTCTGCGTAGTGTGTGAGGAAGAATCTTCATTTTGACCCAATGCTATCTCAGGCCTCTAAACAAGAATATATCTTCCCTCCCTGCCTGGCATCCATTTACGTTGACCCTGAAATTAAATTCCTTCAGAAACAATAGTGAAAGAAACGTGAGAAATATGAGCCCAACGAGGAAAATTAGGAGGAAAAATACTGAGTGTCTGAAATACTGTTTAGAATGTACACCAGATTCCATTATCTGCCATAAATTTCAAAAACTATGTCTGATTAGTTCCAAAATTTACCAAAGTGTTCTTGACATCGTGGAGGAACACAAGTCCATTGATTTTAAAGAAACATCAGGGAAAATGATGTAAACATCAATGTAAAACATCAGGGAAAAAATAATAGAAAAAAACATACGAGGAGGGCAGTGGGGTGGAGAGAAAAGTGTATGTGAGGGCCTCGTGCTGCAGTGGTACGTGTGGAGGAGGGACTGGAAAGGGACCGGCTCTCACCAAACCCCAACAGGCTTGAAGAGGAACACCCAGAGATGGGGACTACAAAGGGAAGGTGGTCTGGGGAGTAAAGCAGGTACAGCTAGCACATGGGAGCTAGAATGTGGGTCACATGAAGTCTTCCTGCTGTGCAGACTGCCTTTGGAAGAAATGGGAATAGAAGGTGAAAGAAGTTTATGTTAGGATGGGAGAATAAGATGTAGGGGACTAGGAAGTGTGGCATTCCCATAAGGAATACGAGGACTATTAGACAGTCATCGAAGTGTAGGAGAGAGAGAAGGAGGCACAAAGCATATGATAATGCATCTGAAGAAAGTAGTCTGAACCACGCATACATGAAGCTGAACCCAGAGTTGGCAACTACAAGTCAGCTACAACAAGCTCTTGGAGTCACCGTTGAGCATTCTCTCAGTTAGCAGATCAGTGTGCAGCAGTAGTCAAAGAGCCTGTCAAGTGTTAGGTTTCATCGGGAGCAGAAGGGAACATTTGGCTGCTCTTTGCAAGCCTGAAGACAGAGCTAGAAAAGATACAGAGAAAGGCAACAGAGCAGACAACTGCCTTGTGAGGAGAAAATCAAAAAGCCTGGACTCTTCAGTTTGGAGAGGGAAGCATGAGGGGGCACGTGACAGAGGTTTACAAAATTGTGAAAGCAATAAGTAAGGCAAAAGGTGAATAAGAATTATTATTCACCAAATTCCACAGTCCGAGGGAAAAGCAGTGAAAGTAACACAAGGTTAAAGCGTCTGAAAGAAAGGACTTTCCAGCCCCGTTCCCTAAGTACAGAGGCAGTAGCTTTCAGAAAAGTGTTACCCTCAGGAGGCTCTAAGCAGACCTCAGCAGCAGGTTGGTTCCAAAAACAATTAGAAAAATTCATAGACAACAGATGTATAAGCAGGAAGTGGAGAGGCTGGGGTGCACCTTCAGCATCTGGATTGCATGAGCTGTGGATTTGGGGTGAAATACTCTGTGCTAGGTGAACAGGGTACAGAAAGCTTAGGTTTATATGCTGTCTGCAAATAGTGTCTCCTTCTGTCACTGCTGGAGGCAGCGCACCAGGCTAGATAATACCTGTGATTCACTTGTTGCAAATTACACTGTATGTGATCCACAAGGCGCATCATTCATCATAGAGGTAGCTAATGGTGTGCTGCTGTGCTGTTTAGAATTTAAGGGTAACACAGCAAAAAAGCCTCTTTACATTTGATAAACCAGGATGTTACATAAAAAATCCCAGTTTCACTATTAATATTCATTAAGCATGACTGGCAAAGGCCTTTGGAGGTATGGTAAAAATAGCATTCTCTGCACTGGAATTCATTGTGTTCAAAATATTATCTCCCATATGAGTCCTGAACACACAGATATCTTGATAAGGACATTTAGAAGATTTCTAAAGAAGAGTTTAACCATCTCCCATGATCTTTAATTACTGGTACTTGTTACCATTGATTAGCCTCTCTATTTACCATCTTACGGGCTCTGCTACCATACTCTCCAGAAAAACTGGCCAGTGGACATGGGTAGTTTGAAATCCTTGGATATCCATCTATCCATCTCTCTACAAGTTCATTATCTTTCTGGTATCCTTTTTTTTTTTTTAAAAAAAAAAAAAATCTCTCTCTTTTTTTTTTATTTTCCCTTCCCTGACCATGGATAACAACCATTCTGCTGCCAGCAGGTCATTCTGTGTCTGTGGCAGGCTGAGCAGGAGTTTTTCCTCAATGAGAGGAAACAACAAACCGGCTATTTTCTACAGCCTCCCGCTGGAGGAGCTTAGTCAGAGCAAAGCAGAGAGGGCTCATCCTGCCAGTGCTACCCAGAAAACACACTGACAGTGCAAGTTTTGCCCAGTGGAGGATTCTGAAATCTTCCTTTAAAAGGTTTTATATGTAAGAAATTGAATTGTTATCAGAAGCAAGTCAAAATATAGCTGAATTTCAAACAATATTGCCTTCATATTAATGCAAAAGGAAAATAACCTTATATACTGGCCCAGGAATAATACAGAATGCATTTTTACTTTAGATCAGTATTTCCAGCATTTTAAATTTGTTGGCCACGTTCCCCTCAGAAACATTCTTTGCTGTAATCAATGCTTTTTCCCAGTCAGTCTGCAGTAATCTACATTTTACTGCCCTCTGTGGGCTTTGAAGTTTTTTGTTGTTGTTGTTGTTGTTTTTGTTTGTTTGTTTGTTGGTTTGTTTGTTGGTTGGTTGGTTTTTTCCCCTCAGCCTTTTAAATATCCAACTCTGACTTTTTTAACTTAGAGCTCTTCCAGGCATTTGGGAACTTGGAGGTAAACATTTTACTGCAAGGTTGTGTGTGTGCTGTTTTCAGTACTGTATAGGAAACTCATTCTCCTCGTGCATTACTTTCACACATTATGCAAATTTGTGTACATGAGATTAATTTGCTTTGTTTTCGAAGACGGTAATAATTGAGCAATGTGTTATGAACACAGTCACTGGCTTGTATTGCTACATAAATGTAATAAATGCCTCAGAAAGATTTTCTTATTACTCTTCAATAGTAAAAAAAATAATAAATAAATCATAAATTAATTCTAACTTTCTTTCAACATCACTGTAGATGAACCCCTGCAAAACACAAAAATATAACTCTTGTATTATTTAATTATTGTAGGGCATACAAGCTGCAGTAGATGCTGTAAAACCCCAAATAAGTTGAGAATAGGAGATCTGTAATGAGGGAAGAAGTGTGTACAGGGAGCACTCTGCACCAGCAAGCTGCCGGAAGCATCTGCCTCTCAGAGAGCTGTGGTAAGAGCAGGGTGCTATTAGTGCTGCTATTAAAAACAAAAAAGAGAAGTGCAGCATACTACTTCAGGATCAATATTTAATCTAATACAGCCCCCTGGCTGCTCTCAGTAATCTGAAACAAGTCGTATGGTGTTTACAAAGGAAGATTAGGTGAGATTTCTGGTGCTCACTAGAGCCAGGCCAGGGGCATGCATTGGCTTGACTGACCCTTTGGCTGCCTTCTTTAAGTCAGTATGAAGACTAGAAGTATGCTGGGGACATCTATGATTTCACAGAAATCATACATCTTACTACCATAAAAATTCAAATTAACAGCAGTCATCTACAAGCATCTTAAAAAGGCGCGACCCCAATAACCAACAGGCAATATACTATGAAAAAGAGTGTAGCTGCAAGTATTATTTGCAACTAATTAAGAACTTTCTTTACATGCATTTTCCAAGTGGATTTATAAAACAAGATCCATTATTAAAAAATAAAACAAACAAAAAAAAAAACCAACAACCAAACAAACCACCTTGCTGACACTAACAATAACTCACAGATGCTATTCTGAGGATAATTAGTTATATGCTTCTAAAAGGGAGACATGTAAGTGTTTGCTAAAGCCTTATGAATTTTCAATCAGCTCTGGGAAATGTGTTTTTTAAGCTGCCTAGAAAACTGGTCCCACTTGTTTTAAAAACAAAACAAGACAAAAATAACAACCTAAAACCCATTTAAAAATAAAGGGGGAATGCCACTTTTTAAATGTTGCATTCAATCTCTGCGTTTTTAACTCTGAAAGAAAAATAAAAAGATGCAGTAAGCCAAAAGGTAAACTACTTCCAAAGTGGTTTAATAATACATGCAAAATTTAAATTCAAGTCACTGGAGAAAAATATTTTAGCTAAGCCAACATTTACATCTGTAGTATATGTGCAGTTGTATAGCATAATATAGGCTGCCTGAAATAGCTGGTCAAGATATGTGACATGAAGTTCCATTTCAGTATTTGTATTTAGGCATCATGATGTGTTAATTCCCAGCAACGGCAATGTGAAGGAGCATGGAGGTCGTTAGAAGGCAGGGAAGGCATTAAAAGCAGCATGAAACATTCATACATCTCATGGTTTGCTTATATATTAATGAAAATGAAGGATTCTGGCTACCTGATCAGATGTTCCCTGTAAGTACTTCACTCCTGGAATCACTGTGATAGTGTTGGCTTGATATTTGGTAATTTCACCAAAAGGAGGCAGAATTACTTGTGCGTGTTTTTGCAATTCATAGATGTCCTTGGGAGCTTATTGGCAATGCACCCAGGTGGTGGAAGTTTTGCTGCTGATGCCACAGACCACCACACAGATATATAGGATCAGGAGGATCATAGTCTTGCTTCTCTGGTGAAGGCAGAGTAATAATACCAGTGTTCTTCTGTCTGAATGTTAAAAAAAAAAAAAAAAAGATTGGATTGCAAAACTGACATGGCTGCTATCAAAAAATAGAAATATGTCTCAGCTGCAGAAAATTTCTTGCTCTATTCCACGTTTTTGATTCTAGACTAGAAAAATGCATAGACAAATGAATTCTCCCACTACTATAAAAATGCTGAAGTAGCCCAAATAAAACATAAAATCTTCTCTTTTTCATTGAAGTGATGGAGGAAAACATGAAATCAAACAAATAAAAAAAAAATAACAAAAAGCTAAAATAAATTCAGGATTTTTTTAGCAAAAGATCCTTTGTTTCCTTTTATCTGAAAACAGCAAAAAAAGCCTCCTCTACGTTTTGATCTTGACATTACAGAACCTGTTTATCTTTTTTTTTTTTTAATAAGTATAGGTATTATTATTATTTTTCATTTCTGTGTATAAAAAAAGATTCAAAATTCCAAAAGTTTGGATTTTTTCAGCTCTGTGTTGGAAAAGAAGACAGAAAAATACAGAAACATTTTTCATTCAACCCAAATTTAAAAGTTTCTTTCTAATCCTACACCGGTGGTTTTGATACAGCCCTCAAAACAAATGTGCCCATTCTAAGTGGCCATCCCACTGTTTGCTGCTGCTGCAAATACTTGTTCCCATCATATTTGCTTTGCTGAATGACACAGACAAATGACTGGTAGTAGTGGTGCACTATAACATATACTTAAGCAATATTTAAGCCAATACAAACAGAATCTCTGATTGTTTTTCCATTTGCTTCTTTGTTTGTTGCAGCAGAAACCTGCTGTTTCTCAGCAGGTTAGAAACTTCTGGCAGCTTATACTTTCAGATCCCGCATTGCAAATTGTTTCTTTCAAAAATGAAGACACAGCATTTACACAAACAAGTAAAAGGGGCACAGGTGCATGTTACTGGCTGTTTTTATTGTGGATTTTCAAAGGTTCTGAGTCACAGTTGATATTTTTAGCTGTGCTTTTAACCACTTTTTCTGCTACATTGACTAAACGGAAATTATTTTGATAGTGGTTTGATCTTTGTGCTTATTTGAATTTTGATCCTTTGTTAAATAAGTTATTCTACAAAATTTCTTCAATACACCTCTGATTCTTGTAGCATTAAGCTTGTATCTTTAATGATATACTATTTACCTGTCTTAGGCAAATATTAATATTAAATAAAAACCCTTTGTGTTTTCGATGTGTAATACCCATTTACCAATTACATTTTTGTAAATTCCAAGAATGGGGATTATAGAGCTGATAGGAAATCATGATGTTTCATAAAATAAATACCTGGGTTAATGTAGTGCTTGTTTATCTTTTGAAAGTTCACACACCATTTATTGTTGACTCAAACAAGGTTTATGGACAAGAAGCTGACGTATAACTTTTGCTGTTATGGTTAAAGTTAAGTCTAGAATCTATAAAATTTTTAAAACTCTTATAAAAATATCAATTCATTTTAGAGTTGTGTTCAATACTTGCTTACTTGTGAGGTCCAATCCAGAGTGCTATTTTTATGCCTGATTTGATGACCACTGGCAATTACCTCCAGATTCCAGACTTCTGGTTTATTTCTCTGATTAAGATTTACTTTTAAGAATTATCATGCTCAGAATTCATTTGGACCAGACAAATTTGTAAGAAATATATCAGGGGATGAAAGTCTGAAATGAAGAGTGATGGAAATAGTCACCTAACAGGCATTCTCACCTACAATCACAGATGAGAGTCTTATGACCAACTCACCTATTGACAAGAGCAAATGATTTAAAGTGGAACAGGTATTGCAAAGTTTTACCAGGGACATGGAGAGCTCACATTACCAAAAGAACAGCTCGACTTCTTTAGCCTTGTACAACAGAGGCTGAGGAGACTATCGCTCTCCCTAGATACCTAGCACGAATGGTTATTGACAATGGAAAGATAAACTTCATTCTATAAAGGCAAATGTTAGCAGAGGAGCAAATGCCTAGAAATTAGCAATTAATACATACACAATGCAAATTAGAAGAAGATGACAAAGCAATAAGTTTCAGGAAATTGCATGGAAGGGATTATGAGACCTGATTGCTTATACTATCAGGGTCTGAACCCACTGAACAAAGAGGACTTTCCTGTTCTGTGATTCTGACCTTTTAGGCAGCTGTATTCAAGAATTGTACTACTGTAGTTTTTGAGAGATTTATCAACTCTGGGAAAGAATTGGGAATGAAATGCTTTGTGATTAAAATTTTATATACAATACCAACACCATAAATCAAGAGTTCCATTCTTATAAATTATAAAGCATACTGGAATCTCGCTGCACATTTTTGTCTTAAAGTTATAGCCCTTAATAGAGTTATGTTTTTCTGTCTGCATTCCAATCAGATATAATTTGTTACTTTGGCTTTCTGCTGCTATGTTAAGAAGATGCCAGAATGTGCAGTCTCAAAAGAATCTGTGAGCTTTGTAAAAGGTTCAGAAAGAGCTCTCACCACATTGAACTGGTGACATTATTATTGCAAGAAGTTTATTTACCATCCTAACGCTGCTTACGAATTTAAGCTCAAATTGTTATATTTGCAGATAAAATATCTAGGTGGTGGTTCCTGTGTTATCCATTGGTACTCATATTGGGCTTACGTAGCAAGGTTTTTGTAGTAGGGGGCCTGCATGGGTGGCCTCTGTGGGTGGCTTCCCCCTTCCCCTGCACCACTTTGGGGGAGGGGGTAGAAGAGGGTAGATGGGGGGAAGGTGTTCTTAGTTTGCTTTTAGTTTCTCACTGCTCTAGCCTGCTAGCAATAGGCAATAAATTATATTAATCTCCCTATGCTGAGTCTGTTTTGCCCATGACAATAATTGAGTGATCTCCCTCTCCTTATCTCAACCCTCGAGGCCTTTGCGCCATATTTTCTCCCCCTTTCCCTTTGAGGAGGGGGAGTGAGAGAGTGGCTGAGGTGGAGTTCAGCTGTCCAGCTGATGAAAACCACCACAGTAGTGCACGGAAAACTGAAGTGAAATCCTCATAGTTTTATGGCAGTAAATACCTCAGCTGTATATTCCAGCATGGGATATTCCTACTTGCTATTCTTTTGGCCAGTTAATGCAGGTGGGAGCTGACTGTCCCACTTCACAGGTGGGTGACGCTAAATAGGTTTGAAAGGTTTTTAACCTCACTAAAACAAGAAAGACTGAAGGACAGGAGGTGGCAAAAACACGTTTCCCAGCTAGTTACAGTATTTCAGCCAAAAACTTATGCACTTCACAGATAGATGATTTCTCCTGAAAACCTGATAAAAGGAAAGTTCTCGTCCGTGTTGAAAGCTGAGGGTCTTTCTTGCAAGGCTCTGAATGTCATTATGGACTTGGTAAAGCTGAATGTAAGAAATGTTAGGCAAAAGCCTCCTGCCCCAATGAAGCAGGAAGTGTATTGCATTTCCCACCATGCCCATGGGCACCCAGATGTTGCAAATGCTCTTCTCCTTTGAAAAAAAAAATGTACCAGTTTCCATATCAGGCCCAAAGCCAGAATTGCAGAAGAGTATCATAGATCCTTCAGGCAAAGCCTGCCAGAATGTTCATAAATCTGTCTCAATGATCCAGGGAGCAGTTGTCCCTGCAGATAATGTCTTTGGAGCTGGTGAATGTAGCTGAATGTGGCTCTCACCATCAGCCTCTACATAGTTTGAGAACCCAGAGAGGCCAAAGGCATGGGTGATTTAATTGATGAATCACATGTGCAAGAAATAAAACTTTGGGGTGCTCTTGGAAAACTTCTTTACCACTTCAACATTTTTTCTACCCCTTTCCTTTTCCCCAGCAAAAAAAGAGGTGCAGGAGGATAGGAGCCAGTTCATACACATGTGATGGTTTACTCGGGTGGGCGGCCAAGCTCCACCACAACCGCTCTCCCACTCCCCCTCCTCAAAGAGGAACAGGGAGAAAATACGATGAAAGGGGCTCAAGGGTTGAGATAAGGACAAGGAGATCGCGCAGTAATTATTGTGACGGGCAAAACAGACTCAGCATAGGAAGATAGTAAGTTTTATTGCCTATTATGAACGAGCTAGAGAAGTGAGAAACAAAGGAAAGAAACCAAAAGCACCTTCCCCCCCATTCACCCTCTTCCACCTCCTCCCCCCGAGCGGCGCAGGGGAATGGGGCAATGGGGGTTATGGTCAGTCTATAGCAATTCTTCTCTGCTGCTCCTTCTTGGTCACTCTCGTCCCCTGTGCTGTGGGGTCTCTCCCACGGGATGCAGTCCTTGCTGAACTGATCCAGTGTGGGCTGCCCACAGGCAGCAGCTCTTGAAGAACTGCTCCAGATATGGGTCCGTCCCACGGGGTCCATCCCTTGGGAGCAAACTGCTCCAACCTGGGTCCCCCACGGGCAGCAGCTCCTGCCCTGCGTGGGCTCCTCTGCACGACCTACAGGTCTGGCCCGGAATCTGCTCCGGCAGGGGTCTTCCACAGGCCGCAGTCTCCGTCGGTGCAGGGCCACCTGCTCCACCGTGGTCTCCTCCACGGGCTGCAGCGTGGAACCCTGCTCCACCGTGGCACTCCATGGGCTGCAGGGGGACAGCCTGCTTCACCATGGTCCTCACCACAGGCCGCAGGGGACTTCTGCTCCGGCGCCTGGAGCACCTCTCCCCCTCCTTCACTGACCTTGGCACCTGCAAGGCTGTTCCTCACTCCTCTCACTCTCCCAGCTGCTCTGTGGCGCAGCATTTTTTTCCCTGTCTTAAATCTGCTCTCTCAGAGGCGCAAACAACATCACTTACTGGCTCAGCTCTGGTCAGCAGTGGGGCCCTTACCAAACATGGGGCAGCTTCTAGATCCTTCTCACAGAAGCCACCCCTATGCCCCCCTGCTACCAAAACCTTGCCACGTAAACCCACTACAACAGATTAACTCCCCTGTATAGCCATTGCATTTTTAAGTCTGGCATCCCTCTCTCCTAGTGCACTGCAGCCAGTACATGTTGTCCAAACTGAAAAGGAGAAGGACAGAACATCAGAATGGCTCACAAGTAGCACAAAGAAAGATGGAGGGGATGGCATCAGTTTTGATGTGGGCACAGATGTGTGACTATTTTCTGCATAACAGACAAAAAAAAGGGGAAAGGGGATTTTCTACAATGATCCCAGTCGAGGGAGCCAAAGTCTGTGGGATACCTGCTTCTCCAAAAGCTTTGAACACCAAGTAAAGCCCAACTACCCAACCTGAAGTGAACCCAGACTACACATAATGGAGCTGTGAGAAACCATAGCACCAGTCATTTTTATCTATCCATAACGTGCAAATTCATTTGTTAATGTAGACATAGACAAACTTAAGTAAGAATTAAAGCACTTTGTTGTATAAAGATAAATCTAAGGTATTCATTTGCTTGCTTGTTTGTTTGTTTCCAAAATGGTGAATGCATCTGAAAAGTATAAATTATCAGTCATCTGTCTCCTCCCAAATAGTGCACCCCAGAACCATTTGGAATTTCAAACCAAGAAAATGGTGAGGGGACAGTATTTGTGATAAAAATTTTCTTCTAAAGTTGCACTTCTAAAGCTCCAGTCACTGTTTGCCTTAGGAATTCATTCTGCACAAAAGCAAGTAATGCATCAAAGCTGGTTAACCTTTTAGAAACAGTAATGATATTTTACAGTAAAAGTTGATAAAAATAAGACAGGAGACAGTAACATTTTTAAAAGTTCTAGATGCTCCCATGTTATTTTGACATAATTATCAGATTAATTTCATTTTTGAAATTTCAAATTTTCAGTGCAATTAGAACCTTTCTCCTAGTAGTATTCTTGTCTCTTCCAATATACACACTAAACAATTACAATCCAGAGATACATTGTTCTCTCAAAAGAGAGACCTAGGGAAACAGAAGAGAGGCAAAGATGAGTAGGTGGAATTCAAGTATACATTGTTGGATCTCTGTGCTAAACTGTGAATCTCTTATGTGTCCCTGTGTATTTCTTTTCTTTTCTAAAATTATAATTCTACAGCAAGCTAAAACTGTTCTTTAACTGTAAGAGAACTCATGAAAGGAAAAAAAAAAAAAAAAGAAAACATAAAAAAAAAAAAAAGTAAAACACGCCTGTGCAGACTTGGCCATAACTGCACTTGAAAATGGTTATTTCAGATCCTTTTAGGGAAGTCAGGAGAAGGGTAAATGCAATAAGCATTTTTCATTTGGGCACAGGATGACATACTGAATCCCTAATGAAGTTGTGAGCATCAATACTGACATTTATTAGCAGAAAAGAAATTCATTCAAGACAAATGAATAACAAATTCTGACAATTTTTAATTGAATAACACGAGCCCTTCCTTTCACTTTCTTTCCCTGCTCTTCTCTTCCTTATGTCTACATTTTATCATGTTAATATCTCATATCATCACTTATTGGATTTTATTAAACCTGAATTTTTCTTTGCCCCCTTTTTTTCTGATTGTTTTGGGTGCTCTTAGATATCTACGCCAACCTGCACAAGTAAAGATGTGAAAAGCAGGGGAATAAATAATAGGTCACCTTTATTTCAGGGTCATTTAATATTAAACCACTTTTGAAGAGGTTGAAACTACTTTTTATTTATTTATTTATTATTTTCCAGCTAATTAATTTGAAGAGAAAGGCTCACCAGCTCTCTTTGCTATATGGTTTGCAGACTTTACAGACTTCATCCCACTAAGTCAGCCCATGAAGGTAATGCTTTATTGATGCAACGAAGAGAAGAATTTAAGTTTTCAAAACTTTCCAAGGTAGAAAACTGACATTAGAACCTTCTGAAGGATTACAAAAAACAAAACAAAACAAAAAAAAAAAGACATACAAAGAGTATGAGAGAAAAAAAAAAAAGGCAAGAATCAAGTTTACTGGCAAGAGACAGGAAGATGCTTTATGACTAATGTTTCTTTCGTTATTTACAGCCATATTACAAGAGATGAGATTTTTGACTGTTGTCTTACAGTGTTGGGAAAGTCTTGGGAAAATGTAGGCCCTGCTGCAGTTTTCTAGGTATGTAGCAGAAAGATGAGTTTTGCTTTTGTTAGCACCTGGGGACCTAACCCAGGAGCTGAGTAGGTGACCACATCTACTGTGATAAGGCAGACACACCATCATCTCACGCAGTCTGGAGCAGGTCTGGAGAAGCAAACAGTTTTGGCAGCCCTGATGAGAAGGAGTGCTGAAAGACTTTAAATAGTCTGTGATATTTATGCACATATTTTCTTGATCAGATTGATCAGAATATAATAGGCTGACAGAAAAAAAAAAAAAAAAAAAAAAAAAAAAAAAAAAAAAAAAAAAAAGCAAGTTCAGGGCCTTAGTTGGGATTCACATGACCTGAAGCCAAATCCCTTTTCCAATACGGGTTTCCTATACTTCCTCAGCTAAGCTGCTGAGGAGTATTTCAACATGTGTATGTGGGACATGCACACTCTTAAGTTGCCTGCCAGAATTCAGAGGCCTGTGTTAGGTGCTCATGTTTGCCATAAGAAGTTTTTCACTGGAAGCAGAGTTTTTCACTTGCAGCCGGAAGATGATATTAGTAATGCAGGGAAACACTAAAGCAAACCAGTGAGAAATGCCAGGGAGAGGTATAAAGGAGCTATGTTCCTGAAAGGTAAGCTAAAATTTAATGCTGTGAAGAATAATGAATGAACCCTCCTCTGGGATGAGGTATTTAAGACAACGGCTAAGCTCAGTGCTTTCTGGCAGAAGGAAAATACCCTCTGCTAACACAATATTTAAGTGATTTATTTTTTCCTTTACAGCTTTTACTCAAGCATGTTTATTCAAGAAGTAATTCTCTGCACAGGACTTGTATGGATCTGCCCTTTATCTACTCATGTCCCAAGCCATCTGAATGCAAGCAAGCCTCTGTCAAATGGTGTTGTGGTCAAGCTTAAAATCCTACAGAAACAAAGTGTTTGGGGGGAATAGGGCTGGCTGGCATCTCCTGTCTCAGGGCTAATGATTCAAGCTCAGATGAAGAAAAAGGCTATAAGTCTAGGATGGCTTTTAATGCTAGATAGAGGAAAGAGCCCAGAGCTTTTTTCTTGTCAGGGAAAATTTGAAGGTTGGAATTTGAAGGTAGCAGTTACCACATCTCTTGTTCACACTAACCAAAGGAACTGATTTCAAAGTTTGGCCAGTGCTGTGGAGCTGCAACCAATGTCTTAGTTCCCTTTGTACCAAACAACTGGACATTCCAGTGGGAACCTCCCCTGCTGCAGACCCCCCAGCAAAGTTCACAGCCCCCCTCCTAATACTTCACTATCAACAGAAAGGAAATGGGAGAAACCCTCACAGACAGCTGAAGTGTGTGACAGTTCAAAAACAACTTGGTCTCTGGGGCTCTGGAGGCTCCTCCTGGAACGAATTGCATTGGTAGATGGTGGGCTTCTAAATCCTGCTGAAGAGGAGGCCTGAACCTCACTTTGCATTGCTTTAGACATACCAAAAAAATGAATTGGTAAAGGGCCAGGTACCCACATTTTGCTGTTATAGGTTTAAGATATTGTCATGGGTTTACATGGCAAGGGCTTGGTAGCAGCGGGGTGGTGGGGGTGGGGGTGGGGGCTGCAGGGGTGGCCTCTATGAGCGGAGCCCAGCAGCTGACCCATGTCAGAGCAGAGACAGGTCCAGCTGCTCCAGAAGGGACCCACTGCTGGCCAGAGCCGAGCCAGTGAGCAACGCTGGGTGGGCCTCTGTCAGAGCAGATTTAAGAAAAGGAAAACACAGCAGCTGGGAGAGAGGGGTGAGAAGCAGCCCTGCAGCCCCCAAGGTGAGTGCCGCAGGAGGGCAGGAGGTGCTCCAGGCACACAGCAGCAGTTCCCCTGCGGCCTGTGGAGAGGCCCCTGGTGGAGCAGGCTGTCCCCCTGCAGCCCATGGGTCCCACACGGAGCAGATCTCCACGCTGCAGCCCGTGGAGGAGCCCCCGGTGGAGCAGGTGGATGTGGCCTGGAGGAGGCTGCAGCCCATGGAGAGCCCCCACAGGAGCAGGCCCCGGGCCGGAGCTGCAGCCCGTGGAGAGGAGCCCACGCAGGAGCAGGGGGGTCTGGGGGGAGCTGCCGCTGGTGGGGGACCCGTGCTGGAGCAGTTTGCTCCTGGGGGATGGACCCTGTGGGACAGAGCTGTGTGGGAGCAGTGCTTGAAGAGCTGCTGCCTGTGGGCAGCCCCCACAGGTTCAGTTGGGGAAGGACGGCATCCTGTGGGAGGGACCCCACGGGGAGCAGGGGCAGAGAGGGATCATGAAGGAGCAGTGGAGATGAAGCGTCAGGGACTGACCGCAGCCCCCATTTCCCATTCCCCTGAGCTGCTTGTGGGGAGGAGGTGGAAGAGGGTAAATGGGGGGAAGGTGTTTTGACTTTGCTTTGAGTTTCTCACTGTTCTAGTCTGCTAGTGATAAGCAATAAATTATATTAATCTCTCTATGCTGAGTCTGTTTGCTTGTGACAATAATTGTTGATCTCCCTGTCCTTATCTCAACCCTTGAGCCCTTTCCATCCTATTTTCTCCCCTTTTTCCTTTAAGGAGGGGGAATGAGAGAGCAGTAGTTTGGAGCTGAGCTGCATATCAAGCTAAAACCACCACAGATATGTGCTAAAGGACCCTGACTTCTTTTCCTTGAGTTAGACATCTGTGCTGTTCTTGTGAAACACCAGAGCTTCCCAACTGCATGGACAGTATGGGTGAATGTAACTAATGACATGCCACTTGTACTATAGAGCAGGGTTCCTACAAGAGCTATCAGAAAATATATAGACTGTGGCAATGTGAGCACAGATGCACAATTGTATGAATACTTATTTGTCCGATTAACATTTTTTTTTTTTTTTTGGTAGTATATTAATTGATGGGGAAATATTATCTCCTAAGAACATTTCTGCAAATTTTAATTATAGCCTACAGTTGTGTTAGATATTCTCTAGGGATGAAGGCTTAGGATGTTTGCTTTAACATTTGCTCTATTGAACCAACAGAAAAACGTTCTCAGGAACAGGCATTTTTCCCCTGGAGTACAGCATAGTACAAAATAAAAGAAAAAAAAATCTAAAATACCCCTCTCACTGAATTAATACAATGAAAGGGCAAATTTTCAATAAGCAGCAGACTGGCCTAGCATTTTATGTGCAGAAGTTTGGGTCGTGCAAACTGAAGTTATGAAAGCATTGCCAGCTGTCTGGTCTCAGAGCCTGAAGCTCTGAACTGGAGGTCTGCTACCAGCTCAGCCACAGGCTAATGTGAAGTTGGGCAATCTAGGAGGAATTTTCAAATAAACGTTTGTAAGATCCAAGTTTAGCAGTGCTGTGTTTTTATATACTTTTGACAAGAAGATTGACTGCATGGAAGATAAGGCTTTGCTTCTGCAGAACATATAAACCAAAAAAAAAAAAAAAAAACGATAAAAAATGCAAATGCAGTGTGGATGAAAAGACAATGAGATCCCCAAACACAAGCAAAAGCAAAAAAGAAATGCAAAAAAAAAAAAAAAAAAAAAAAAAGCTTTAATATAGATTGTCATGAATGAATGCCTATGTTTTTTCCTAAGCAAATTCTGTGTAAGAATAGCATTCATTTCTCCCTTTTTTGTATATTCATGTAAAATGGGCTTCTAATTTGTTGTTTTAGAGTAATCATATGCAGTGAACTATTCAGAACTGTAAATATCCAGTCCTACTGAAAGAAAGAAGCTTTCAAGGTATATATTTTAATTCCAGAATGAAAGGTGGATTGCCATCTGGTTTTGTTTCTCAGGACAACAGGATACTTTATTAAAAACTGAGATGGTGTTCCCAAATAGAGGTCTTCTGGTCATCCAACCACAGGCAATACCAGAAATTTCACTACAAGAAATGTCAGTTACCACTAATATTGATATGCTAGGAGAACAAAGTTTGCCTAGAGAAGCTGTGGATGCCCCATCCCTGGAAGTGTTCAAGGCCAGGTTGGATGGGGCTTTTAGATCTTCACTCAGTGATGGCTATCTATGGTAATTTTCAGTTCATTGTTTGATATTACTGGTTCAGATTATTTACACATTATTTATATTAATTACAGATTCAGTAGTTATCTTATTGTCAATGTATTCTAGTGACTCCAGAGTTCTTTGCACCGATGTTTTCTCCAGCACTGTTTAAATTCAGTTAATAAACACTATGTAAACACTAATAAACACTACAGACAACATATGTGAAAACTTTCCATTGTGTTAAAGATAATCTAGTCCTAGACAGCTAGATCCAAGCAGGCCGTGAACAGAGAGTAAATAACAATCAAGACCCAAATAAGTACAAATTTAATATTAACACTTCTTAGTTATAACATTTAGACAAAACCAAAATGGAAATTATTGTTTGTTGGGTTGTGTGTTTTTGCCATTTATTTTCCAAGCTTCTTTAAGTATCCAAAATTATTGGATTTTTTATGATACTCTTGCTTAAATGCTCAAAATAATTTAATCAAATAGTCCAGAAGTAGAATACAAAACCTGATTTCCTATAGATTTCTGTCTGTTGGTCAGATTCTCTACTGTGAAATCAAGAATGAGTTTCCAAATGAAAAAATTGCTTTCATTTGCAGAATTTATAACTATAATCTTTCTGGAGACAAATGTCAGAGAATCATGTGACTCTACAGACATTTTTTTTCTCCTTTGTCTTTTTGCTTGACTGTGGCATAAAACTCACCTTTCTTAAACTGGTGCCATCTTCCTGACTTAGAAATTATCAAAAAGCATAGACAGAAAGAAATGGACAGAACAAGGTCACAATTGCATAAATTTCACTTACATAAGAAACTCAGAGGAAACACAAGGACATCTGAACCTTTATCCCTGTAGCTGAAATATAATTTTAACTCCTTTGTATGTGTTGAATCGTTGTGACAATGTAGATATCTTGCCCATGGAGAACTGATAAAATAGGAAATATGCCTGAAGATGATCCATTACCCTATCATTCAAGTGAAGATAAAAATCCCCACTGAGGAGTTTCATGGAACCAGAGAATAAAAGAGAGAGTCCTTTTTCCATTTCCACACTACACTCTTTGCTGCTTCTCAAGAGAAAGATGTTGGCTTTCAAAGGGGACAAAACACCACATTGTATAGATAACACATTCCATTGAATGTAGTCAATGACAAATAATCAGATGGCTAACAAAACCCAGTGTATTTTTGACAAAAAGTCTGTGCTTCAGGAGAACATCTCCCTGTGACTGATGGGAATAGTGAATCTCTTCGCTCAGCTGTCTGGAACACTGCAGTTAGCAAGTGCCATCCACTGCAGGAATGCGAATCAGACACTTGATGGAGCAAAGATGAATGCTATTTAAGAAGATGTGTCACAGTAAGGATAAGGTCACCTTTTACTTTACATTTATTTTGACAACTACCTTTGATGTACATCTGCACTTATCTGATTTGGAAGTTTTTAAGAAACTTCCTTTTAAAGAAACTTAATTGAAGCCAGACAGTGCAGAGTTGCTTTCTACAGTTAGGCTGACAAAACATTTTAGAGCTCTGAGCTGCAGCATCCCCTCAGCAGTGTTGAAGAAAGAATAAGGCCACATAAACTGGTTTCACCCTGGGCTGCACCCATGGCCATAGCAGGGCATCCACATTATTGAATCATAAAATCATAGAATCATAGAATATTCCGAGTTGGAAGGGACCCATAAGGGTCATCAAGTCCAACTCCTTTCACTGCACAGGTCTACCCAAAAGTTTAGACCGTGTGACAGTGCACAGTCCAAACGTTTCTTAAATTCGTACAGGCTTGGTGCAGTGACTTCACTGGGGAGCCTGTTCCAGTGTGCAACCACCCTCTCAGTGAAAAATCTCCTCCTGATATCTAGTCTGAACTTCCCCTGCCTCAGCTTCACCCCATTCCCGCGGGTCCTGTCACTGGTGTTTATGGAGAATAGGTCATCCGCCTCTCCACTCCCCCTTGCGAGGAAGCTGTAGACCGTGATGAGGTCCCCCCTCTGCCTCCTCTTCTCCAGGCTGAACAGGCCCAGTGACCTCAGCCGCTCTTCATACGCCATCCCCTCCAGGCCCTTCACCATCTTCGTCGCCCTCCTCTGGACACTCTCCAACAGTTGAATGTCCTTTTTGTACTGTGGTGCCCAGAACTGCACACAGTACTCAAGGTGAGGCCGCACCAGCGCAGAGTAGAGCAGGATGATCACTTCACTTGCCCTACTAGCGATGCCGTGCTTGATGCACCCCAGGATACAGTTGGCCCTCCTGGCTGCCAGGGCAGACTGCTGGCTCATATTCAACCTGCTGTCAACCACGACTCCCAGATCCCTCTCTGCGGGGCTGCACTCCAGCGTCTCGTCGCCCAGTCTGTATGTATGGCCAGGGTTGCCTCATCCCAGGTACAGGACCTGGCACTTGCTTTTATTAAACTTCATGCGGCTGGTGATTGCCCAGCTCTCCAACCTGTCCAGATCTCTCTGTAAGGCCTTTCCACCCTCGTCTGAGTCTACAACTCCTCCAAGTTTGATGTCATCGGCAAATTTGCTCAAAACACCCTCTAGCCCTACATCCAAATCATTTATAAAGACATGGAAGAGGACTGGCCCTAAGATAAAGCCTTGGGGGACTCCACTAGGCACCTTTCGCCAGCCTGATGTGGCCCCATTTACCACAACCCTTTGAGCCCTGCCCATCAGCCAATTGCTCACCCATCGTATGATGTTTTTGTTAAGCTGTATGCTGGACATTTTGTCCAGTAGGATCCTATGGGAAACCGTGTCAAAAGCCTTGCTGAAGTCCAAAAAGGTCACATCAGCTGGTTTCCCTTGGTCAACTAGACGGGTGATTATCGTAAAAGGAAATCAAATTTGTTAGGCAGGACCTGCCCCTCACGAACCCATGTTGGCTGGGACCAATGACTGCATTGTCCCCCAGGCGTGCTTCAATAGGCTCAGGAATCATCTTCATAATTTTGCCAGGCACTGATGTGAGACTGACAGGCCTGTAGTTGCCAGGGTCTTCTTTCTTACCCTTCTTGAAAATTGGCACATTTGCCAGCTTTCAGTCTACTGGGACCTCTCCAGATTCCCAAGATCATTGAAAAATAATTGAGAGAGGCCCTGCGATGACATCAGCCAGCTCTTTAAGCACCCTGGGATGAATCCCATCCGGACCCATGGACTTGTATGGGTCCAGGTGGAGCAGCAAATCCCACACACATTCAGGGTCGGTTGGGAGTTTGTTATTCCCACCATCAAGGTCCCCCAGCACAGGGCACCCAGGGTCCTGAAGCCCACATCAGCGTTGAAGACAGAGGCGAAGAAGGCATTAAATGTCTCTGCTTTGCCTACATCATTGTCTGTGAGTTGACCTTCCCCATCAAGCAGCGGACCTATGTTTTCTTTGGTTCTCCTCTTTCTGTTCACATATCTGAAAAAAACGTTTTTATTGTGTCCCAAAGACATGACCAGCTTCAACTCAAGTTGGGCTTTGGCCACACGAATTTTCTCCCTACAAACACAAACAGCATCCCTGTATTCCTTCCTCATCACCCGACCTTCCTTCCAGCAGCCGTACACTTTCTTTTTTTGCCTAAGCTCCAGTAGAAGATCCCTGGTCAGCCAGGCCGGCCTGCTGCCCCGCCTGCCTGACTTCCAATATTTTGGAATTGCTTGATCTTGTGCTTTTAGGAGGCAGTGCTTAAAGACTTACCAGCACTGATGGACACCCATGCCTTCAAATGTAGTTTCCCAGGGGACCTTGCCAACTTGTTCCCTGAGCAGCCTGAAGTCCTCTCTCCTCATATCCAGGGCTGAAGTTTTGGTGGCAGTTTTCCTTCTGTCACTATAAATTCTAAATTCAACCACTTCATGGTCGCTATGACCAAGACAGCCACCAATTGCCACGTCTCCCAAAAGACCCTCTCTGTTCTCCAGCAACAGATCTAAGAGGGCACTGTTCCTAGTTGGCTCCCTCAGCACCTGCACCAGGAAGTTATCATCTAGGTGCTTTATGAACCTCCTGGACTTGCTCGTGTCAGCTGTGTGGTAATCCCAGTCGATGTCTGGCAGGTTGAAGTCCCCCATAAGGACAAGGGGAGTTGACCTCAAGACATCTCTCAGTTCTGCAAAGAATAATTCATCGGCGTTGTTGTCCTGGCCAGGTGGTCTGTAACTTGTGGCTGGTAAGTGGAGACTGGTGAGGTGGTCTGATAGCTGAAGCACATTTAACTGGTTCTTCATCATGCGGCCCTAGCATTGTTCCATACTGACACGAATCAAATAAACACATTTCACACCCACACCAACAGATTGTAAAAGGAAGATTTATACATTTAAGATGTGTAAAGAATGTGCTAGCACAATATATGATTTTGTAAACTTCTGAAGTTGTTTTTCTGAGCATCATTCTCAGCAGCCTTTTCTGTTGTGCACTGATTCATGGAGGTATAATTGTTTGCTACTACTCTAGTCAGAAGCCCATTAAATTGTTTCAGCTATTTAGTAACACGTGGTTGAACTTCATGTGAAAGATATTTATTTATATATGTACACATACAGATATACAGACATGTTGATATCTAGATATAGCATTCTTGAGCATTTTAAGCTAACACAAAAGAGAAAAATGAAACCAAAGATTTAGAAGGTATCAATACAAATTCCTTGAGAAAACTTTTAAATAAACATATGGTTCTCAACAAGGAACGGTTCAGAACTAGAAATTTATATTTGTCATATGTATTATGGAATCTGGATGATTATAATATTTCAATGCTTTACAATAACCTTGTTGGAATAAATAGTATTTCATTACTTTATTTCTTAGTTTAGAGCTTAGAGTAATGTGAAATGAAGGAAGGCTTCTAATAAAAGCATTCGTCAAGTAGAAAAAAATTGTTCTTAATAATTTTCACAATGCTACTGCCACATTCTGGCAATGTCTGAACTCCATAATTACCTGAGTTTTTCATAACAGAGTTCCTTATACATGCAGATCTGTTCTGGCAATGACTGTATTTCCAGACACTGCAACAATGAGTTTATCTTACACAAGTCCTGTCAGAATTCACAGACGTGTATGTTTCTTTTATTTGAGGAAGGGAGGGTTTAAAAACTTAACAGATTGGGCTTTACACAAGAATACAGCTAGATGAGAAGGAGATGTTGTCATCTCTCCTTTCTTCAAACAGCTTGAGCACTCACCCAAAAATCTAACGTCTAATTGCCTCATCTGCCTGACAGCCCTTGAATCCCCACCTCCCGCTTCCCTGCAGCACATCCAGCAATCAGGCTCCTGGGTATTCTAAGGTGAAGTACCGTGTTTGTCTCTTTTGCAGAAGCTGTTTTATTTTGCATGGAATAATCAATGGCTCAATGGACTATTCAGTGAAAGTGTGTACGTCACTCACTGCTCTAACAACAGTATTCATCTGGGAAGGGAAATACTTGTATCTAATGAATCCAAAAGTATTTCAGATTGAGTGAGCATTGGAGCAGAATGCACAACACAAGTTTCTCCCATTTCTGCAAAAAGTTCCTTATCAGAAGGCTGAGGAGTAAAGCTCACTTTGACTTACTCTCTTCAACATACACCAGATGGATATCTAATTATTGCATGCAAGTGAAATAGCCTTTTCAGGGGAGTCCTACCATGGAACATCATATCATCCCTGGTGCTCAGGGCACTCTGCTGACAGGTGGGAAAGAGGCTCTGAACCTACTCAGAAAGTGATGAGCATACAGAGGAGCACGCAACAGAGACATTAGGTATTTCTTGTCTTTGGCTATTTCAAATAAATCTTCTCTATGAGCATGTTGGGTTCAATAAATTCTACTTTCCTCTGACTTTTCCCAGCTCAGCACTTCAGCTTTTTTAAAAGCCAAGTGATAAAAGCTTGCTACTTGGAAATTCTAGCATCTTCAGCAAACATGAATGATGCAAAGGAGCAAGAGGCTGTAGTGAGGAGGGTATAGGTCTCTTCTGAAGCTACAAGTGATCGGATATGAGGAAATGGTCTCAAGGTGCACCAAGGGAGTTTTAGATTGGACATTAGGAAGAATTTCTTCATGGAGAGGGTGGTCAAGCATTGGAACAGGCTGCCCAGGAAGTGGTGGGGTCACCATACATGGAGATATTTAAGAGATGTATGGATGTGGCACTAAGGGACATAGTTTAGTGATGGGACTCAGTAGGTCAGGCTGATGGTTGGACTTGCTGATCTTGAAGGTCTTTTCCAACCTAGATGATTCTATGAATCTATGTTGAAGAAGTTACCAACAGAAGCAAAACACACAGAATCAAGGGAGTCTACAACTTGGAAATTAAAACCTCAGAAGACATGACTTGGAATATGTGAAAAGTACTTTAATTGCATTCATTGCAGTTTTATGCAAGCTTGTGGAAAGACCTACAAAACCTGTTTTCCCTCAGATTGTTTTTTAAGTAACCAGAAAAAACATGGAGGAAAATGCCTTATGAAAATAAAGAGATGGGGATTGAGGAGTCTGAAGCAATTTGTCAGTAGCAGATTACATCCTTTCTTTATTGCAGAACAATCTTCGATAAGATTAATGAGAAAAAAAAAAAAAAAAAAAAAAGAAAAAGTTTAATAGAGAAATCCTGTAGGGATCAAACGTTCATGTTTTATGGCTACAGCAACCATATAATCTTGTTTAGCCGATTACATTGTTTTATCTGAAACCTGGGTAGAAATGCAGTGAAAGATGGAGCTCAGCAGCATGCCTCCAAATTAAAGTATATAATAGAAGGTACAGGTCATACTGATTTGTGTGACTGATGCACGTGCAGGAAGAGTTAATAACACTGCATTTCAGCAAGCTGTCACATTTCAGTGTTGTAATCTGGATGTACCAATTCAGTGGGAGATTAGTCAGATAACAGAGAATGATGCAGGAAAGTCTCCAGATTTGGTGTCACATGATCTAATAAAGGAATTCAGATTTAGGTGTGAAATTTATCTAAGATAGCTCATCAGTATGTGGTTTTGTTTTGTTTTGTTTTGTTTTGGCTAATATACAGAATATTTCCCTTTTGATGGCTATGTTAAGACTGCTGTGCTTCCCCTTTAAAAAAAATAATTTGAGCTTTATTTCTTTTCTGGAATACAGAAATGTATTCCTTAATGATATTTTTGTCTGTTCAAATAAAAATAATGAAATCTCTGATATATCAAGTAATGCGATGGTGATATATTTGATTTCTGGAGAAATTACTGTACCAGTGGTTTTGGTATGCTATTCATTGTGTGTGTTTGTCTGGAGTAAAATATATATATATTTAAATTAAAATGTAGTTGGCCACAGTTCATATTTTTTTTTGGAAACAAACAAATAAAAACAATCAAAAATACAACAAAAACATATACATGTACACAAACAAACAAAGAAACCCAGCCTGGTGAATGAAGTTATATATTTTTACAAGCAGCATAAGGGAGACAACATTTTGCATGATGGTGTGACAAAGACAAAATCTTTAGTTGTTACTTGGTAGAGCCTTTTTTTATTGTCTCTATTTGAATTCTACAAGGTAGGCTGTCAAATGCTCAAAGGAGGGTGAACTATTTAACTGGTTGCCTGTAATTCTCCTAAATCCAGACATAAAAGAGAAACCTTCCATTGCCCATTTGTAAGTGTGTTTAAGTTTGCAGTGTTGCATAGTCCTCTCGTTTCTCCTCAGCCATTTTCTAGCTTTTTTAATACAGGAGGTAAAAGTCAGACTTGCGGTCAAAATAAGGAACTAGCAGCTTAAATATATTGCCCCTCAGCTATTGTAATATAAAGCTGCATATCTTTGCTTGTAGAAAACATCTCAATAATAGCACAAATAATCTATTTTTAGGAATTAATATTAATCTGTTTTGGAATATTCTTGCAATGTTATTTTAGGCCATATTAGGCCTATATTTTTGATATCCTGTCATCTAAATCATGTGCTTTTACAGCTCTACAGTGACCAAGCCCAAGACTCTGTGTTAGGAGCTGCAGTGGAAGGTCTAGCACAAGTGCTTACTTCTCAGTGACAGCGTGCTGCTTGCTCTGCCTCTCTTACTAATGAGGTACTCAGCACCCTGCCTGCAGCACCTGGGCCTCCTCCAGCCAACGGGCCGTATTGGAGTGCCACTTCAAAGCACTACGAAATGAAGAGGAATTGATGGTGGAACAAAATTTCAGCAGAGTTTATGGGCAAGCCATTGTGCCTCGATGATGTATGTTGTACACAAACAGAACGATGTCCTAACTAATAATGCAATATGTTACTACACGTATCTATACACAGAAGCACAGAGACAAATAACTGTACATGATGTGTTTGTTTCAGAAAGCTAAATATGAATGTGATGTGTGATATGATATCTGAATAGATTAGTGGATGAAAGGCTTGTAATAACAGACAAGAAATAGAGTGGATTTTAATTAGATACCTTTTTATTTTTATTTTTATTTTATTTTTTAATATATTTAAAACATAAGATCTCAAACACATGCATTTGTAACCACTGAAAACTATCTGCTAATAAGCTTTCTTGGCTATGTATGTTGATTGTCAATAATGTTTAAAACACAGGGGAAATTCCAGAAACCATGAAAAATGCATATCTTAAGGCATTATTTTAAAAGGGCAAACAACCTATCAAAACTCAGTCCTACACAAATAGTACAATGCTGGACAACATCATTAATAAATAATTTTATTCCCCTCTACTAATACCAACTTCATTGTATGAAAAATAAATATTTTCAAACTAATTTGGTATTTTCCTTAGAATATAGATCTAGCTGACAAATAATATCAGTAGTGTATTAATTTTTTAAAATCCTGTCAGGCATTTGCCCTAATAGCATCTCACATTTTTATTAGGAAACTAGAATCACAATTATAAACTTTTCCTGAAAACACTAAATGGATTCAAACTTGCTAACTAATGGCTTTTAAACTGCAGTTGCAAAGAGAAAATGCTTGTGTGGTAATGTGTCTAAAGGTTTCCTACAGTGATTTGATCTGAGATCTATGCCATTTAGCATTTTTGTTGAGAAGAAAGGAAGAAAAAATGTCACAAACTATTTATGAATGACACAAAGGTTTTCATAATGGCAAGTAATAAGCAGGGACAATAACCAACAAAGAGTATTACAATTAAAACTAGAATTAGAGTTAGAATTAGAATTAGAATAGTTCAGTTGGAAGGGACCTTCAAAGTACATCAAGTCCAATTGCCTGACCATTTCAGGGCCAAAAAAGTGTTAAAGCATATTAATGAGGGCATTGTCCAAATGAACACTGACAAGCATAGGGCATCAACAGTCTCTCTAGGAAAATCCTGTTCCAGTATTTTACCACCCTCACAGTAAATAAACTTTCATGCCATTGCTGATTGCCCAAAGCTCCAATCTGTCTAGATCTCTCTGCAAGGCCCCTCATCCCTCAAAGAAATCAACATCACCTCCCAGTTTAGTATCATCAGCAAACTCATGAAGGATGCATTCCACTCCTGCATCCAGATCACTGATAAAAGTGTTGAACGGAGCCTTCTCTAGAATTGAGCCCATTCTGAGGTAGCCCCATTCACTATGACACTTTGAGCTCTGCTCTTCATCCAGTTCATCACCCAGCATAGCACGAACCTATTCAGCTCACACTTGGACTGTTTGTCCAGAAGGATGCCTTGTTAAATGCCTTGTTAAAATCCAGAAAGATTACGTCCACCACCTTCCCATCACCTACTAAGCAGGTGACTGTACTGTAGAAGGAGATTAAATTACTAAAACAAGACTTTCATTGACGAACCCATGTTGACTATGCCTGATATTAGTTTTATTCTTATTTAAAGAATGGAGCTATGCCTTTTAATAGCATCCAAGACTGTCTTCCCCATAGCTTTCCAGGGATCAAGGTTAGACAAACAGGTCTGCAGTTTCCTGGGTCTTCTCTCATGTGTGTCTTTCTTGGAGGTTTTTGTAACATTGGTTAGATTCCTGTCAGCAGTGACCTCTCCAGACTCCCAAGACCTCTGGTAAATTGTTGAGAGGGATCCAGCTCTAACTTCCACTAGTTCCTTCAGCACTTGGATGAATTCCATCAGGCCCCATGGACTTATGGACATTTAGCTGATGCAGCTATCTCTTACAATTTCAGTGACCACAAAAGGAAAGTCACTGCTCCCCCAGTCAGAGGACTGGGCAACACAAGAACTATCATTAATATTTAAAAATGAGATAACAATAAAGGCATTAAATACCTCCACCTTTTCCTCATCCTTACTTGTTAGGTGACTATCTTCAGCAAGTATCATTTTTTTTTTTTTTCTTAGATACCCACTTGATGTTGACATGCTTTAAAAAGCCTTTTTTTGTTGTCTTATACCACACTGTCCATTGTCAATTGAAGCTGAGCTTTATCTTTTTTCCCTGCATATTCCAACTGCAGCTCTGTAGTCTCCCTGTGAAGCCTGACCTTGGCTCCAGAGACGATGCTTTTTCTTCTGCCCAAGTTTCAAGGGGAGTTCCCTGTTCAAGCAGATTCCCAGCGTACACTCTCAACTAGCTTCCTGAGGAGCTTAAAGCTTGCTCTCTTAAAATCTGGGCTGGCAACTGCTGACCTTTTTTCTCCTTACACCCAAAATGTTGAACTCAATTATTTCATGATCATTGCAGCCAAGACAGTCATCCACCATCATAACTCCTACAAGGCCTTCCCTAGTCTCAAACAACAGATCTACGAGGGCAAGTTTCCTAGTTGGCTCACTAAGTACTCGAGACAGGAAATTATCATCAACATGCTTTAGGAATTTCCCAGGCTTGTTTGTCACAGCAGTATGATATTCCCAGTTTATGTCTGGGAAGTGTCCCACAGGGAAGAGAGCAACTGATCCAGCCATTTCTCCTAAGTGCTCATCTGAGCTATCATCCTGGGTGGGCGGTTGATAGTAAACACCTATGATGACATCTGCTTTGCTATTCATCCCCTTAATCCTCACCCAGATGCTCTCCATCTTGTCATCCCTAACTGCAAGGGCTGTGCAGTCTAACCTCCCCTATGTACAGTGTGACACCAACTCACCTGCCCTGCCTATCCTTCCTGAACAGCCAGCAGCCCTCCACCCCAGCACTCCAGCCATGGGACTTATTCCACCAGGTCCCACTACTGCCAGTGATGTCATAGCTCTGGGAAAGGACCTAAACTTCCAGGTCATCTCGTTTGTTCTTCATACTGTGTGTACATTTGTATACAAGCACTTGAGCACTCCTGAACCATCTCCTACCTCCCAAGACACCCAACCAGGCTCATGTCCATGGAGTTCAGAACATGGCTTTGTGGCTGCAGACTAAATAGGAGCAGAGCCCACTCTCTGGGCCAAGTGCCACAGCATGGCTTTTGTCCATGGGGCTTGGAAAATGTAGTGGCCTCTTCCACATTTTCTGTTGGGAATGATTTTCATATATTTCCCTGGACAAAGCAATAGTCCAGAGATTGCTAGATGAACATTATGAATGATGGGAATCATTCTGGATATGTTTTAGCCTAAAGGTGTAGGACATGTAACAAAATATGTGGCATTTAAATTTATTTATTTATTTATTTATTTATTTATTTTCCTGAGAAGTCTTTCAGTGCAGCTTGGAAGACAGTTTCCATTCAAGTGTTAGCTTGCCAGCATTAATTTAGGGAAGGGAGTGAGGTGTGAAATCAAAGAATAAACATGTACATCAATGTTGTTTAAAAAAATACCAAAATAGATTTAAAGAAAATCAATCTAAATAGTTGGAACCTTTATGTGGAAAATCTCTTATTCACACGTTTTTGTGCCTTAAGATGCTTTCAAAGTGTACTCTAAGTCCTGTGCTTTTTTAGCCTCAGGCATTTGCTGCACAAGACCACAGAAAAAGAAAAATGATACCTCTGCTGCAATGGTCATGAAATTTAGAGAAGAGAGGGGCTAAAAGCTTAATTCAGTAGTGGCAGTTTTTCTGATTTCCTTCTTTTCTTGAGATATTGTTTCTAAGGGCTGGTGTGTGAATGCATCTCAGAAATGGACAGATTTGTGTGCAAGCCCCTCCCTCCCCTCTGCTTGATGCATCTGCACCTTGAACAGGAAGCATGCTTCTGAGAAGAACATGAGAATAATATGGAAGGGGAGGAATAAATATGGTCAGCCTTGTTACTGGCTAGACCTGGAGGCATGAAGGTGCAGCAGCCTCACCTCCATTGGGGTGACAGATTCGACTACTGCTAACACAGTCTACAATCCACTTAGGTGCTCTGGTAGAAAATATCCACATGCTTTACTGTGAGATGGGTGCCTTATGTGGGCAATGACATTTTTGGAAGTGGCACCATATTTTCTGCTGGAGTGGAGGGTGGTGTGCAGGCAGAAGGTCTATTAACTTATGTTCATACGCACAACCATATCTGAGTTCCTGGGTGAAGGTTGCCTGGGATGTGCATACACGGCTCTTCAACCACAGTGATATACCATACACTCAATGCAGCACTTTTTGATGAAATACACTTTGTGACTGCATCAACATACTGCCTGACTAAAGCTGTATTTGTGATAGGGGACCATCGGTTGAAGAGATGACGTGTATTCTCTATGAATAATGGTGACACTGGGCAGCATCAATTTTCAGTAAACTCCATAACAAACCCTTCCCTTCCCTAGCCAGGGGAGCCAAAGTGACACTTGCTTGAGTTGTGCTCTGCTGGAACAACTACACCCAACCTGGTGGTTAGGGCAAAAGCAAAGGGCACAGCTGTCCTGAAGAATGTTTTCCCATTATCATCGCCCTTCTTTTCCTTTAAGGAGACAAACAGGACAAATATTTTGCTCCTTTCTTCCCATCAAAGAGAAGACTGAAAACTCCAGAATATTTATGGGTCACATGAACTTCTTGAAGAGCATAGGTGGGGATGAACAAGTTTGTTGTTCTTGCAAAGAAATGGCAACAAGGTGGAATCTGTGTGTTTACTCAGGCACCCTAGATGAACTGTCTTTGTTTCCTTTCCTTGTCCTATCCCTAACAATTCTGTGCATCTCCTGTTGAAGGCTTATCACATAGTGATGTGCATATTTGAATGCAAAATACATTGTGGGGTCTCTTAGCTTCAGCAGAACCTCTATTAGATCTGTTCCCACAAGACTCCACTAAAGTAGAAGTTGTCAAGACTTCCCCTAGGTGAAATCTACAGTCCAGATGCTTCCCTGCCTTTTTTTTTTTTTTTTTTTTTTTTTTTAACCTCTTATTAAAACTTCTGTGTGGTCTGCAGTTGTCTGCATGGGGATTATAAAGTCCTACAGAGGATAAGTTCCATCAGTGTAGATAAATATTTGCTATTTCATGTTACCAACTTCTTGCTTTTGAGGAGGTGGATCACACCCTAAACCATCCAAGAGAGCAAACAGAAAAACGTTGTATATTTGTCCAGATCCCACTGTGACTGACTTAGGGAGACATGCATTAGCAACAAATTGTGAAGATGCAGTGGGATGAATTTTAGGCACACAGATTTTGCTGGTCACCCTGGTGTCACCTCCACTGGCCCACGGAATTCCAGCATTACTGAATGCCTAGGACAGCATAGAATATAGCAGATCGAATAAAGGTGTGCAAATCTGGTCTGATGGTGAATTTCCCTCTCTCAAGTGACTGTTCATGCAAAGTTTTGCATAGGCAAACTAACATCTGGTGGCTGCACATCTGGACTGAGGGATGAGTGGCTGCTCTTGAAAGGCAAGTGCCTTGGCAGAAGGCTCTGTGACCCTCCACAGCCAGCTTTTACTTGCACCCATGGTCTGTAAGATCTGTGTAGAATACACATCTTGCTTTGATCACTCATGTCCCTCCTTCAAAACACCTACTTTCTACCCAATATTCTGACTCAAGCCTTTCTCTAATCCTGTACTTGAACTGGGAAGGAAGGAGTAGTTGATTTCTCAGGCAACATTATGAATCTGTCCCAACAGTGGAGCAGGAGATGAGGGCACTGTCTCCTCCTTCATCTAGGCTTGCTTAACAGAAAGGCAACAGTATTGCTATGGAGCAGGAGCTGAGAACTGGCACTGAAGAGCATCCTGAGAGTGGTCTGGGGCAGGCAAAGGGATGGCGGGAGGTGCATCACATTTGCGAGATGCTACGCTGTCCAGTTGCAAATGTACATTGGGGAACTCCTGTGCTTCATTTTGTCTTGACATTGACTTTCAGCAAAAGCATATCTGATATGCTTTCAGGTTCTCCCAAAGCCTTAACTCTACAGAAAAACAAAACAAAGCAAAACAAGTCTTTTGGCTAATAACTCAAACACTGCTACCAAGGAAAATATAGATATAACCTAATTATATGATTACAGCAGGGGGAAAGTATGACTGAAGCAGAGCCTTCATACCTGCCATAGCTTTAGCACACGTAGCAGACAACTGGATTGAAGGAGCAGGAAGAACGGGGCTTCAGTACTGATCAGTATCCAGAAGGAAAAAATCAGTAGGGACCCCTTGTGTTTATTCTGTACAGACACAGTTTATATGCAGACATTTGGGCACAAGCAACTTTTCTTTGTTACACAATAGGGCCTGACCTGAAAAACCCTTCCCTTTACTCAGCAACTCATCAAGGGCTTAAATCAGTGAACCAGAGATGAAAGATCAGCAGTTTATCCACTACCATTCAGCTCCATCAAGCACAACTAAAATATGAGAACAGACACTGCAAAACTAACAGTTAGGAGTCAGACTTGGGAAGATTGTATTTACATTGCTGTCAGGAAGACACTTTTATTTTTAAAAGCCTGCTAAGCTTTGTAACACAAGTATTAACCTTGCATAGTAATAATATATATTTTGACAATGAAGTGCATTAGTATGAACTTGATATTTACAGGAAGTTAAAATTCTGTTAATGCTATAAAAATATGAGTACAGACACTTAGTTCAGAGCATCTTTGCAGTAGTTACACTTGGAAATTTATCTAGCACCTATTTTAAAGCTAAGTTCTCAATACCTGACACATTTCACGCAAATCTGTGCTTTTGCCATGAATTATGTGAAGATGATCACAGACTTGAAGCATGAATCTAATCCTCTGCATTATTTAGTGGGTCTCAGAGTAAATTCTGAAAGCCTCTCTCCCCTTCCTCAGTACAGATATTTTCAAAATACCCAACACATTCCAAAATCCAGCACTGGTTGAAAACACTGACCCCACCCTATGACTACCTCCTTATGACAAATTTTGTTTCAACTTTTCATGCATGTCAAAAAAGTGTCAGCCTAAAGTGTTTTCCTTTTTAGATTTTTTTTTTTTTTCCCCTAGAATGTCTAGAGAAAGGCACTTTGGGTGAAATACCAATAAATAATATTTCAGAAGATTTGTGTGTGTGTACAAGATTTTCACAAGAATTTCACAAGATTTGTGTGTACATATGTATACACACACACACACACATCTTTCCTTCAAGAAGAGAAAAACTTCCATTTCATTTACATGTGAGGTGAAAGAACACCTTTGTTTTCAGTTCTTCCATCCCTCAAAACATTTTATCTGTAGGAGAGGTTCTCACATGTTAAGTCAGAGCTGCTTCTATACCCTACATTTGCTCCTTTACTCCTAGTTACTAGTCTTACCTTGTTTACACTTATCTGAGACATCATCCTTCAAGATGATTCTTGATCTGGTTAGAAGAGATGAGTAGTGTCCTGGGGAAAGAGTCTCTTGCTCCCAGTTGTCCTTCTGAAGTCAGAATAGATGGTAGCACCAAGAACTCTAAATCTCAGAAGTTTAATATTGTCAGTTGCTTTTAGAGTGTGACTAGTGATATTAAATTCCCAGACAATTTATAGGTAGCTCTGTCAGTCTGAGCATATTGGAGGTACAAAAATGGTTTGTAACTAGGATAGGTTTGGACTAATTTTCAAAGGCACATTTTTGATGCAAAGGTTTTTGTGACAATTTTCAGATCCATTTTGAAATTCTACAGACAGATTTATTTAAGCACAAAAAAACACAACATTTTTCACTTGTCTCACTTGCCTTGTGTCCAACAATGGGTACATTTTCTTAATTAAAAATAAAATAAAACAACTCCTCTACCCCAAATTTTAGTATATTGTGTCAGACCAAAGTTAAATTTTGATAAAAGGTACAAACAGAGATCTACTGTTGTAAAGCCTAGGATAGTATTACAGAATAGTTTTAAGGTTGACAGGGACCCCTGGAGGCCACCTGATGCCATCCTTGCCCAAGCAGGGACACACAGAACAGAGTGCCCAGCACCACGTCCAGGCGGCTTCTGAAGGTCTCCAAGGAAGAGACCCCACAGCCTCTGGGCAGAGTGTGCCAGGGTTCCATCACCTGCATGGCACAGAAGGGCTCCTGTTTCTCAGGGGCAACCTCTTGTATTATTTTATAAACTTCAGTTTGTGTCCATTGCATCTTGTCCTGGCACTGGGCACCAGTGAAAATAAAATGGCTCCATCCTCTTTGCAACCTCCCCTCAGGAGGGCATGTTCCTGAGCTGTAACTTACCATGTTATTAACTTGAACAGATACTTCTACAGCATGGCTTCTTATTATCAAAGACCCTACTTTAAAGAATTGCTATCCTGTATTTAATCCTCTCTCAAAGCATCAGCAATCTGTTTAATGAGTAACTAATTGTACTCTTGTAAAACTAATTTTAAACTACCTCAGTCAGTGGAAGCAGTATGTAAGGTTACTTTACATAGGTATTATTTTAGTGAAAAATTCATGTTGGAATTTACTAGATGCTGATCATTTCCAGTAACTAGCTGCTTTGAAATCTGCATATAGCATTGTCTTTTATTTTCAATTATGGAGTTTCTTGACAGATGTCAGGAAAATACATATTTAACCCTCCAATACACGTTTAAAATAAGCATTAAATGTTGAGATTGTCTTAACAGAAACATACAGGAAATATATAGGTTCCAAAGATAATGAAGACTCCCTCCTTCTATAATCTTGTCAGAAGAATTGTCTTAGAAGGAAAGATGCATTTGCATTGCCCCATACGGCACATGCCAGACCAGATCTCATTAATCCACACTCACATTCCTCTAAGCAGCAAGAGACAGCTTGAAGGTATTACCCTTGATGTAGAATAATCCCTGCCAGCTCTAGGTAATGTTCACATGTAGGGAGATGCAGTTGTATTGCTGAGCACCTCTAGAGGTTTTAATTACAGAAATATTTTCTGCAAGATTGCTGCTCTCAGGTTTTATTTCATCAGCAGTAATGACAAAGATCTCGTTTCATTGCTAGTCACTTATAAAACAAACAAAAAAATCTTAATTTGTGTATTTTCTGTAGTCACAGAACACTAAGGAAGATAAATAAATGTCTTTCCTCTTCACTCTGGCAGTAGTTCACATTCTCTATGCAAGCATATAAATGACTACCCTCTCTTTCACCTTGTACGAAAAAGGCTCATAAGCAGTAATTGCTCTGCTCTGTATTCCTTGCACGAGCTGTTAAATATTATATTTCTAGTAAGATATGCTTGCATTCTAAATATAACCTAAATGCATCCTGCTTTCATAAATAATATATTGCTGACTCACTGATGTATCATAAGACACAGTTAAGTAAGAACCAGCTGGAAAAACAAATCAATATTAGGTATAGGACTGTTTTAACATCTGTTGGTTCCTCTAATAAAAGGTTCTGGAGGCTTGTTAAACAATTAGTTTCCAACTTCTGCTTACACTTACAATCCCAGCTAATGCATGTTCTTTACTTCACACAATTAAGCTGGCTTGAATGTAAGCCCAGTACTGTGGTTCTGACAGCACTACAAATACCAGCCATCTGACTGGGTTGCCTTCAAGTGCAACTGGATGGAGCTGTTTGTGTAACAGAGAGTCCTTGTTGTGACAGGATGGCTAGACTTTGAACATACTTATTTTCTGCACTGTACACGGGTAGCATAATGCATGTAATAAAAAGCAGATACCTGAAAGCAGTGAAAAAAACATCCCACACAAATCAAAGTTACATAGTCTAAAGAAAGAGTAAGTGAAGAAACAAAAATAGCAGGAATTAGGTGAGGTCAATGTGGCTTTAAGAAGCAGTTTCTCTGGCACTTATTTTTATTTGACTATTGAAATTCATATATGTATTCTCTATCAAGTGTGTAAAACAACGTAACAGAAGAATAAATGGCTTCAGGGGGTAACATATAAAGGTAGCTTTTGACATTGCCCATGTTGCAGTTTCTCCAGTCTTGACACATATTCCCTCCTCCCTTTTTATTTTGACAGTACAGCTGAAACAACCTCCCTGAGACCATACATTTCTCACCAAAAAGACACAGCAACCTCTTTTCTTCTCAGCTTTATACTTGGATACCTGATATACTTGTGTTCTGGCATGGCCCAAAGCCAGAAAGTTGGGCAGGCAGGCCCCAGCTCTCCTTCCTGGTGCTCTGCTGCTTCTGGAAGATAAGAGGGAGACATCACCCACTCTGGTCACTTGGCAGGGGCCAGCTACCTCTGCCCATGGACAGTTTTCTCTTGGTTACCTGTGTTAACCTACATCATTTCACAGCAGGTAACTTGTAACAGTTTCAGGGTACACAGGTCTAATAGATCACCTCACCACATGCACATGTAACAGGATAATCAATAATCACACCCTTAAGCTCCCAATAGTGGAAAGTTGATTTTTGATCAGTCTAGCACAGGTGAGCACATTTGATCATAGGTGTAACTCCCCCTCACTATTCATCAGTGATCCCCAAGTAACCTTTGTTAAGCACACAGTCCCAGCCGGTCAGCATGGCCAAATGGTGCCCCTTCCCCTGCCTCAGCTGATCAGACATCCTCCTCCTCCCTTGCCTTTCATATCAGCCTTTGGATGACCTCAGTTTGATGAGCCTTTCTTGAAGCTGCCTGCAGAACTCAGCTCCACTGGGCAGGAGCTGGTTATTAAGAAGGAGATAATGCAGATCTCCTTAGTGTGAAGCCAGGGACAATCCTTCCTTGCTCTTCCCACCCGCTCACAAAGTCCTCCCTTGCCGCAGCCCAGCCTGAGAACCAAGGTGGGCTTTACTTAGCTTGTGACACATATAGAGAAAAACAAGTGCAGCTCAAGGGCTGGTAAGGCCAGGCAGTGCACTAGGCCTAGACATGGAAATACAGGTACCTCAGAGAGATGGAATGGGAGGAGGTATATACCTGTAAGAATGCTTGGTATCCCAATAGGAATCATTTCCATAGTTTTTTCTCAGTCTTTGTGCTTGTGCATTCATACAAGTTGACCATGGGAAGCACAATTACCAACTCCAATGGGCCAGCCTGGGCTGACTGATGGAAGAGGCACTAAGGGCCTCATAAGCAGCCTGTAGCACGTGCACATGTACCATGACAAAGTCCTGCATTTTTTGCCTGCTGACCAGGTTCATATGCAGCTATGTATGAGGTAAATTTGGGTTGCTTAGCAATGATGTTTTCAACTCTCAGCTAGAGAGGCTGGGACAGGGCCCTGTGGTGTCCCTGAGGAAAGGAACTCATCTGAAACCCAAACATCCAGTGTGGATGCAAGAGCTACAGCTCTGTCAGTCCATCTGGATCGCTCTCATTTCATCCACACAGGGAGGGGCAGATCATTGTAAAACGAAAATAATAAAAATGGTCATGGAATGTGATCTACAGGGACAAAAAAAAACCTTACTGAAAAAAAAATAAGAAAAAGAAAAAATAAAGGTCATTGCAGACCACATGTTTTGCTTCTGACAGCCCAATCTTTTCTAGAAGCAAAGCCATGGTTATAAGAAATTACCTGTCACTGCAGTAGCACCTAAGTGGTAATATCAGACTGGCTCCATAGAATTTGCATGCAAATCCCCTCCAGTACGGAAAGACTGTCTTCCATCTTAAGTCTTCATCTAAAGCAATTCCTAGAACAATATTGCTATAAAACTTTCCATGTAGGAAATCGATATTCTTTCACAACCTTAATTTCATAATTGACTGAGCTATGTTGAATAAAACATTCTAAGATTCTGCTGAATCTTGAAGTAGAATCTGGCAGGCAGCTGCTGAGAGTCTGACAAAGTTATAAGAAGTTGGAAAAAGGGTCTTTTAATGGAAATTGTCAGGCAACCCAAATAAAGGCTATGTTACCAGCTCTCTATGAGAGAATAGATTATTTTCCTTCACAATATGGATTTATATGAAGTTGTGTAGGTGATAGCTTTTAGCAGGTGCACAATAAATATTTCCTGAGAAGTATCACTGAAGAATAAATTCATATATATTATTAATTATATTATTAATTTTGAAAATTAAATACAGATGATATTCATATTCATTATTCCAGCATTTCATTGATCCCTTTTATTCCTTTTAATAGCACTGCTTTTTAATAGCACTGTAGACATATCTACTGCCTTTCCACTTTCTAATTTATTCTGAACTGACAGAAGAAAGGACACGCAAGAAAGTATTTTTGAAAAATAAACTTCTCTACCCTTCAGTATACTTCCAGCTCTTCTATATAATGTATGAAATAGCTGTCATTCCAATTTGGTCGGGTATTAAAGGAGGATTTTACTTTCTCATAAAAATAATAGCAACATACATTTTGAAACAAATCTTTCTATACTTACCTGGATCCTTTTGATATGAGTAGGAAACTGGTCATTGTTTTCAATAGGTCTGGAGTCAGTGTACTGGGTCTGGCCTAAACTGTTCTTAAAATTTATGAAGAAAGAAAGGCTGAATTCCAAAGGGACAGAGTTGGATTATTCTGCAAAAGCAATTGTAAATATTTTTGGATCAAGTTCTGAGAGGGGGGAAAAAAAGCAAACTAATAATGTGACAATGGGAATGGTCTGCTTTAATTCAGGCTCATGGCAAAATCCACAGAGAGATCATGCTGCTAGACTGCTGTGAACTAATTTTTGTGCTTATCACAGAAATTACTTCTCTAGTTCCTTCATCTTTTATAAGTAAGGGGTGCAGGGGTGCTGTCTTACATTTGTTGTGAGTGGGTCATTCATCCAAAAGCTCAGAATTTTACTTGTTATATTTATATTATCTTTAAATGGAGGTAAAAGCCAATGAATGAGCAATATATCTTCCTTGTTGGCTCCCCCATACAGCCTGATATTCCGAATTACATGAACAGATTTTGTTGGCAATATTTTTCTGTCATAATTTCATAGTCTTTTTAATCACCTTCCTCTTCTGACTTTTATGACAAATATCCAAATGTTTTGTCGCTCTGTAGGCAGCAGACCTATATTTGACAAAAATGTGCTGTGAATCCCTGATCCAAAACATGATATAGAAAGGTCCATAAAAATATAACTGCGAGGTCTGAAGCAACACCGGATTTTGGGGGTGAGGAAGAAGGTGGAATTCTGGCAGGAAGACAAAGTTCTGAAATCAAATTCCACTTTTAATATCTTCAAAGCAGGTCTGGTGTAAAATGCAATATTCATGTTTTCTTAACTCCATGGATGCCAGTCTCATAAATGAAGAAGGATTTTGTGAATAAGCAGAAGATTTTAGGAAGACTGAGAGAAAAATGGAAAGGTCCGGGGATCCTCCATAGAGCTGTAGTGTGCTACTGTTGCTGCTGAGGGCTCCCTGCCTTGATGCTGCGGGTGCTGGAGCATTAAGATGGAGTATAAAGGTTTTAGAGGCTAAGTTCAGGACATTTCAGGTATGATTTTTCAGGCTTCTGTAACTTTGAAGTCACTTGTTCCAGACTGGTATGCATTGAAAAATCTGTTCAAGAGATAAAATGCCAGCAAAAACTGTACATAGTTTTTAAATCAGTACTCAAACCCTACACAGAGCAATGCTTTACCATTTTTCTCTCCCTGGGTGTAATGGCTATGGTTCAGAAAGAGTTTCCTGCCTACTCACTATATGGTGAGAAGTGGTGAGGAATTAATTAATCTACACACTGCTAAAATGTTTCTTAACTGCTCTTTTTCATCTAATCATGCTATATGAATGGAAAACCACATATTTTTATGTTTCTAATTCTTCTAAATGCTGCTGCTACACCATTCATTTATACTGAGGGCTTGACAGCAACTACTAGTATGTGAAAACTGTTGGTGCAGAGAGTGTTCAATCATCTCTACTCCCTTTTTGAGCTCCTGCTTTTTTTACTATTCATTATCCTTTGAACTTCATTTATTCTATGCCCTATCTGGAGCTCATCCTAACATGCCAGTTACCTGACAGCAGAGAAAACTTTGATTCTTGCAGTGGCAGCTCTTTGTAAGTGTACCAGTATGTGGTGGGAGTTACAGAAACTCACATGGGAGCTGTGCTGGGGAGTGGGAAAAGGGGCTGCCATGAAAAGATGTCTCTCATCTTGCACAGCTCGCATATTTTATGGTGACTCATAGCTCTGCATAACACAAGATTTCAAAAAGGGCAAACTTTAGGGTGTTTCCCCTCTCCCTTATGTAGAGTTCAGAAACAAGGGGAAAGTAGCCAAATATCTTTGTCCACAGTGGGGAATTCATGCGATGATGCACCCACCAAGGCAGGATTTTCCCTAGTGTTTATTTGTTGTTTAGGCCATGGCTCTTTAGATCATTAGACTGATGCTAAATTTTTGAAGTTGGCAGAATTTTTAAACAGTATCCTCATACTGTAATCTCAGAACAGCTTCATTCACACAGTTTGCTGGAGGCTGAAGAATTATTTACAACAAGATGGGAATGAGGAAGCAGATGAGTCTATACACAACAGTAAGACTTTATTTCAACACAGAAAAGGGATCCAACACAGCAGTAAATAGGGAGAGAGGCTGTCAGACCTCTTTTTGGTGTTGCCCTAATCCTGCACACAGCCTTTTTATGTCGTCTCTTCTGGTGCTCTCCATAGTGCCAATATTTGCGTATTATTGCAAGACCTGCCAAGAATTTCCCAAATGGAAATTATTTTTCTGAAAGGAAAAATACTCTATGCCTTCAATAACTCAGAAAGAGCTTTTTAGTATGACAATAAATAAAGGTTCAAAGGAATGTACATGAAAATAAAAGGGGAAATATATGTCTTTAATTCCTTGTTTCCAAGCAAAGAAAAAAAATTACCTTTTTCTTATCAGAGATTTTATTTAGACTGTATTTGCAATATTTCTTTTCCTCCTTTCAACAGTCTTGAACTATCCCAACACAGCTTTAATTAGGATAACCTTTCATCTGTTTATGTTCTACCAGTGACATTTGAGGATTGGCCTTCAGTTGAGAGCTTTGGGTGATGTTTGCACTGGCAGGCTTTGGAAACTTCTTCTGGACAAGCTGCCAGCAAACTATTACCCTTCTAAATGTCAATAAGCTAGACATCAATTGTCAGCTTGCATCATTTCTAAAAGCCTGCTCTCTCTGTAGATTAGATCAAAAGCCAGAAGCACACTGAAAAAAAATAGCACAAGATTTTGATCATGTATTAAGTATATTTATCCCTTGGGACTTGGGTGAAGAATGTTGTACTTGAAAGACTCCAGCTTACTGTTGCACAGTTCTCAAAACCAGAATAAAGATTTATAGATCAGTTTCACAATATTGAGCAGAAGCCCTGATAGGTTTTGGAAATATAAAACTACAGTAAAAAGGGATGTCTACTGTGTGGAAAAATACAAAACAGAAATTTTAAAGAAGTATCAGTACTAATACTGGTTTATGCTGGGGGAGCAATGGGTATAAAAAAGATAAGGCTGAATTTGAGTACATCTAATGTTGAAACCTTGTGTTTCACACATTAAAAATATTTGAGTTGAAGAAAATACACTATTTGATTTTCTCTGCCACTTGTCCAATTTCTACCTGTCTCCTGTTGATGGTATACCTTTTGCATCAGATCTAGGACATCACTAATTACTACCAGAAAGGTCTCAAACAATGACTGGGAAGTATTTTTAATTATCTTGGTGTTACAGTGCTTCAATCTTTCAGCACATCAAAATTTGCCTGGATTGGAAGGATGTGTATGTTCTTTTCATTATGTTCTATGACTAAGGGAGCTTCTAACATAATCTACCTTGTCTTTACAGCAAAATACTTGAAGAAGTCACGAAGTATTTTTGAGAATAAAAATGTAAAAAAAGAATACAGAATATGACATAAATGGTTGAAAAATGTCTTAGAATATGGAAGAAATAATGTACAATGGTTTTACCTTCCTTCATGTTTTCCTTGCTATGTTGAGCCATATTTTGAATTATCATCCCTCCAAATCAATGTAGACCCATTATCAGGGCCATACTACCAATAATCTGGCCCAGTTCCCTTGATCCAGATCATAAAATCATTGAGTGCTGTTAAACCAGCCATGACAAATATTTCCAAAGAGTTCCATTTGCTCTTGATACTGCTTCCCCTACAGAACATCTATTGTCTGTTCTCAGCTTGGTGTATGGCTCTGCCTACTCAGGGTCTGGTGGAGAAAGCAAAGATGACTGTGATAATCCTGGCATTATAGCCCCTACTGCCTCACACCTTGTCCTGGTTTCAGTTAGGACAGAGTTATTTTTCTTCCTAGTAGCTGGTAGGGTGCTGTTTTGGATTAGGATGAGAAGAGTGCTGATAACATGCTGATGTTTTAATTGCTGCAGAGCAATGATTACACTAAGCCAAGGACTTTTCAGCTTCTCGCTCTGTCCTGCCAGCGGGCAGGCTGAGGGTGCAGCAAGAGCTGGGAGGGGACAAACCCAGGACAGCTGACCAAACTGGCCAAAGGGGTATTCCATACCATCTGACGTCATGCTGAACAATATATAGGAGTGGCTAGCCGGGGTGGGGGGGCCGGTTGCTCGGGGTTGGGCTGGGCATCGGTCAGCAGGTGGTGAGCAATTGCATTGTGCATCACTTGTTTGTACATATTATTATTATTATTATTATTATTATTATTTTCTATCTTAATAAACTGTCTTTATCTCAACCCACAGGCTTCACTTTCCGTTTCTCTCCCCCATCCCAGAGAGGGAGGGGGGAGGGTGAGCGAACGGCTGTGTGATGTTTAGCTGCCGGCCGGATTAAACCACAACACACCTCCATGCTGCTCTCCTTTCCACTGTGTGCTTTAACTGATGTTCATTTCAGACTTAAGGAAAGACTTGCCCTACAGACATATAAAGCATTAACAATTATGTTTTAAAGCTTTATAGTTGAATCTATACATCTGTTACAAAAGTCCCTTATAAATCACCTCTTGATCACAGCACTTTACTTTGGCATATGTCTGGCAGACAAATTGATAAGCTTTTCTATTCCAAGCAAACCTCTAATACCCTTTTTTAGGTTTTCCTTCACTTTTACTTTGGCCTTTAGCGTGACTGTAGAGTTGCAGGGAAATGCATTATGATAACTCTATCCGGTAATAAAATAAGTGGAGAGAGATGGCGAGATCCATTTGTTGACGACTCCATTTGCAGAGCTTGGCAGTCATTCACTTGTTAATTAGAGGCATACTATTGATATGACATTACTAACTTGACCTATTAGCAACTTCCTCTTTGTGTTCACAGAGCTTTACCAAGAGTAATGGATGTGAGATGTATGGAGATAACTCTACATTATATGTCCTCACAAATTTTAGGTAAGTGGTAACACTGGCAGCCAAGAAAGAGATTATTTGATGATCTTCACCTTAGTAAATAAAAAATAATAATAATAAAAAGTCATTAAAATCCATAATATTTGTCTTACTATTGGTTGCTTTTCTAATACCAACCTCTCTGCCACTTCATACTGTTCATGTTAATCTCTTGTAGCTGGACAAGCCAAAGAGAATTGTTTGTCTACCTCTTCTGCTGTCCCCCCCCCCAAAAAAAAAGTACTCTTACAGTGACATGGCTGTGTTGCTTTAGTCATCTAAAACTTAGGCAGCAATTCAAGACAGTGATTGAGGGTTCACTGTAGTCAAGGGAACAAGAGTGGGTGATTCCTCCCACCTCTCCTAGACACTGAGTTCAGAAGCAGAAGAAGATGATATATAATGAAGCACACTCTGAAGCTTCAGTAGCATCTATCCATTCATTACAGTAAAGCACAGGCATGTTGCTTATATGATGCTGAACTTTTATGTTTCTAGATTTAGGTTAGGTGAATCCAGTTCAAACAGCTTACTCAACTTCTTTTACAACATGAATAGCTTGTGTGAACTTAAGGAAAGTACTATTGACTACAATGGGAGTGAAATCAGATTCAGTGATACAATTGTAGCATTGTGCTAATGTTAACATCTTGTGCTAATGATAATATTGATACCTCATCAATGAAATTACCCAAGACATAAAATTGGCAAAGAGCTATTTCTGAGGGTGGGTCTGTTCCTGATCTATAAATCTCTATTTTATTTATTTTATTTTATTTTACTTTATTTTATTTATTATTTTTTGTCTGTGCTTATCAGGCAGCTTTTTATAAGAAGTGAAATGCCTTTTCCATCTTAGATTTGGATTGGATCACCTCCATGGACAAGTATTATGAAACTGGCATAGCTACCTACTGGGTATTGGGTGAAAATCTTTCTTTTTCTGTAACTGAGTTATCTCTTTGTGCGTTCCTAAGCACATAAGAAAAAAAAAAAAAAAAGCCTGAGGTAGATCAAATAGAAAAAGATAGAAGGGATTCAAAAAGGATTAAAGTGAGAAAAGGTTATTCCCAAATGCATTCTGAAATGGCAGCCTTCAGTGCTGAATTGGAAATGCTCTACGGTTATTACTATCTATTTGCAATCGGAGGTGAGGGAACACCAATAAGAAAGTGGTGTTCCCTCTAGGAGTCATTCTACATGCCAAAACCAACCAACCAACCAAACCAAACAAAACAAAACACAAAAACTGGTTCTTAAACAACACCTGTTTTATGAATTAGGAATTTTCAGCTCTCCTGCATCCATCTTGGATTTATCTGAATTACCTTATGTATTGCTATGGTATGCAACAGGCTGGCACAACACTGAATGGAAGTCTTATTGCACAAGTAGCTGGGTTGATTCGATAATGTTCCAGTGTAGCAACACATCTCTGAACATGCATAAAACTCCATTTAGATTTGTCTTATTTTCTAAGATATCTTCCCCTAAGTGTTATATGTTAACTATCTCCCAGTCTGAATTAGATTCAAGATGATAGACTCTTGAAAAAACTTTCTTCAGAAAAGAGTAACATTTTATTGGCCAGAAACAAACAAACAAACAAACAAACAAACAAACAAACAAATGACCATTTTTTTTTTTCTTAGTTTCTGGAGATTCTGTATTAGTTAACACATTTTACAAGTCACTAATCATCCAACTACTTTAGAAATAATTTAATCATATAATTTATTCAGAATTCTTCACATCTGTCCTTTTGTGCTGTTCAAATCTTCTGCTGTTCTTACCTATTCCTTATGTAAGTCACATATGCTGTACTGCAGCATTTAATTTATTTTCTTTTTTGCTTTTTTTTTTTTTTACTCAAGAAAACAAAGATAAAGGAGGAAGATGCATGGATTTTTTCTTACACTTGGCTGTTATCTTAAGTTCAGGATGTTAACATGCTACTGAAATGCTACCTTACAATCTCCTTAGAGCCATGGCTCTCACTGAAACCTCAGAAGTCCAAAACAGTTTTCTCAAAATAGCCATTCTCTTGCTTATTTAACTGGTTTAAATTCAATTAACAACCTGCCTTTCAAGGTAGGGTTTTATTTAGTAAATGGGTGAGAACAGGAAAAGCAGCAGAATTACTTAATCAGTTATACTGATAATCATTGTTTCCACTGGTCCATGTCATCTCTGTCCTGGATAACAAAGCTCTTCAGAGCTCTTTGGCAGGTTCTTGTTGCAGTTCAGAAGAATTTGAAGCACACAGCGTTATTTATATGCCTTATATAGTTGAACGCATATATTTATTTCCTGTAGACCACTGACTTTGCTTCTTAACTTTACTAAACACATGATTAGGTGTAATCAGTAGTGCTATAACAATTACATCTAAATAAATAAATAAATCTATTTCTTCTCTTATGCACTATCAGAAAAGAATACCATTTACTCCACGTCTTCATTTCATGTGCGTGCAGGTTTTTGCAAGATTTTTCAGCATCGCAGTTCCAGTTAAGCAGGGCAGACATTTCTAACCCATAGCTCAGATCTGGGGGTGGGGGGGGAGGGGGGGGAGCAACGCTGCAATCAATATGCATAAGACAACAAACTGCTTAGCTGAAACTGGCAGTTGGGTGGTTTAGTGTTTCAAATACTTTGGTTAGGGGACTGACACAGGATGTGATTTTTGGGTCCATGATCTGAATCATAGAAATTTTATCTCACAGTTTTGCCTGACCTCAGAAAAAGATTACTCTTGTGGGCCACTTCACTAAAATAAGCGTCAGCTAACACTGGGATGTGAATTCTGCATCCCCTTGATTGTATTGCCCCTACAACTGATGACAAGTATTTCATCATGTTGGCCATTATCCTTAGAGAACTGTATAGTGAGGAAAGTCAGTATGTTATGAACTCGATGTCTGTCCTGGGGTGTGTTTATTTTTCATTTTGTACTCCTGGATAAGGCATAGCACATCAAAAGAATTCAAAAATGATGATAATTTAGGATCAAAGGACCTTTCTCTATCATCTTCAGTGAAGTAAAATGTTTATTGAAGGAGCTCACTAGCAAACCAATAGAAATACAGCCTTCAAAGCTGCAGGAGGAGGGGGGGCTACCTTTGGTATTCAAAGATTTGTTAGGAATATTGACTTTCTTTTTTTTTTTTCTTTTTTTTCTTTTTTTTTTTTTTTAACATTCCTGGCAGCACAATATTTATCATTTAAAAACTAGAGCTGTCTTGTCTCTGTGGCTTCTGGGAAGCCCGGCACCTCACTGCAGCATAAAGATTCACTTGTGTTTCAGTTAAGCCTAATTACCTTTGAGGATCCAAGCATAGATGCTTCATAGAGCTGTGCTGCAAATATTGACATTCTCACAAATGCTATTTGAATTTATGTGGAAATTATAGCACTTTGGCTACATTACTATACGAATCCAGGGAACAATGTTGAGAAATACTAGCATTATGCTACCAGCATTCCTGTTTCACCATAGGTTAGAGCCAGGTATCTACGGAAGTAGGTAGAGTAAACTGTTAAATGTGGATATTCCAGTCTTCTTATTTGCTAATGAATTTATGAAAAGTTTGGAAGGAAATACTCTGACATTTGAGATGTAAATTCTATTTCCAATTCATATTTACATATTCATATGCACCAATAATATAAGGAAAGTGTAGAGCAGGCAATTTGTTAAATGTTTACACCTGATGCATTACACCTTATGAGATGTTTGTTGTGTGTTTACTGTTTCTATAATATGATGCAGAAGAGAGAAGGCAGGACTGGTGTAGACTTGAAGGCAATAAAAATTAAGATGACTGAGTAGCACATCGTTTTAACTCTACTGCCATTTTTACTAGCATATACTGGGAGTGATAAACAATCAATCAATCAAACAAACATTCTTACATAGAATTCTTACACATATGCACCCAAATTGTTTTGCAAAGATGGTCAGTATCATTATTTCCATTTCACTACAAAAGCAGGGCTCCAGTACAGATTTTCTGATCACAACTTGTATTTCCTGCTACAAATTCCTATATTCTATGCTGTAACAAAGATGACTTTGGCTCAGTAGAGGAGGATTAGTTTAGGGAACATATAAACAGACTGGTCAAGCACAAGTCCATGGAACTAGGTGGAATGAACCCACCAATGCTGATAGAGCTAACCCATGTTATTGCTAGGCTCCTCTTGCTTCCGCTGATTCCATTGATTGTCTCAAGACATTTTTCCACCTTGAGTTCTTTGGGTGCTATGTGTATGACTGTAATACAGTTTGTAAAACCTGTTACATTTCCACATGTTGTGTTTCCACAAGTTTTTAAAAAGAGGAAAAGAAAAGAAAAGAAAAGAAAAGAAAAGAAAAGAAAAGAAAAGA